>NC_134835.1:51746787-52346787 GCF_004210375.1 Tachypleus tridentatus | reverse complement strand
CGGGCCCGGCTGAGTAAAGGTATATTATAACGGGTGATATTTTAAAGCAAGTTTCACAGTTTAACAGATATAAGGAAAATAATTTGTTTTGTTAGAGGGTAATTAAACTCTCTCATTTGGGCTCTGAAAAAAAGGAGATATTTTTTAAAGTTCTAGATAGAACTGTGGTAATTCACAGGTTAACGTAAGTTATTGTAGATGAAGTAGTAAGAAACAGTGTAGAGACAAATAATTCGTCCTGCCAGTTGGGTTATGAAGCAACTGAACTGTGGACAAAAAAAAAAGAGAATTATTTAGAATTTTGGATACAACTGTGATATCCTACGTACAAGGAATTTTTGCACACACGTTTCACTTGTTTTCAATATATTATTTTGAAACAAATGGATTGTGTACTGTTCGTTGATTATTCGAATTTATCGCCAACAACTCACAGACACCTACTGTAAAGAATTTGGCCTCTTATATACATAAAAACTTGACAATTTAATTATTTACCGATAGTTAAAAGGCAGGAACAATTCACGAATAACTTTACTCAGATTTGTGTAAACAGTTAGATGTAAAGAATAATAAGCTGTGTCACTGCTATAGATTACATGGTCAACAATCTGTAATGCAGGAGCTACATAACATTTTATGTAGTGAAGGTACTAGAAGACACTGAGATCTTTCAATCACTACTCCAAGTGTGAAAAGTCTGCTTTTGTATGGCTGTATTCATCTAGAGACATCAAGAGGTGATATAAATACTGCTCGGTGTGTATGTGATACTCAGTGTAAAAGATTAAGCTCTATTAAAGGAATGAAACTTTTCCTTAGGGATACAGCTGGTCCTTTCCCACACACTGAAAATGATAATTAATTTGTTGTAATCATTAAAGATTATTCACCAAGCAGTTCAGTAAGACATCTCATTCAGTAAAATAGTACGTATTACGATTTGAAGCAACTGAAAAGACTCTCGTGGATCAAAGATATAACTTCAACAGCCAGTTGTGTAACCGTTAAGTGTCATGACAGTGTGTACTTCACTAAACCACTATCAAGCTCATGGTTTGGTTGAACTCAAAACCTAGATAGTTAAGTATATGCTTGCATAGTGCTTGATCTTTGAATGAACTGACTGGGATAAACACTTGCTACACGCTAGTCATAAAGATGTATAGGTCAACAGGGCAATCCATAACATGTTGTTCATGTAATACACTGTGGAAGTGATGCAAACAAAGATGTATAGTGTATCTTCTTAAAGCACGTAAATTTGTATATAAACAGATAAATAAAGCAACTATACATAAAAAGAGATATTACTTCAAGACATCAGACGAAAGGAAGTTCAAACCTATAGTTCTGAGTTCGGTACATAAGCAGCTCAGTTCTGGCTAGACTGATTCTTATCAGTAGTTGCGATAGCAGTACGATCTGAATACTGAAATATAATAAGTTTAATCTCCAACTTTTCAAGCTATTGAATGAGTTATCATTATAAAAAAAAAGATAAACCCAACAATTTAAAGTACATGGTAAACCATACTTTCTGAGCTACATAGTGGAATGGGGCAGTATTTTTGTGCAGTAGTTGGAATTTGATCAGTGCAACTAGAACAGTTTCAATAATTAGATATAATCTGAAAATATTGATACCTAGTGGAATAATGCACTGTTTTTATGGAGTAAACAGTGTTAGTTTGCTACTGCAAGGACAGATGCAGTTATTGTTTGTTTGTTTTGAATTTCGCGCAAAGCTACACGAGGGTTATCTGCGTCAGCCGTCTCTAATTTAGCAATTTAAGACTAGAGGGAAGGCAGATAGACGTCACCACCCGCCACCAACTCTTGGGCTACTCTTTTACCAACGAATAGTGGGATTGACCATCACATTATAACGCCCCCACGGCTGAAAGGGCGAGCATGTTTGGTGTGACAGGGACTCGAACCCGCGACCCTCGGATTACGAATCGAGTGCCTTAACCACTTGGCCATGCCGGGTCGATGCAGTTACAAGACATAATCATAGAACACTAAGAATGGTACGACTGCTGATAACTGCTACGCAATTTGATACGTCAAGATGCTGAAAGAGCTTTGCAATCCTTGCGTTTTGTTTATTTGTTTTAGAGCAAAGACACATTGGGCTATTTGCTGTGTCCATTGCGTGGAATCGAGCATTGGACTAACATTGTAAAACAATAAACTTACTGTGTACCGCCAGCGGACTCTTACATTCTGAACACTCAGTTTGAGTTTGTGGTGAATATAGGCAGTTGTTTGTAGGAGTGACTCTAAGATATCATGCATGTTTATAGGTATGGTCTCGTGTTGCGAAGACACATAAGTTTACACCTGTGGGTCTGTTAGGTCCATACTAGCAGACACACAGGGAAATAAAAAGTTGCCCTAACACAGTATGGGAAATGATGCGAACCATTATAAATATTAATATGTTGTCTATCATTCTGTTAAAATTAGTCATAGTTATTTTTGCAATTAAACCTAATGCCACGGGTTTAATAATAGTACTTTTGCTGTAGTTACTTAAATTGTCCTTCATTAGATGTGTGTGTATTAGTGTATACTATAGGTGACAGTATAAATTGATATCCAGTTTGAAATAATAATAATAACAGTGGAGACTGATATGAAACGATAGCAATTTTCTCACGAAAGTTGTTGACTTTGGAAAGAAAATTCAATGTTGTAGCAAGGAAACAGTCGTTAATAATTAAGTGCTCACTACTAAGTGTTAAGCATACACTTTTAAAGTATTATTAGTTAGTTTCAATAAAGATTGTTACATTGTTTTATACTGATCAACTATATCCGCTTCAATTATCCTCTCTTTGGCATTTAGCAATCTGCAAAATTGTTATGTTTATTTTGAATTTCGCGCACAGTTACAAGAGGGCTATCTGCGCTAGCCGTCCCAGATTTAACAGCAAGAGACTAGAGGGAAGGCAGCTAGACGTCACCACCAACTGCCAACTCTTGGGCTATTCTTTCACCAGCGAAGATTGGGATTGGCCGTCACAATATAACGCCCTGACGGCTGAATAGGCGAGTATGTCTGGTATTACGGTAATGAGAACCGTCGATTCTGAGATTGCAGATCGAGAGCCCTAACTATCTGGCCATCTCGCGCCAGCGAAATTTGTAAGAGATCTACTAGACATTAGAACGTTACAATCTTACTTCAACTTTGCAATATTTAGATTAGAGCAACTTTTTGTATTGTGTATGTGTGTGTACCTTCATGAAGTCAATATTAAAATTCTAATTAGTAACTTATTATTTATGTAGTTCAAATAAATAGAAACATAAGCGAACGTGTCACTTGCCAATGTTGAAATAATTTTAAGTACGTAAAAAAATTTAAGGGATATAAATTTTCAAGAAATAATTTTTGTCTGTAGTTAATGTCTAAAAACATATTTGAATATACCAAAAAGAAACCATTAAACACGGGATTCCAGTAAAAATTATATCTAATCGCAAACCTATGAAAACTCATTCAAAAATAGAAAAAACAAACAAACGTGAATTAATAATTTCAGGTGTTTATGTTATTTCATTTCCCTTTATTTATGGGATACTTTCGACCATGTTGAATCAGGTAATTTTCATTTCAGTTTGGTTAACAACAAAAGCAAAAATCTTCCAAGGCCTTGTACATCATGTTTCGAAGTCTTAAGATAATCCATAAAGAAAAATAATATTATTACACAGCTATACAAATACGTTTCACAAAATTGGTGTCAGCTTTGATCTTACTCATTAACTGAGGACTATAAATTAAATGATTGTAAAAATATACTCATTTTCTGTCACATAAATAATTTAAGATTCAAATACTTGTGCATGAATTCTGCTGTAAGAAGTCACTTGTAACAAAATATTTATATGTAAATCTATTGCGTTGTTGCCGGATGTTTTTGTATGACAGTCAGAGAATATCAGCTATGAAGTAATAACACAGCAACTATAAAACTTTATGTTGATATAATTGTAATAATAACCTAAAGTATTGGCTTGCCTACTGGTAATTTTAGGAAGCTACTGAAAGAGGTTTTAAGTGTGTGTTTGAGAAAGAAACTTTACATAAAATTGCGTTGCTCTCTCTTTTACTCAGTAGTTTAACGTTAAATAATTGTCAAATATCTCATCTGTGAAAATTAAATAAGTTTCCACGTTCTTGTCCTCTTTATAAGTGCATGGTGAATTATAACATTGGCATTATTGTTGTAGGATAAAGTCTCAAACCTCTAATGAAAGAGCATATAGAGACTAGTTATAATCTACCGAATTCTAGAATCTCTTCATTAAAGAAAGTAAGTTTATATATTTGTTTTCTATATAGATATATATATTCAAAAGTAACTTTATATATTCCTTATATATAGTTGTGCAAATAAAATACATTAATGAATGTTTGTTTTGTTTTTTTAAATTTCGCGTAAAGCTACTCGAAGGCTATCTGCGCTAGCCGTTCCTAATTTAGCAGTGTAAGACTAGAAGGAAGGCAGCTAGTTATCACCAGCCACCACCAACTCTTGGGCGACTCTTTTACCAACGAATAGTGGGACTGACCGTCGTACAGAATAAAACAGAATTTCTAATGAAATATTTTTACTAACGATTCAATAAAAGAAGATTAGTACTGAGTACTACAAGTTGTTTTCATTTCTTTTATCACAAACATGACATGCAAAAGATAACAACAAATTACCAATAACAAAATAGATAGACAGATATTAACTTTATATTTATTTTACTTTTCTTGCTGAGAATTTGAAGAAAAAAAAACACTGTAAAGTGTGAAGTGCTTAAATAAGACAGTGTTAGTAATTTTGAAAATAAATTATAGAAAAGACTGTTACATGCTGTAACAAACCATTGGTCAAACTTCTGTATTTATTATAGCAACATCAACATGTAGATACGTATCGTCCCGACCACTATGATAAGATACGCACCCCTTTTATTTACCCACAATATATATATACATATATATATGATAAATATCTCAAATTTCTATAAAGATCATTTCAAAGCACTTTTATGCCGACAGGTGTCGTAGTGACCCTAAAGTTATCAAATCTTAAGATTTAATTACCGTTACTATTTGTATGAAAATATATTCGAAGCTTAAATACAATGAATAAAATTTAAATAATAGCAACGTTAATCCTGATAATTTATTTCAAAGTGGAAAGAAAAAAAGCGGTTAATTTTTTTTACCTCTATAAAAATTGTGTTAAGTCAGGCATCAGATTTCTTGGGAGGCGGCGCAACAGATAGGAATCTATTTCTATTTTACATTATTAAACTATGAAATAAATCATGACATTACTGCGTGTTCATACGTAATTTCTAATTTTAGAGAGTCTTCCACCTTTATATCATCTAAAAAAGTTTAAAATATGATTATAATGGTCAAGCCAAGGAAGAACTGTATAAGACAGTTTCAAATTTTGATTAAACCTAACTTTCATTAATTTCTTTTCATTTTCGTTTGTTTATGGATCTCTACGTTGTAATCAATTCTTTAAAGGGACAATTTAATGCTTTTTCACTAATATATCCTCTAATTTCGTTCTAGGAATGTTGTCTTATGTCATTGTAACATAATGGTTAGTTAAAGACGTTTTGATTAGTCTTGCCGAAACGTCGAAAGGCATGAATTATAATTTCACATTATTATTTATTATAGATAACTAACTATGTCCAAGTAGTTTTACATGTCATCCAATCAACCCCATTGAAGAAAATGAAAGAATACCGACTTTCAAATATTCTTATTTTACCATGTGACCATTATGTTAATCACATGCTCTTAAACCAGTTGTGTAAAATATTAAGAATTGTATAATTATGCAAGCAAAACATCATTACTTTCGGCTTTGGACAATCTGGTACATAGAGCACTCGAATCACAATTGTGGTTCGTGGAATCGAAACTTGTTGCTGAAAATGTTTGCCCTTTCAGCCATGGGAACATTATTAATGTAACTGTTTCTCAAAAGTTGATGTTTGGTACTGTCAGCCGGTTTTTCTCCTTCTATCAGCCATAAAGAAAACAAATAATCATTCACTTCAATAGTAACATATATATAGAAGGTCTTGAACAACTTATGGGATGATACTACTAAACATAGAATATACTTTTAATAAACGTATACTGATAACTGTTAACACCCAAAAGTAAGGAGTGACTTGTTTGATGGGGTGTTTCCCAAACAAAGCTTTCCTATACTCTCTTATAGATTTTGAATAAGGATTTAAAAATCTTTGCGATATTTGAAGTTTGAATTACCCGTTAGCGTGGCTGAAGTCGCACTTGTTGATAGGCTATGAGAGAATGAACTCATATCCCAATCCAATATCAAAATGCCATACAAGACATGACAGTGGCCATACATATTGCACCATACAAGTCAGGTTTCTCTGTTCCATAAAGCCGTTTTCTCCACGGGTTCTGTCGCTAGAGATAGCCATGATAAGGTGGTTTAGTGCGGTATCTATCTAAACATAAACATATTTACTATTTTGTGTAACCCTTAAACTCCTCACCTTCGTAGCTGAATACTATTTATAGGCGCGTTCATTTGACGGTAAAGATTTTGTTTCAGTTTAATGCATCGAGCACCTTATTATAATTTGTTTTTCTAATTTCAATGCAAGAAACTGTAATACCCTTCTGTAGCCACCCAATCTGCCGAATTCGGTGTCACTGACTCGAAACTGGGTGTTTAAAAAAGTATGAATGATCGCGCAACCTTCTGCAGTTTCAAATTTAATTAGCAGCGAGTACATTTGTCTTCATTAATTATTTATTACATTTTAAAATACGACACCATCATAAGTTACTGAAAGCTACGATAACTGAAAAAAAATAACACAAGGCTATATGCACATAGTCATCACTAATTTTGAATTCGTTAAAAAGAAGGAAGACAGACAGAGAACTACACCCACCGCTAACTCTTAAGAACTCTCACCTGAAAAAAATATTGGAAGTTGTATATCGCTCTTACAGTGCGCCTATGGCTCTAAAGCAAGGGGTCCGGCATGACCAGGTGGTTGAAGCACTCGACTCGTAATCTGAGGGTCCCAAGTTCTATTCCCCATCACACCAAACATGCTCGCTATTTCAGCTGTGAGGGCGTTATAAAGTGACTATCAATTCCACTATTCGTTGGTAAAAGAGTAGCCCAAGAGTTGGCGGTGGGTGGTGATGACTAACTGGCTGCCTTTCCTCTAGTCTTACACTGCTAAATTAGAGACGGCTAGCGCAGATAGCCCTCGTGTAGCTTTGCGCGAAAATCAAAAACAAACAAAACTACAAACTAATAAAAATCATTTTGGTAGGTGTCTCTTCTCTGCGAGGAAAGCGATTTTACGGAAACATATTGCGAACCATGAATCATCGGATTCACAGAAAGAGCGTAACTAAAGATGTTAATATGTTGAAAAACGTCTGCTTCAGTCAAAAAAGGTATATACCCGAATCCTTAAAACGTGAACCTATTTCATTTATATTCTGATTAATATAAGGTATGATAAAGATAATTACTCCGTTTCTGCGTCGAATGCTTTATGTTCATTATTCATATTCGTAATTAAGAAAATTGTACGTGTCATGAAAATAAAGATTTTTCTGGTGCGTTTTAATTGTGAGAATATTCCACATACCATTATTCTACGCTTTAATTTCGACTAGCAATTCCTAAAGTCAGTTTTAATTTATATGTTATGATATATTAAATAAATCACAAGTGCATTTTGAAGTATGCATAATTTATCATGACGGTCGTGCGGTCTCCAAACTTACGGATTGTTAAGTGTTGCCACTTGCATGATTTGAGGACTAAAGACAACCAACCCGACAACCTTAATATATTTAAAGTTTCAGCACTTTTGAATCAACAGTTTTCAGATAGGACGTTTTATTTCTTGTGGTTAACAAGCAAGTAGCTTGCATTACAGGAACCGCGTTGACATTCAAACTCTAGTTTGATATGGGCCTTAGCCTTCAAATGTCACCCTCAATTTATTCGAAAGAATTGTTCTTTCCACTACTCAGTTAATTTGCTAATACGTGGAAACTTGCAGAAAGGTTCATTAACGTTCTCAACTCTAGATATTTGAAGTTGATATACGGAAAAACCCGACAAAAAGATTGATGATGTCGTGTGACCAGAACAACTGATCGGTGGTTTGATCTTTATCTGTTCATTTTTGTCACAGTGATAATACCTTTAGCGGGCGTGGTTGGACAGGTTTTCCGACCTTTTTCGTGATGGCTCGCACCCATTTATAATATTTATTTAATATTTCATTGATTTATCATTGCATTTTTATTATTTTTAATTCTTTTTTTTAATTAGGTATAATTATGGATCGTTTGTTCCTTCAGCTGATTGATATTTAATGAACTCTCAACAAAAAATATAACTATTATAAGCAGAAATACTTTAGTTTTATTTGTAAATGACCTTTCATTCGTATAAGGATCTTTTAAAGGATAATATCCAACTCTTTAATATCATTGTAATAAATAATAATAATATTATTAGAAAGATAAGTTGAATGTGGAACAGATTAAAGATTAAACATAGACTTTTTTTTCGCAGAAAAGTAAAACTAAAGATAATTAATTATTAAGAACGTGCTCAATAGACTTCTTTAGTGTCCTTTTACAACGAAAGTGTTAAAAACCATGGTCACTACTGATGAAGAGAAGTTTATTCATGGTGAAAAATGTATATTCACTTTTTGACTTGACGAGCTTCCCAAGTATTCGAAATTTACAGAACGAAACTTACCATCATTGTTCTACAATCGAAATGTGTGGGATACAGATCTTGTAACGCAATTACCCTTTCCAGAGTTGCGTTTCTTGTCTTAATTAAACATCAATATCAAACACATAACCAAGATGTGATATAAAAATAGGTAGTTACATTAGCCCTAATGAAAGAAGGTTCGAATATTTGTAAATGAGAAATGAAGATACAACAAACAAATGAAAGCGAATCGTGAAGTATTAGATATTCAGATTTTCAATTAGCCGTACTTTATGTAAGCAGACGTAGTTGTAAAAATCTGTGCATTTTGTAGAATTGATGATTTCTGGAAAATTAATGTTCATGAAATTTTAGAGTAATCACAAAACTGTTTGATCGTAAGTGATTTTGTTAATAACAGTATTTATTTTATCTTTACACATAACTTATATGACTTTCCATTCCTTTGATAAATTCACAATTTTATACATACAGCACGAGCATAAACTTTTATTTGTTCAAGATTTTAACCTTTGTTATTGGAAAATCTTATTTTGTCGGAATCACACCTTTTTACCTTAGAGTAAGATGGTTCCATATAGCTTAAACAATCGTAATCAGATGTTATATGAAATAGATTATTACACTACCACACCCTTCATATTCCTGAGGCAACTTTAAACGTGACATCCCATGAAGAATGTTCTGACCACTATAAAAAGTGGTCTTCTTAGCTGGTGGTCAAAACAACTTGGACTGGTCTTTCCTTTGCTTTATAAGTTATTCTTCCATTTCACAATTTTAAAACAAATTAATGTTCCATGCTACGTGTTGGAATGCAAATTGAAAAAGTAAAGTGCATATTACTAAACCTACTACCGAAATAAAGTAAAATAATGTACCATGTCCTCTTCCTTATTTAAAAAATAATTCTAGTAAAATAAGTGCAAGTTCCCTTTTTAGACACATCTGTAAATATAGCAGATCAGTTAAATGTTGTCAAATTCAATTTATGCCATATTGTCGAAAAGGTAGCCTTTCTGCAGCTTTATGTGTGGTTGTGACTAATGTAACCTTTATTGTCAAGATATTTCCAAATTCCTTTCGTTATATCCCTGATGAAAATTATTATTGATCCATTTATGTTTGAGACCCGGCATAGCCAAGTGGTTAAGGCACTCGCGTCGTAATCTGAAGGTCGCGGGTTTAAATCTCCATCGCACCAAACATGCTCGCCCTTTCAGCCGTAGGGGCGTTATAAAGTTACAATCAATCTCACTATTCGTTAATAAAAATGTAGCCTAAGAGTTGGCGGTGTGTGGTGATGACTAGTTGTCTTCTCTCTAGTCTTACACTTAGCAGTGTAATTTAGCAATTAAGGGCAGATAGCTCTCGTGTAGCTTTGGGCGAAATTCAAAAAAACAAAACCATCTACGTTTGAAAGTTAGACTACATTTTTCAAGGTAACGTTTTGTATTTTAACAATTCGAACTTTTTTGTACGTATATAGAGCCTCATCTTGGAATTATCACAATAGATTGTTTCTATGTTCAATAGTAATACATATATATATATACAAACCCCTCAGCATTATTGATGCAGGTTATAATGAATGACAGGATGTGAAAATGCTCTTGGATTGTTCAGGTTAGCTAAACTAACTCAAAGTGAGTGGTGGCATATTAAATCATCATCATAATCACCGAAACCTAGTAGTCATTATGCCCCAAATGTAAACCAGATGATCCAAGGCTCAAGACATGTCACTGCAAAATCGCGCTCCGCATTTACGGATGTTGCTATCCAATCATGCAATATTGAAAAGCTGGACTCTTTCCTGCAATTCTATCAGCTTAAATTTAAGCTCAACATGGGCTGATGGTTATGGTGCTCGACTCGCAATCTGAGGATCCAGTGTTCGAGTCCTTTCCCCACCAAACATGTTTGCAATTTTAGATGTGGGAGCATTGTAATGTACCGATCAATCCCACTGTTCGTTAGTAAAAGAGTATTGTTTGTTTGTTTTGAAATTTCGCACAAAGCTACTCGAGGGCTATCTGTGCTAGCCGTCCCTAATTTAGCAGTGTAAGACTAGAGGGAAGGCAGCTAGTCATCACCACCCACCGCCAACTCTTGGGCTACTCTTTTACCAACGAATAGTAGGATTGACCGTAACATTATAACGCCCCCACGGCTGGGAGGGTGAGCATGTTTAGCGCGACGCGGGCGCGAACCCGCGACCCTCGATTACGAGTCGCACGCCTTACGCGCTTGGCTATGCCAGGCCCTAGTAAAAGAGTAGCCCCAGAGTTGGCTGTGGATAGTGATAACTAATTGCCTTCCCTGCAGTCTTTCACTGTTAAACTAGGAACGGCTAGCGCAGATAGATCTCGATGGCTTTGCGTGAAATTCACAACAAACAAACAGTTCAAATTTAGGACGACTTTTACAAACTATTGTAGCTTGGTGCGAATTTTTGAAGCAAATAATTATCACTCGATATAGTCTCATTCTCATGCAACAGAGGGCACGCATCTCACAATTTATTTGTTTGTTTTTTGAATTTCGCGCAAAGCTATACGAGGGCTATCTGCGTTAGCCGTCCCTAATTTAGCAGTGCAAGACTAAAGGGAAGGCAGCTAGTTATCGCCAACTCTTGGGCTACTCTTTTACCAACGAATAGTGGAATGACCGTCACATTATAACGCCCACACGGCTGAAAGGGCGAGCATATTTGGTGCGATGGGGATTCGAACCCGCGACCCTCAGATTACGAGTACAACGCCTTAACCCACCTGGCCATACCAGACCTCTCATCTCACAATGCATATATTTCATTTTCATGACTACATATCAGTAACTGCTTAGACTAGAATCTTACTAATTAGTAAATCGGTTTAGTTATCGTAGTACAAGCGTTTACAACCTTATATTGCATTTTTAATGATGGACCGAAAAACAATAAAGAAAGACTGAAAGCGAAAACAAATCATTTTATGTATTAAGATTCTTAATCAATTGAGTATACAATTAAGTTTTTGATGTTTCTGAAAATCTTCGTATTTGTGTCCTCGTAGTTTTACAGACGCTAACGCCTGAATAGCACGTAAAACATACAGTAATTATATATCATCTGTATGATTATCATTTTGGTGGTCATTTGCGTGCAAATTGATTTAACAATCTTTATAGTTACATAAGGTTCTGTACTCTCAAACATATTTTATTATGTGTATTTTTAAATCACATTGTTTTATTTTAGAATCATTTTTTTCTCTTTCTTCCATAGACTCTTACGTACTACTAATCTAAGCTTTACAAAATATGCTTATTCTACAGCAGATATTCCTTTACAAATGCGTATTTAACACGAATTATTTTGACAATAAAAGTTATGTACAACTGCGCTTGCGCCATCTGTTGACTATCTGCAACTAAAAAATTACTTACTTTCTCACACGACTTTGATTTTCAAAATATGAATTAAAATATAAAACACTATACCTGAAGTTCCACAAAACTCTTTTGAATTATGTTGATTTTAGTCTCACTTCTAGCATGCACAGTTTAACTCTCAAATTTTCCGAGCGCTACAAAGATAACCACAGTTCTTTAATTTAGAAATCCTGTTTGTTTTAGGTACTACGCGAAAAAATTTTGGTTCTCGTCTAATCGTTATTGATTTACTGAGAAAATATTGGGTTAACATTTTCCTGTGATAACCTGAGTGGTAAAACACATTAAGGTTTTCATAATGTAGCTGTCAAACACTTGTTTTAAAACAATGAGTCATTCATCAATTAAACTCCAGGAAAACTCCCTGATAAGATCGACTCCGATTTACAAGGTTAAGGGAATAATAATGAGGCGAAGATGGTATGAGTGGACGAACTGCAGCGCAGCAGCAAGTGTCGAATGTTTAAAATACAAACTACCTCTGGTTGATTTGCGTTGATTGCATAGGTGCTCATACTAACAGACTGTTCCTTCCAAATAGGTGAAAAGCTTCTCGTCTATACATTTTTTAGATTGCGCCCAAACTTTGTTTCAGTATATTTTATCTTGACATTCACTGCATGCTTTTCGTCCCATAACAAAACCTAAACCGAAAGACAACAACAAATACCAAAATGCTAAACTTGGCTAGAAATTTCACATCCAGAAAAAAATATTTTGTACTTTCAAAATTCTTGTTATAATGTGTACATATTATTATAAAATGATGTTTTTAGTATTTTGTACATTCACTGCTTGCACTTCGCTTACGCGCTGCTTACCACGTTTAAAGTTGAAACTGCTCTGAAAATCTGCATTATTTGATAATATCTAACCTATCACCCAAATACTTTATTAATCCTTGTAGGGCGAAAATGTAACTTAAGCAATCGATGCATGATAAAATTGTGACTTCAAACATGAGATCAAACTCAAACTATTAATTTAAAACGCAAATAATAATAATTGTAATGTGTAAGTAACCAACATAATTATTTGTTAATCTATATGGTTTATTTTGTTCATATGCATTTTTTTTGTCCTCATTACACGAATAAGGAAATTTATTATGCTAATATAGGTAGATTTGTTTTGAGTTTGTGTTTTTCTATAGCAAAGCCACATCGGGCTATCTGCTGAATGTAGGTAGGAAGGCAGGTAAGATGGCCTGCTAGAATGGGATGACATCATAAATGTTTCCACCTGAACGTCATTCTTGTATTATGATACACAATCATTATTCAAATATTACTAAGTTTAGTACTTGGTAGTTATATTATACACAATACATGAATATTCTAGTTTTTTTATTTTTATACTAGTTTATCGCAGTCTTAAATTACATGTTTGTGTAGAACTGTATCTAAATAACTAAAGACGTACTTGCTCGTAGGTTTCTATCACATTTTGCAGGCATGAAAAACAATATATATAATATAGAATTACCCATCTACATGCTGAATTAGAAAGAGATGGGGAGGGAATTTTTTAAAATGAAGTTTAAAACGCTAACTTGATAGACGTTTTATTGCTTTATTTTTAACTAGAAAACTAAACGTTTGTTAAAACATTCACTATTATAGGATCCGGAAATAATAAACGCAAATATTCTGAAATAAATCAGGTTATAATTCTGTACTTTCACGAGTAAAATTTAAAGTAATGAAATAAAAATTTTTAAACCATGAAATCTATTTTTGAAATTATCAGTCGTGAAAAATACAGATAAAAATTTATAAATGTTTTCAAAATTTCTTTCGCCGAGACCCGGGATCGAACCAGGGACCTTTAGATCTTCAGTCTAACGCTCTCCCAACTGAGCTATCTCGGCTGCTGTAATTTTTTCTTTTACATCTTATTGACTAAAATATTATATGTATTGATATGCTAATATATCTCAGAATGGCTGGTACGGATATTAATACTCTTATTGATAAAAGTCACACACTGAACCCTTTTTGACTACACACTTTTTTTCACACATAAGACATTTTTGATTAAATTTAAAATGACTTTTTGTCAATACACACTAACAAACCACGCCAAATAAGAAAATTACACTCGATAGTAATCACCATTAACTTCAGGATGACAACCCTATTATCCGTAACAGACCTATACTTCACAGAACCAACCACATTATTTAAAATATGTGATGATAGTTTTCCTCTTTACAGCACTGTTAATAGCTTTATTTATAGTAACGCCATGTAATTTAGATCAACAGGTTCTTCTTATCACCTCATACACTCAGTACAGTTGTTTGTTTGTTTGTTTGTAATTAAGCACAAAGCTACACAACAGGCTATCTGTGTTCTATTCACCACGGGTATCGAAACCAAGGTGCTACTGTGGCGAGTCCATAGACATACTTACCGCTGGGTCACTTGGGGCGAAGGTACAGCCGTATCAAGCATTATTATTTATGCTAACTGCTTAAGCTAATATCACGTGATGCTAAACGCTCTTCATTTAGGATAATCTCGGAACATTTAATAGTTATGTACTGAAAAATTGACAGTCAATAATAATCGTCCACCCGCATAATTCTTTCGAAAACTTTAGATGGAAACTGCTAATATATTTTGCTTGGTCATAACAAAAGAAAAAGGACCACTTTTATATTTAGGTGAAGCTGTAGTAAAAAAAAAAATACTAGTTAAACCAATAGCTAATGTGTCTTTTTACGTAAGCGTGCGTAAAAATTTTCGTAACCATTCAGCGGTTTATGTTGAGTAACTTTGCATACGTAGCTTATATTTAGACCAAATAAGATTCTTATTTGTAGATTATAATTATCCATCAGTGTACGAAACTTGAAAAATAATCCTGACACGTTATGTAAGTTTTACTATCAAATAAAGTTTTCATAGTTTTGGTGTGGCCCTCCAGCGGCACAGCAGTATGTTTGCGAGCGCACACCACTAAAACCGGGTTTCGATACCAGTGGTTGGCAGAGCTCAGACAGCCCATTGTGTAACTTTGTGTTTAATTCAAAAAACAACAATCACAACTTTTGATGGGAAGAAAAAATAGAATAAATTGGAAAAGCTATTTCTCAGGTATTTTTCAATGGATTACCCTGACATTTGATATGTGAAATAAGTCGATGAAAATGTGAAATATGTGATAATTTGGATTAATACAATCACAACTACAGAAGAGATAAAATTACTCAACTATCACCCCCTGTTAATAACACACAGCGTTTCTTACAAGTTGTTTTGTTTTGGCCGCAAGGTGCACGGTTGTATATTTTGATATTAATTATTAAAATTAGCTATTTAATAATTATAGAAAATAAAAGTACATTTAATTTCGCGTGGTTTTTATCACAAATACTAGTTTTAAAAGTACGTACCCATTCGTTTGAGGCAGTTTCATGGACTTCCAATGAAATTTAGCAGCGTTTGGCGATATGGGTCTTTGTGAGTTTCCAAATTTTGCGAATAACTTGTAATAACATTTATTTTTATCTTTCTTTATTAAGTGTTATGAAAAGAAGCATACTTTAAAATATATCTGAAGAATAAAAATATATATGTATTTGCCTTAGAGATAGTTATATTATCTTTTAGTATCTTTGTGTGTGTGTGGCGTTCGTCTGTAAGTCCTCTCACTGCACGCACATCACTATGTGAAATCTTTGAGCTTCATGGTATGTTTCTTGAGAGTTGTGCGTGTTGTCATGGAGGTTAAAGTTATGTATATGGAGTGAACAGATCCTGCTATTGCAATGGATTAGAAATGTTCAAACGATTATTTTGCAGAACTAATGTTAGTTTCATTCCAGGCTGTCAAAGAAAACAACCAGAGAGAGAATCAAGCATGCTTTCTTTCAACTAGCGGTTCAGCGGTAAGCTTTGACTTTAAACTAGGTTACAACTATAAAGAAAGTATTACATAAGGTTAGACCAGGCTATTAGTGTTTCTGTAAGTTACTTACTTTTTCAATTTTGTATTGCGGATATACGATCGAATGCATCGTTTATGTGTAAAATACATTTTGTAATTTTGAAAGTAAAAAGTTATTAAGGGCACATCGCTTTACTACTAAACACTACACTATCATTCAAACACAAATTTTGCATTATTTCGAGCCAGAATACCAATAAATAGAGATTATACTCAAATAGTTAATAAACAAAAAAAATCCAACAACAAGAGGTATCTTGGAGATTAATCTCGACATTTCAAGCCTAAATTTTTCGAAGGAAACAACAAAAATATTTTTAATTCTTAATAAAATCAATTATTGTTTCGATGGGCTACAAAACTAACATTAGTTATTTTATTTAAACTTTCTTTTTTACGAAAATAAAGACAAAGAAATGTTTCCAAGTTGTTCATTAAACGGATTAAGTTTTGTTTGTTTGGTTTTGAATTTCGCACAAAGCTACTCGAGGGCTATCTGTGCTAGCCGTTCCTAATTTAGCAGTGTAAGACTAAAGGGAAGGCAGCTAGTCATCACCACCCACCGCCAACTCTTTTACCAACGAATAGTGGGATTGACCGTCACATTGTAACACCCCCACGGCTAGGAGAGCGAGGATGTTTGGCGCGACGGGGATGCGAACCCGTGACCTTCAGATTACGAGTCGCACGCCTACGGATTAAGTGGATTTAATGTATAGTGAAAAAAATCAGTATTTATTTGTCATTTGGCTAATTTTCAGTTGTAATTTGTTCGAAATGCCTGATCGTAATGAAAAGAGTACCTTATGTTTAATTAATTATTTAAATTATTAGCCTCAAAGCAAATAAAGTATTATACAATATTTAATTTTGCTAAATGTCTTGTAAATTAGTTATTGAACATTTTTGATTCTTCATTTGATTGTATCTTATTTTATATATTGCTAATAACTATTCTTCGTTAATTTTATTAAAACTTATTTTTACTGTTTCTTGGAAGAGCTTAGACTTGTCATCGTCAGTAAATTGAATTAGCCATTGAAAGTTTACTGTTGAGTGTCATTCAATATCACGAAATAACATTCGTGACATTATCGTTGTCAAATCTAGGAGCCCACACAATCGTCTAATTATTTATTCATTTATTTTTAATTAAATACTGTTTATGAATTTATTCTTTTTCCTGCTTTTCGACTATTGTAGTGGTTAGGATTCGATTGTGGATCGTCTTAATGGAAGTCTCGTGTGTTATCCATACGAACTGAATGTAAAATGACGAATATAAACTATTTATATATAAATAATATGTGAATAAAATCACATCACAATATAAGACAGAAAATCTCCGCTAGATCGCGCCACACATTGTTCAAATAAATAAATCAGAAACAGAAAAGAATATTATAAACGATTTTTCACCACAAAAACAAATAGAATCCACTAACGTTCTAAGTCTTTTATAAAATATGAGAAAGCAGCCAACACTTTTTTGTATATAAAACAAAATATTAAAAAAAAGTAAATTCATTTTGAGTCTCAAAATTTATGTAATGAAATTGTATTCACTTTTAGTGTTTTAGGTAGACGTAAGTCTTAATTCTGGAGTTTATCCGTTTTTGAACGCTGTTAAATACTTAAATAATATCACATATATTTCTGTGACAAATATTTTTATAATAATGTGCTGAAAGATGATTTTTCGAAACAATTAAACATTTAAACTATGAAGCGTTTTACGAAGCATACTGTAAAATTCATATTTCCTATAAACATCAAACTATTCAGGTATGTTCTTAGGAATGATCACAATCTCCGTAGATGATGAAATTAGGTCCTTATGAAACCTTACATATTCACTTACTTGGTATAATCGGTCTTAGTGGCTTCAGAAATCTAACTATCTCGATTAACCAATCGTGTATGGGGTTTTTCAACCACAAAAATCTTACTAGCATATGACAAAACTGATTTTCTTTCTGTTTACTTAACCATCGACCTTGAATTCTTATTTGTTGAATTATTTCTCGTTTATAATCAGATACTGTGACACTGTGAATTTTTGGGGGTAATTTACACCTTTTCGATTAAATAAAGTTATTCTTACTACTAACAATAATAAACACTAAAATATGTTTACCTATGTACGTTAAAGTAAATTAAGTGTTAGATTTAAAATGCATCTTGTGATCAGCTTAGACGGAAAAAATACAGAACAGATGGGATGCCATCTTGTGATCTAAATCATATTACGTTCGTTGTTTCTTTTTTAATGATATGGATTGAAATAAAAAATGAAGACTGTTCCTGTTTTTCTCTTTCTAGTCACTGATAACCATGTGACTTTATACAGTCTTCGATAGCTTAGTGACTCCTTGATAGCTTTAAGGATCCTTATAGTCCCTGAGAGCACAGCAGTTCCTCATAGCCTCTGACAGAATAACAGCCTCTAATAATTCAACGACTCTTACAGTTCTTTATGGTTTAATAGCTTTTTACAGTCACTATTAACTTAGTGACTCCCTACAGTCCTCGACAGTTTAACGACTCCTGATAGTCACTGATAGCTTAAAGGAATTATTGTAGGAACCAACAAAATAATTCGGTTTGGCGAAAATAAATAATAACGAAAGGCGAAAGATCGTTCTCTACACTTGTGTCTCCACAACAGGTAGTTGCCATCCATTTTACAAAGTTTCATCATGAATACTCTGTCTAAACAATCTATCATAATATAACGTTTTAATTTATCTCAGCTTAAGATAGAAAGGTAAAAATACTAAAACTTCTAATATTATTTAAATAAAGAACATCACGGTTAAGACTTGTACATATATTATCTGTACAAGGTATGTAAAGTAGAATATATTTATTCTCAAAAAGAGTAGCTACACTTGATATCATATATTTATTGAGTTTTAATATAAAATGCTTATCACTTTGCACTGTGATATATAAAATAAATTTTTTGCATGAAATATGCAAACGTCATAAAAATATTTTCACTGAACTGCATTAATTCCCTGTTAGACCTAAACCGTACGAATTCTATTTTACCTACTCGTTTTCGTGCGTGAGGTCAAGCGGTCTCGGGAGGTTTCCCGATCATTAGAAACTTAAAATAAATATAAAGCTGATTTATAATCAAAGTTAATGTATTCATAAAACTCTGTATATGTGTATGAACAGTTGCTGACGAACAAAATCAACGAAGAAAGTAATGTGCTTGTGTTCCATATCACTGCCATATGCATGTTGAATATATTAAGGTCAATGAACATGTTACAAGCCTAAACAAATATCCTGCTACATGGAAATAACGCGATTTCAAGTTATTGTATGCATCTTCTGTATCGTATGACAAAAAGATGAAAATACATAAGAAAAGCAATGATTGATTTTAGTTACTTCTCCTAATGTTAAATACTGATTGCAGATAAATAATTACAGTTAGAAAAGAGGGATAAATTTAATCAGGAACTCTAACAGTTTCAGCATAACTAAATGAAACATAATAAATATTCTATGGTGTATATATTGGTTATACAAACACTTTGAAGCCCGGCATGGTTAGGTAGTTAAGACACTCGACTCGTAATCTGAGGGTTGCAGGTTCGAATCCCCGTCGCACCAAACATACTTGCCCTTTCAGCTGTGAGGGCGTTATAATGTTACGGTCAATCCAACTATTCGTTGGTAAAAGAGTAGCCCAAGAGTTGGCGGTGAGTGGTGATGACTAGCCGTCTTCCCTCTAGCCTTAAACTGCTAAAGTAGGGACGGTTAGCGCAGATAGCCCTCGTGTAGCTTTGCGTGAAACTCCAAACAAACACTCTGATGCTGAGAGGAAAGTGGATGATGACAGCTAACCTTGTAGCTGAACTTTCTTTGTTGGTGTTGACAATGAAATGTAAAAAACAAAAGATATTTCACTATGTAGAGGTATGGCTAGTTACGATAAAAAACAAAAGATATTTCACTATGTAAAGGTATGGCTAGTTACGATGTGTAATATGTTTCCAAGCGTAGAAAACGCAAATGCTACTTCTAGCTACAATGTGTGATCACCGCTTAACTTGTTTTTATACGAAAGAGGACAAATATATGTGTAGAAACAGAAGTTTTGTCATGCTGTAGCTCAGTTGGATAAAGTTTCCTATTTTCATCAGTCTTGATATCAGCTGACACAGCCTTACACAACAGCACTCTACCAGACCTCATCATCAGTCTTGCTGGATTGATATAAGCTAACACAGCCTTACACAACAGCACTCTACCAGACCTCATCATCAGTCTTGCTGGATTGATATAAGCTAACACAGCCTTACACAACAGCACTCTACCAAACCTCATCATCAGTCTTGCTGGATTGATATAAGCTAACACAGCCTTACACAACAGCACTCTACCAGACCTCATCATCAGTCTTGCTGGATTGATATAAGCTAACACAGCCTTACACAACAGCACTCTACCAGACCTCATCATCAGTCTTGCTGGATTGATATAAGCTAACACAGCCTTACACAACAGCACTCTACCAGACCTCATCATCAGTCTTGCTGGATTGATATAAGCTAACACAGCCTTACACAACAGCACTCTACCAGACCTCATCATCAGTCTTGCTGGATTGATATAAGCTAACACAGCCTTACACAACAGCACTCTACCAGACCTCATCATCAGTCTTGATATAAGCTAACACAGCCTTACACAACAGCACTCTACCAGACCTCATCATCAGTCTTGCTGGATTGATATAAGCTAACACAGCCTTACACAACAGCACTCTACCAGACCTCATCATCAGTCTTGATATAAGCTAACACAGCCTTACACAACAGCACTCTACCAGACCACGTTTGGGTAACGTTTCGTACTTAAGCTACGTAACTGGTATAAAAAACAACAACAACAAAACAAATATCTCCTAAGAGTCAAAACAGTTCAAGCCAAGAGAAGTAAAGAAACATTATAATATTTGAGAGAAACAAATATCTGATATAAAACTTAATTAAAAGGAAACGAGCCAGATATCTGTAAGCGTCAGCCACTGAATGATAGAGTTTATAAGTTCAACGTCCTTCCTTTGCTGAAAACTCCTATGGTAATACAAGGGCTGAGACGTCTAGTTGTGTAAGGAATGTAACTGTAAACTTCTAATGGAGAATTCCTTATTCTTTATACAGACCTAATCTAGTACTCAGTAGCTTATATCATTTCCGGCCGTTCTAAAGACGGTTTTCGTGGAAAAGTTTTATCAGTTGACTGAGGAAATGCGTCATACATAACGATTACCGTTGGTGTGTACATGTATTTGTTGGTTGTAATCTGATCTGATCGTTTGCTGTTAAGGAAATATGAACCTTAGCAATCTATTTAATCATCATCAAAGAATGAAAGAGTAATTAGTATTAAAGCAGTATTTGTACGTTTTTGAACACTTACAACTATTAATATCGTATAATTTGGAAGTCACTTCGATTAATTTTAATTTTGTTAGCAACATTTTAAGAGGCTGAATCCCTTATATCTTCATTTGCAATCCTGAATATTTTAGGGTTTTAGTTTGTAAAAATAAGAGATATAAAATATAAAAAATATCTGTTTTAAAAGTGTTCAACGTATTTCACCATCAAAATGGTGATCCATGACTCCTGGATGGGATGTCAGTTCATCTTAGGTTAGCTTCCAGCAGGCTAAACTGCAACAAGTAGTGCAAGTAGCTTGCTTAAGGAAACACAGTAGGTCACCCAGCTGTGGTTCTCCCATCAGCCGATTATGAGTCCAAAGTTCGAAATCACTAAGCCATGTTGCCCCCAAAGTCCGTAACCTGACGTTTTCTAAGTTGAAACTTACAGATCCGAACGTCTAATTCACCATCGTGAATTTCTAAATACGTTTTCGTATTTGCAAGAAGAAAAATAAGTTTCAATTGCCATAATTTCAAATCATTCAATTGAAGTACATAGTCTTATCAACAGATATTATAAAATAATGTTTGTTGACATTGTGACAAGAGGTTGTGAAAAAAAACAAAATTGTTGAGATTGTTTGAAAAACTTTGAACGCTGTCATATTTATTTATATTAACGTTGGTGATTTTTTTTGTTGCAAGTAGAAAGGGGCAAGTATTTTCCATTTATTCCTGTATAACTTGTCCCATTTTTAGGATTTTTGTTTCTATTATAATTTTCAAAAATACAAGACCTGAATTTAATGAAAGCTTCTTAGTCCATATAAATATAGATGCACACACACACACACATCCATACCATCTTTTAAACTGTCCTATCTGTTAATAAAGATAGGTTACATGATTATAAAACGGTTAAAAAGAAAAGCTAACATGAAATTTTGTTCCTCACCATCAAATAACAGTGTGATATGGGTACTCAGTCTCTTCTCATCAGAACACCCTTTGACTTTAATTTTTTCATCTAGTCCTAAAAGCTGAAGTCACCATCTGTTTTAATTCAGATCGCATTTATATTCTAATGACTGTGAATACATTAATCATGAAAAATAATGAAATATGTCAATAGTAGTAGTATTACACATACTACATATTTCAAAATGGCTAGATTTTATAGGTGAGATAACTATCTACTTGTGTCATAGGTGTGTACGGCATCTACACTTTGTTTACATTATGTTTCCGTTCCACAATAAGAAGTAGGATTAGAAGTAGAACAGTAATTGTAACACTTGTTGATAGCTCATATATCTTAATCTAATATAGATGTGAAGTTCTTGCTTTCAAAACGACTTAAGAGTGTATGGATATATTTAGAAATATAACAATAGGAAGTGTTGAGGTAATACCCCAGATCTGTCTCTACATGTACAGTAACACCAACCTTTCTTATAATAATTTGCTTGTCTCACTACCGTGTATCTAGGTGTCGTGTACATAGAAGCTGACACTTTTTGTGCATTTACGAGTTCTATTAAGCAATCTTCAATAACGTTTTACTGCGTTTAAAATGTTAAATTATTTTACAAAAATGATTAGATTTTTATTACATATGTTGATTGTTTAGCAAAGCTATTTTACAGAGAATGTTTATTTAAACATAAGGCATTAATCCAGCTAAAGATTCCGACATTGATAATTGGAAGATAAAAGATAAAAAAACACTCTTTGAAAGCTAATTTTCCTAATCTGTGACAAGTGTAAAATTCCCCCCGGTTGCACAGCAGTATGTTTGTGGACTCACATCGCTAAAAACCGGGTTTCGATACCCATGGTGGGCTGAGCATGGATAGGCCATTGTGTAGTTTTTTCCTTAATTCTAAACAAACAAAAACAAATGTAACCTATTTTAACATGGTACAATATTTCAAATAACGTTAAAACTGTCAGGTGAGGTTATCATCTGATAGGTGAAATTACCAACATACGTGTAGTAAGTTATACCACTACACCATTTCCTCATATCAGAGTTGCAATGTACTCCTAAGCTCTTAAGTCATCAACTTAAAATAAATGACAGTACAGAGCAATTCATGATTGAAGTTATCTCAAAAATGTTCATAAAAATTATTATTTTATATGATACTGTTGTCAAAAATCCCTGGTTTGTATTAATTTCTACCAGTGGAATTTTGTTATGTGCTGGCATTTTTTTAATTTACCTTATGTTTTACCTCTTCAGGAAGGAAAAAAAACCTTTTCAACTTTTTAACTGCTTACATATGTTAATCTAAAATAGATATAGAGCTGCTGTTCTTGATAGCATGTAGTAGTGTTTATATCTGTTTAAAATACGAATAGCGATATTAACAACATTTGGAACAGCTATGGTAATACCAAAGATCTGGCCAATATTCGGTCCCATTTCGAAGGTAACGGTAGGTATGCTTTGTTTTGGTTATTGTAACAAGTTTCATCTTTCATTTTACGAAATAAGAAACGTCGTCTCAAAGCTATTGCGTATGGATGAAACTCGTTACATTATCCAAAATTAATTACACAACCTAAGTCATCTTTTAAACAAGAAAACGTATTCGTTTGGAAAGGAGGTATTTTCTTTAATAATGAAGGAGAACACACGCAAGCAAATGAAGGTTTGGTACACGTTAACATTTCTTCCACACTCCAAACAACGCATTCCGTTGAGAGTTTCTACTTAAGTTTGACAGAGAAGTTCGCTGAGTATATTCCAAATTACCATTACCAAATATCCTTAAGTTCAAGAGGGAGAAAACTTAGAGATTTTTAGAAAGCTACTTTGTTCTATTAATGGCGCTTGATAGGATATTTATTTATTTTCATCATTGTTAAAGACAAAGTTACATACTCTCTAATATGGAATACTGTAATTTTTGTATTATATTTTACAATAAATTATTCCGTTCCTGTTACCTAAAAAGAATTGTTAGATATGTATGCACATATCTATCAAACGTAAATGTTAACAATACAATAAAAATTTTAGATGGTAACAAACCGTCTTTCTCAAACCTAACTTTTTAGCAAAACCAAGAAATTATTTTTAAGCTTTTATAAAAGAGTGGGATAGCGGTAAGTCTTCATATTTACATAGCTAAAATCAGGGGTATTAATCCTCTTGGTGGACACAACTGATAGCCCAATGTGGCTTTGCCGTACACACATACAGGTCCAACATGGCCAGGTGGTTGAGACACTTGACTCGTAATCCAAGGGTCGCAGATTCGAATCCCGTCACACCAAATATACTCGCCCGTTCAGCTATGGGAGTGCTAGAATATGACGGTTAATCCACCATTCGTTGACAAAAAGTAGCCTAAGAGTTAGCGGTGAGTGGTGATAACTAGCTGCCTTCCCTCTAGTCTTACATTGCTAAATTAGTAACAGCTAGCTCAGATAGCCCTTGTGTAGCTTTGCGCGAATTTCAAAAACAAAGAAACACATATACATATAAGAGTGGATTTTTTTTAAGTTCTTCATCATTCTTTAAGTCGAGTTAATTTGTTATTCCCTAATACTGAAAAGAAAACACTGCTCTAAATATTCAGTGTGTCTTGGATAGTTTTTAACTATCCTTTTTAATGGTAATTTGTAAACATAATGCCACGAATTCATAAATATATAAATAGATAAATGTGTTTTTCCCTGTGAAATGTAATCCTTTACCGAATTAATCCATTTTAACTTAGCAACGAGCTTTAGAAGTTATAACACTAAAAACCAGGAACTGATATATGCAGTAGACACAACACAGTTAGCCGTGTTGCTTTTCAGTAAAACTAAAAGTTTTCACAATTTTATTTTAAATATGCTTCTTTTCTTTACTAAAAGATGGCAGCACAAACTGTAATATTGAATAACCAACTAAATACGTTTTCGAGCAGTTTCATTATTTCACACATTACACGTAACGAGCATCTTCGTTACAACAATTGTATAATAATGTTTCCCGTCATATTTTAACACGTTCAACACGTCTTAAACATATTTGATCCATGGGAGTTTTAAGTGATGTTTATAAAATGTTATTTCTAGTATAGTTTATATTGTCAAAACTGTTAATAATACAGACGATAAGTCGTGATATTTCGTAAAAATGTAAACTTTTCTGAATATTCATTTTATATAACAAGGTGCTATAACTTAAAATGTTCACCTCTGTTGAAACATACGTAAATTGAACAAAAAGTCACAAGGAAAGAAATATATTATGTTTCTGCATATCTTCCATTTCTTAACCCTAAAATGTATTAACAATTGGTTCGCTAAACTAATTCACCAAATAGTTTAGAGTTTGTGTATCATTCAGTCACAAAATGACGGATCATAGTATTCTATGTAAGAACATAATACCATCTCGACATCCACCAGCAATATTTTCGATGAGTGATAAAACATTGCTGCTTTATGACTTTATTTCGAGAAATCTAGTGATATCAAGGATAATATTCTAAAAAAAAAAAAACACACAAAAAACCAAAGGTACTCGACTGGGGGAAATGGGCTTGTTTTTAAAAGTGAAAAAAATCTCCGTGAACATAAAAAGGACAAAGCAGCTCAAATAAGTTCCGGTACTAGTGCCGTCTTAAGAAGAATGTTTCGGTATTCATCACCGGTTACTACAGGTAGAATACTACCCTGTAGTGATATATTATTCTTAATAAATAAATGTACCAAACAAAATTAAAGGGTTCGACAAAATAGTGTAAATACATACTGTAATAAAGCCAAACATAGAGATAATCCATACTGTTTATTTGTTTGTGTGTGTGTTAACCCCGATAAAATAGTTTTTATATTGTTCGATAAAGACACATAGTATTTATTATCAAATGATTGTTAAGCTTGTTTTGCGTGTGTGTACATTACAGCCACAATGTTACGTATGTAGCCTCAGACCCAGTGCTTGATGAAACTGATAAAGAGGGGCGAGAATTAAAGCACACCTGTATCACAATACGTTAACTTCGCCATGGGAATACATCTAGATATTAATATATAAGTATTTGGTCAAAGATAAAAGATGTTGCATATACAGAGAAAAATATATATACTTTTAAAACTATACTATAAGAATGATAAGCCGTAAATTTTGTAATTGGTTGAAATATCAAAGGACTGGGAACACATGGCTTATTAGAATTAACCTCTATCCGTATGCCTCACAGGTAAAATAAAATTATACAGGATGTTCGGAAAGTCACTGTGCAGTTTTGAAAGCAGCGATAACAGCATTCATTCAGTCTATTTCAAGCCAGCAACTGATATCAGTGTCTAGAAACCAAATAAAAAGGATCCAAGCCTGTATTGATGCCAACGGGGGTCACTTTCAACATTGTTTATAATTGTCATTCATATTTACTTCCTGTATTCTATATTGAAACATGTCTGTTAATAAATATATAAGTGCACAGTGACTTTCCCAACACCCTGTACTTAAGTAACTGAGGTGTAAAATTAGAGCCAAATACTGGCTCAACTAAAAATATTTATTTTTACTCTAACATTTCGACTGTTTAGCATATTCTTTATCTCATATTATTGTTATTATTAACCTTTTAATTAATGCTTAATTTGGTGGGTTTTTTTTCGCCCTAAACTGGTGCTGTATAAACAAAGAAAGCACAGCAGTTGCCCAGTTTGTTTATTTAGGAGGTAAAAATATTATAAACCTATGAATTTAATCTTGCTGTTAAACATGTATGTTTATTTATATGGGTGCCAAAGTAAGTGCAAGTTGTACCATATGGGAAAACAAAGTAACTTGTAAAAATAAAATAGAGAACTATTGAGACTTAATGAAAAATGATTTTATTTTCTGGCAAGCTATATTCTTTTTAATGAGATAGATTATTTATTTTTCCATTGTCTCAAGCTGAAAAGCCCGATACTAGAACACACCAAAATTCCTCCTACTACACTAGTCCACTTTACTTCTTCTTCTAGTATCGTTGCTTGAAATATAAATGCCATAAACACTTCAGAACTTCTAGCAGCTGAGACTAATTCCTCATTCTCTATTTTTAGAGCAAATATTTGAGAGATCTGTGCACCTACGAGAGCTAAACCTAACAAAACAAGTAGCCAGCCGTCTCTTTCACATCCTGGAATTGACCAACTGTTGCTAAGGGTTAACAAAATGGGGTTAATAATAACTACTAATACAGAAAAATGAGTATAATAGAAGAATAATGACTCTGCTGAAGTTTCCTCGTGAAGAAATTAACCAAAGCAAGAGAAAAGCATCCTCCAAAAGCAAGGCTAATACCAATGATTCGGTTACTGCTGTACACGTTTTCTTGGCCACTTTGAAAAAGGAACGACGGCTTAGATATAAATATTAAGCCTGACACAGCAGTGGTCACAGTTATAATAAAAAACAAGTTACATGGTTCTTTCAATAAGATACATGCAAAGATAGCAACAAAGATCGGTGTACTGAATACAATGGATATGGCATCAGCTAAAGGAATCAGTCGATAGGAATAGTAGATAAGGTTGGCACAAACCACACCACTGAGACCTCGCATCAGAAGAAAGAAACACTCACCATATGCCCCGAAAATAGACCGACGGGATTGTATGTTGATACTAATAAATATAGCAGTTTGTATTATAGCTCCAAAAAGAACTATTTCCAAGGGGTTCATGGAAGGTATAAGCTTTACACTTAATGATCCAGTAGAGTAAAAGAAACCCGACAGTAGTGCACAAATAACTCCCGGCCCAGGTAGTCGCTTGTATCTCTCCAACCAGCTTTCCTGTGGTTGTGTGGACAACAGCTGGGTTGATTCAGATGCAATGGTGTCCTGGGTGTCATCCTCCTGTTCTCTTCTTCTGGGCAGCCGTGGCGCAACCATTGCTGAAGTGTATGAAAAGAAAAACGATGAAATATTTTAAACTTTTGAGGATTTCTAAATACAATTAAAGTTAAACAAACACTTTTTTCAACTTTATAAATACTTTGGAACAATAAGAAACTCTACTTACGCACTTACTTGCTTTAAATAAATCACCATTTTATATATACTTATATGTAAGCAGCTGGACAGGTATGGTTTCACTTGAAAATGTTTTGCACAAATAAAATTTAACTGTTTTTTTCTATTTCATGAATAATGGCTAAAGTTGACTTGTTGAAATAGTTTTTTACTTCTGTGAGACATTTAAAAAGACAAAAAACTGTTCCGCGTACATAAATGAACAGCCATGTTGTATGATAAAAGGATTTCATGTGGTACATCAACATCCATACTATTAAGAGCACATAAACCTCTCTCTATACATAAATTAACAGCTCTGTATTATGCTAAAAGAATTTTACGCAGTACATTAACACCCACATACACTAAGAGTATACAACCTATTCCGCACACATAAATCAACACCTTGATTTCATGATAAGATAATTTCATGTGGTACATCAATATCCATAGATATTAAGAGTAGGTTAACACAGCAACAAAAAATAAGGATGTATTGTTAGTTTGAAGTTAAGCACAAAGCTACACAGTAGGCTATCTGTGCTCTGCCCACCATAAATATCTAAACCCGGTTTCTAGCGATGTAACTCCGCAGACTCTGTGCCACTAGTGAGCAAAATGAGAATGTAACTAATAACTGAGTTGAGGAATCGCAAAGCGAATGTTAAGCGATGTAATACTCACTGTAAACTGAACAACGTTCCCTTTATATTCTTCTCAGTTTTGTGAAACACCAAAATAAAGCAGCACCACTTACATCACAAGTAAGTATTGATTTAAGCAACTGGGTAGCGTTTTCTATCAGATATTGCAGCAACTGTTTGACAACTTATCATTTCGTATCATATAGTGTATGATCAACACAGCACGTGTTGCAGTCTAAATGCAATTTCTAAAGTTAGTTATTACTCACAATGTAAAGGAACATTTGTCAGGTGACGGTGATGCGATAAGTGTTTTAATGGTAATAGTAAAGAGATACACGCCATCATAAAAGGAAGAAAACGTATTTTTATAATGGAGAAAGGTTTAGCCAAATACATACCATATGTGTTTTATTAAATGTATTTATAGTTGTAATTCTTATTAGCTCATAACTTTATTCTATGTTTTATGCACATTCTAACTGTCTAAATAACGGCTAAAAACGATGTTTGTTACGCAGTATTTAAAACGTTGCAGCTTTAAATTTTAGTTTTATCAAAAAAGCGAACAAATAATAATATTTCTTACTGAATTAATAAGTTTTGAAAATATTAATGGAAGTTATATTAAAGTATAGCATTTAATAATACTTATCAAATTATAGAATAAGCCTGTGTACTTTGTAAACAGACAGCTGAATTACTATGGAAACACTGAAGCGTTTTGTTACTTAGGTAAAACTGTATTAATGTAACTTAATATCACCGAAATAGAATACACGGATTAAAGATAATCGTACAATTGTATATTTTAGAGTCTTCATATTTAACGATGACATAATAAGAAAACAACAGAAAGTTGGAAAACCTAATGTTAACACTTTCACGGAAATATTTGATTAAGTTTCTTTGTTTTTAATTTCGCGCAAAGCTACACGAGAGCTATCTGCGCTATCCGTTCCTAATTTAGCAATGTAAGACTAGAAAGAAAACAGCTACTTTTGAGCTACTCTTTGATTAGCAAATAGTGGGATTGACCGTTGCATTACAACGGCCCACGGCTGAAAGGGCGAGCATGTTTGGTGGGAGGGGTATTCGAACCCCCGACCCTCAGATTACGAGTCGAGTGCCTTAACCACCTGGCCATGCCGGGCCTAATTGATTAAGATATTAGTTTAATACTGAATTTTTGGCATGACTATAATCATATAAAAAATGTGTAGTAAATAATAATTCTGTAAATTAAATGGACAAGGTTAAAAGTATAACTGATGAGGTCACCTGCTGGTACAGCAGTAAGTCTACGGATTTACAACACTAAAATCAATGGTTCGATTCCCATCGAAGGTTTAGTTTGTTTTGAATTTCGCGTAAAGCTACACGAGGGCTATCTGCGCCAGCCGTTCCTAATTTAGCAGTGTAAGACTAGAGGGAAGGCAGCTAGTCATCACCACCCACCGCCAACTCTTGGGCTACTCTTTTACCAATGAATAGTAGGATTGACCGTCACATTATAACGCCCCCACGGCTGAAAGGGCGAGCATGTTTGGCGCGACGGGGATACGAACCCGCGACCCTCGGATTACGAGTCGCACGCCTTAAGACGCTTATAATTAATTGGCACAGATTTGGAAAATATAATCACTAAATACTTTTGTTGTTAGCATGTATAAATTACGAATACGTTTGTGATGTCACCTATGGGAATGTAGTTGTACTTTTAAGCACAGTTCAGTAGCTTTTGACAATTACAGGTTTGTTAAGTCATCCAGTAGGTCAACGACAAGATTAAAGACTTACAGAGCTGAAATCTGGAGTTTGATTCCAAGTGGTGGACAGAGCGCAGATAGCCTAATATGTAGCTTTACAATAAAACGAACATATACAGCTTTAATGGGACAGAATGGAGCGGTAGTTACTTCGTGCAATTCAAAACAAGAGAAGATAAAATATTCAAGATTTGATCATTTAAAAGCTTAGAAAAATGTTGAGAAAAGACATCGAAAGGATAAACAGATTAATAAATTAAGCATTACCTTCAAAATATTGTCATATTAGACATCATTTTATAAAAGGATAAGACGTATATTTTTTGTAATGAATTTTCTTTCCAAAGTTGAAATGAATTTCATTTATTTCACCAGCATCATGATTTTAAATGTACGTGAAAGAAAATGAATTTCACTTGCAACTAATACTTACAGAGTATTTAAAAAGATTTATTAATTTTTTTCATTGAAATACTGGAAGCAAAATACTAAAACTACGTATTTTCAATTTGAATGACACTTTATACTACACCTTTTTAAACTCTCTTCTTCATGGGGATTGAACCTCAATGTTTAGCGTTTAAAACCTGTAAATTTACCTTTGACCCACCAAGGCTTCGCGAAAAACGGCCATGTCAGACACTCAAAGATTCAGCAGAAAGTGTGGAGAAATCGCAAACCTGGAGCCACAGTCAAACATGCTTAACATTACAATATTGAACCAAAACCAACTGAAACTTTATTTCATATTAAAATCGAAATCAATACCGACAACAATAGCACAGTTAGTGTATAGTATAATCCTATTGTTTAGTGTAATAAATAGCCATATTTTATGCCGCATATGATACAAACACCTGAAAGATAAATTTTTATTGATATTAAAAAAACAACCGAAAGCATTCTGTATAACATTATCAGTTTAAAAAAATATCAGAAACACGTGTTATTTGCACAATTTGGACACATTCCAGATCAATTTCCAAACCATGTAGAAAAATATTTTTTATCCGTTATCAGAAAAGAATTCCGACATCGTGAACGCTTTCGAAAAAGTGACTATTTTTCATCATTGGTAAATGACATGTGGTCATTGCAAGTACGTTGTTGTCATTGTACCAGAGGTGACGCACCAAGAGTTAGATCTTAAATGTGAAATAACAATGTGTGTGCAAGTGATGGGAAACAAAAATAAAGAGCAGACTTGAAACACCTTAAAATAATGTTATTCTACGAGAAGTAAAGTCCAGATTAACCGGAATATTTATCAACAAACGTACTTAATGATGTAGGAACTTTAGGAGAGTGAAGTATTATTAAAACATTTTAAGAAACAAGAATCATGTTTGATGTAATGGTGAGGCTGCTTAAACTGTAATGCAATGGAAATGTATGTTTTAGTCTTGATAAAAGATTTGTCATTACTAAACCGTTCTTTAAAGATAGACTGGATTTAGCCAGTACCCTGATGATTGTGTGTTTTGTGCCTTATAGGATATATCGAGATTGGACGATGTCACGATATATTAGTTTTATTATATTGTAGTGGTTCATATCTTGCTGGCCAGATCACGTACTAATGGTCTTTACAAACTTACAAGTCTGGTATTGTCACAAGAGGAACAGCCATTCTCTGGCATAGCGTGACTGACTTTTGCGTGAACAAGTATATTTTATTTTTATGAATAGAACAGGGGATATTTAAATATTTAAATAACTGTAGAGGACAGAGACGTTTTTTTAACGGAATCTTGAAGTATTTTTTAAGCTTTGAATAATTTGTGATAACCCCATGTTCTCTGTTATATTGTTTGGGTCAGACTGATTGAATGCAACAAAAGAACAAATTTTGTCAGATTTTTCAATTAGTTCTGCTATTTCAGAAAATTTTTAACAGTTTTTCTTTCGTGAGATTTTTATCATCTTAGTATTTGTGTGTTTTGTAACCACAAATGTAACAAATGTTTTGTAACCAATAATTCGATGTGAGCTAGATTACAGTTTTGGTGGTAGAAATATTGTGGCTTGTTTTTGTATAAGTCAGTATGTATAAAGTTATATTTTAAGAATATACTGACATTAGTAAAATATGTTTGTATTGGAGGATATTCAAGTATGACTTTTGCTCATTGGTGAAAAAGATTGCAAATGACAGTCATTGTGAGACTGAGTGTCAGTATGTAAAATATACCATGAGTGTATTGTGTCCAGTGTGCTGTGAAGAAACCTTTCTCTAGGATTTAAATCTTATTCTCATACATATTTTTTTAATGAAGTGAAGACCATTTTAGCGGCCATAGCATAACCATTAATTTGTAAGTACTATTCATTGATAAATTCAAGCGCATTCATGGTTAAAATAAGTGTGGCTAAATCAATTACTTTATATTTCAGAGTTGTTGAAAATGTGTAAGGCAGTATTAAGAAATTGTAAAACTCTTACATGGGGAATCTTGTGTAGAGATATGAAACGTCCATAGAACAAAGAATGCTATTAGGAGCAGTAGATAATTATCATCAATACTCTGAAAAACGTGAGTAAATGAGTGGTGATTTTAAAATAAGAAGAACTTGCGAAAGGAATATTTTTTATGTGGTGATAACATAAGCATATAGCTTTTCTGTGGGTCGTATTACTAATACGAGAACACTAAGGTTTTGGTGTTTATGGATTTAAATATGTATAATTTTTTAAAAATAAATTTAGTTGTTTCTTGTTTTGTATTAATAGTCTTTACAAACTTATTACTTTTGGTAGCCAAACTAATATTCGCCACTGGCACACATGGTGGTCTTCCACATTGTTAACATATCACACATGTAACAAATTACTGCTGACTCTATTGTCCTTGCCTCTTTTAAGTTTCTTATGATCCTTTTGTGTGACATATTGACTCTATCTATCCATCTATCCATCTATCAAAACACAGATCAACAAAACAAATGCAAAAATTAAACAAGAAATTGAAATAACAAAAGAAACTAATTGGCAAAACTTCTGTAAAAACTTGGAAAAAGCCAAAAACAACCCAAAAGAATGTTGGAAAAAATTCAAGAGTATTTCTTCCAATAAAAACACAAATCATATGCTACAACATATCACACACAACAATATAATCGCCAGGACGGACGTAGAGAAAGCCGACCTATTAGCCGACTACTACGAATCCTCCTTCAGTAACCTAAACTCAGTCGACTTTGACACACAACACCAACATCATGTCAATAACTTCATAAATACAAACCAAGCTTCATTCTCAACACAATTCCCTGGCGAGACACTGGAAACATACTCAAGTTCAATCAACAGGAAAATTACCATCACTGAACTAAAAATTAACATTAAAAACTTGAAGAACACTTCCCCTGGACATGACCAAATACCAAACATTATTCTGAAAAAAAGCTCTACTCTCCTATTACAACACCTCACAAACAACATGAACATTTCACTAACAACTGGATATTACCCCGACACTTGGAAAAAAAGCCATCATAACCACGATTCCAAAGAAACAAACTAACAGGACCAATCCAGATAATTTCCGTCCCATCAGTTTGTTAAGCTGCCTTGACAAACTGATGGAAAGGGTTATCTCCAACCGTCTTCTTCACTTTTGTTAAATAAATAATATTCTTCCAGAATCCCAAAATGCCTCCAGAAAAAACAGGCAAACAACAGATCACCTCACACGACCCACCGAATCAGTCTACAAAGCTTTTAACAACAACCAAGTAACCATTGGTGTATTCCTAGACGTTAAAAAAGCATTTGACAGCGTATGGCACAATGCCATCAAATACAAACTAACTCATCTAAAAATAAACCCTACTATAGTTAAATGGATATCAAACTTCCTAACAGATAGAACAGCACAAATAAAAGTAAATAAAACCATATCTAAATCATTCAATATAACTGCAGGAGTGCCCCAAGGATCAGTCCTTTCTCCACTACTATATATTATTTTTGTCAGCGACATACCTTTCCCCAATTTAACATACACGCATAATTCACAATACGCAGACGACATCGCTATCTGGAGCACCTCCAAAAACCCAGTAATGGCGATGTCTTGCGTGCAAGAATCACTGAACAACGTCTCGACCTGGAGTAACAAGTGGAGAGTAGTTTTAAATCCAACCAAAACACAAGCAATCACCTTCTACAGGAAACTAAAAAAACAAAGAAAAAATCTAGAAAAAGCAAAATTATCACTCGGAAATACGCCCATTAACATGAGCAAAAACATCACATTCCTTGGCATCACTTTTGACACAAAACTAACATGGAAAAAACATGTTAACAATATACACTCATCAATTAGAAAACGCATTTCACACTTAATGACTCTAACCAGCAAACACTCAAAATGCTCACCAAAAACCATTATCCAAATATACAAGGCTTATATCCGTCCACTAATAGAGTATGGATGTCAAGTCACATATAATATGTCAAATAACACACTCCAGAAAATCCAAGTTCAACAAAACAAAATACTAAGATCTGCATTCAGTCTACCATCATTCACTCCAGTAAATTATATACATCAAATCAGCAACTTACCAACACTAAGAAATAGACCAACAGAAATGTCATACAAATATTATTTAAAAGCAGAACACAGAAACAAACTAACGGCATCACTCTATAAATTAACTAGTGCACCAATAAAATATATTTCAGGAATCACAAATCACACAACAGAGTACTCAAAGGGCAAAACTCACGTAAATACTACGTATTTTCTTTTTCAGGTATCGGGCACAGGACAGGTAAAACTTTCGGCGCCTGTCCTGTGAAAGTGGTTTTTTTCGGGGCGCTCCCGTTTCCCCACAGCAAAAACTTAGGCATTGGATCTTTAGATCCCACCCTAGGCAACTTTATTGCCATGCCCTGAATCGGGTCGTTTATATTTATGTTCACATTTACTATGACATCTGCCTTTCGGGACGGGATCTGGCAGTTTTCTCCGGTGCTACCTTTGCCTCATTCATGAATAATATTAATTATGACCAACTTCACTCCTTCACCCAAAAAAAGAGTTTTAAAAAAAACAGCTGAATTCAATAACCTTCCACGAAAGGGGACGATGAGGAACCACAACGTTCTTGAACACCCCAGTTGGAGAGAGAATTCTTCTGATTTCTCTCTCTCTAAACTAAACCCCTGCCACGTTAGTTTGCGTTTTATTGACTCTAACAGTCTACTGAAACAATGGCTAATTATTACAAACCCTATGCAGCAGTCCATCACGGAATATTCATTAACATTACTGGAAATGAGCTTGTTATTAAACGGTAATGTGCTATTTCAAGACGTTTAATAATATAGTGTATATAGCTCCACCACAGAAATAGCAAAACCTAAAACTTCCACATTTAAACCCACACATTTAAAATAATTATATCAAATAAATACATTGAGAGGTAGTAGTTTTATTCAAGAAAGTTTAGACGCGGTACAGAGGATTTTAAAGTAGTCATAAAAGGTATTCATTGTACTTCCACCTTTCTCAGTCAGAGGATTAAGCCTTCCAAAAGTGAAGCCCCTGTAAGAATCTTCTGTCCTGGACGGCGTTAATCGATTCTTGCTGTATTCCAATCAAGAACTTTGTGTAGTTGAATTCTGGGAAATGAAAGCAATAGCAATTTGTGAACAAAGTGATTACACGATATGCAAACCCCAAGTTCGCGAAATTTCTGTTCTTTATATATGTAGATAAACAGCGTCAGAAACAGTTCTGTGTTGTCAGTTTTTCAAGTATCTACCCAGTATTCAAGCGAAAAACTGTCATTTGTGGTCAGACATTGAGAAAACTTGGAAAAATGTTCTCAAATCGGTGCTATTTATTTACAAATACGCAGGGTGTAGATATGACGTCATGAATACGTCATATACGGAACTGATTGTTTTTCACGAATTACAGAGCTACAAAACGATAAATAGCGTCATTACCATCAATCAGCACGTTGTCTATGCACATTGCTCACGAAAAGCTAAGTAAATGTCTTTTGTTTTTGGCATTTTTTGTCTTTGAACGAGAAAAAAAAGAATTCAATAAAGATTATTATACAAGGCTACAAATGGCTCATAGTCACTATGCACTGTCATCCCTACCAATTGCTGGCACCCCAAGTGAACATTGGCACCACGGGTAATCGGCTAGCACAGTATAATATGGTTTGAAACAGATTATACATTATCTGAACTTTAGAATTAAAGTTATGATTTGTAATCTGCTTCCAATGGTTTTGTGTTCCTCTCCAGCCAGTAGTTATTTTAATATTATCATTTCGATTTTGGATTTTTTTTAAATGACCAAAAATAAGAAGTAATTGCTAAAATTACTGCATTAGAAAATCTTAAAAAGCACTCTGAACGTAACAATGTTACAACAATAAAACTGTAAGTTGCAATGCCACCTTAAAAATGAAGTGTGATTTAATAACGACGTAAAATAGCACAGGAGAAAATTACAGTTAAACCACAAAACTGATTAACAGTGCATATATATACAGCGCGCAATAGCATTTGACTTTATACCTAAATTCCGATTACAAATATTCCACAAATGATAATTCAATGAAGATCTGGAACCTGCATGGTGGAATGGACATAGACTAAGGGCTAGTGTAGCTTGTTTGTCATCCCTACTCTAGATACAGAAACACGAGTACACAGTGGAAGTGGAAGTATTATAATACACTAAAATACTAATGCATATTCATCATCAACAACGAAAGAGGTTCGACCTATTTAGGCTCCATTTCAAACAGATTGCTTTCTTTCTTGGTGATTATTTTTGAGACTAAGTGAAGTGACCAGTATATATCGATGATGATTAATTATGTCAGCAAGTGACCAAAAAGTTCGTATATTTTCATACTCTATTTATCATAAGGGTCAGAGTTCCTGCTGTGATTAACATAGAACAATACAGTAGTGCTGGTGGATTCCTGTTGGTTTTCTTAGGTACACTGATTTTTAAACATAATTATAATGACTGCTCCAAACAAAAAGGCTCCGAGAAAACTGTATTATGAAACGTGAGCTGTAAATTACAACTGTATCTTAAGTAATAAAATAAAACAGATAAACAAAAAAACTATACAGGAACATTGTGCTCTATGCATAAAAATAACAATAAAATAATTTGTATAACATATAACTTAGTAAAATTATTTGCACAGTACATAACATAATAACGTTATTTGTACAACACATATTCATCCAAACGTACGTACACGTTGAAACACGCTCACAATTCTGATGAAAAACAGTGTTTCTGAGAATGATAATCAGACTAGTTCACAATTAATTTTTACAGAAAATGTTGTCATTCATGTTACCTGGTTATATCTGTTAAGAAAACTAGAACACGGAGGTTTAGATATTTTCATATCTCTATATCTCTGACGTAGAGAAAACTTATTAATGAAAATCATAATAAATTATCTAGCAACGTCAACAATGGAAAGGTATAGAAATGCCAAGAAGTAGGGAAGGAAATGTTTGTTTTTGAATTTCGCGCAAAGCTACTCGAAGGCTATCTACGCTAGCCGTCCCTAATTTAACAGTATAAGGCTAGAACAGGGGTTCCTAACCGTAGGGGGTCGCGAAGCCTTGGGGGGTCGCAAAGCCTTGGCAGGGGAGTCGCGTAGCCTTGTTAGAAGTTGCTTGGGATAACAATAATTTTATTTCATCAATTACATTTTCATGCTCTTACATTTTTTTTTGTTTCGATGCGAAGCAAAACGTGTGCTACGTTAGTTCAATGTCATTAGATGATATTATGGGTGTATGTATGCGTGCCTGTGAGTGAATGTGCCTGTGTGAATGTGTATGTGTCTGCAACTGTATGTATGTGTGTACTAGTGAGTAGCGAGTATGTGAGTGCACGCGCATGTACGTATGCTTGTGTGTCTGTTTAGCTGTGATTAAATGTGTGTGTGCTCGCTGTTGACACGTGAGTCACATGTCCGTTGCTGATTGGTGGATGACGAATCGCGCGACTGGCCACGCTCCCTTCCCTCCCAATACTTACCCCATCATTACTCTACCTGCACCCCCCACAAGTAGTCAGTGTAAGATCTACAGTTGCCAAAGCGTTAATTATTCAACATTTTTATTTTATTTTAACAAGGAGATAAGTAAGCAGTAGAGGTGAGTTGTCTACATGGCTAAACGGCGCAGATACTCAGAATGCTACCTCAACATTGGCTTCACCACTGTGCTCGCCAACGACGGCATCGAGAAACCACAGTGTGTTTTGTGCCATGCTGTCCTGAGTGCAGAGTCAATGAAACCATCAAAACTCAAGCGTCATCTTGACACGAAACATCCAGAACACGCAAAGAATGGTTTGGATTTCTTCAAACGGCATCAACGGTGTCTTAAAAGCCAAAGAATCGACAGAAGTGGGTCGTTTCAGCAGCAGAGTGCAGCCGTAGTGGAAGCTTCATATGAGATTGCATTCGAAATTGCTAAACAAAAAAAGCCTCACACGATTGGAGAAACACTTCTTAAACCCTGCATGATGAAGGCAGTAAATCTTATTCTTGGAGAAGCCAGTGCAAAGAAGTTGCAGCAAGTATCCCTGTCAAATAATACTATACAGAGGCGCATTTCTAAAATGTCTATGGATGTGAAGGAACAGGTTTTGACTGAAATCAAGGGTTCCCCTTTGTTCTCCTTTCAGCTCGACGAGTCAACAGATGTAAGTTCATGTTCTCAGTTGCTTGTCTTCGTGAGATACATTAATTCAGGTGACATCAAAGACGAATTCTTATTCTGCAGTGCACTTGAAACCACAACAAAAGCAGATGATGTCATGGAAAAAAGTTTCAACTTTTTTTCAAGACGAAGATCTTCAATGGGAAAACGTGTATGGGGTTTATACGGATGGGGCACCGGCTATGCTGGAATCGAAATCAGGATTCCAGTCGAGAGTGAAGAAGCTAGCACCTCAAGCAAAGGGCATCCACTGCATGATTCACCGATATGCTCTCGCCAGTAAGACTCTCCCTGCCTCTCTGCAGGAAGTGCTTGAATCTGTAATCAAAATTGTAAATTATGTGAAGACTCAAGCAATCAACACTCGCCTATTCAAAAAACTATGCAAAGACATTAATGCTGACCACGAAGTCCTTCTCTTCTACACAGCAGTACGTTGGTTGTCAAAAGGAAACGTTATTAATCGTGTCTTTGAAATGAAAGATGAAATAAAGCTATTCCTGGAGACTCAAGAAAGGAAAGATCTTGTAGCTCACTTCGAAGATGAAGCATGGAATAAAAGGGTTGCGTACCTAGCCGACATTTTTTTGACCAGCTGAACAAGCTCAATTTGAAGCTTCAAGGAAGGGAAACACATGTTCTCCTTTTTCAAGATAGTCTTCGGGCCTTTGTTTCCAAACTGCAGAACTGGCGTCGGAAAACCAATCTTGGAAACATCGCTATGTTTGAAAAACTTTGTGGAGTGACGGATGAGTCTCAGATCCAACTGGATCAGTTCCTCAAGGATGAGATTACCGAACATCTTCAGTCTCTAGAAAAGGAAGTCGAGCGTTACTTCCCTGAGCTATCACAGGAACAGGAGGCCCTGGTAAGGAACCCATTTTGTACTGAACTTGATGTATCCAGCATCCCAGATGATATCCAAGATGAATTTCTGGATCTAAGGAACGACTCTTCCGCTTGTGATCTCTTCAAGGTGAAATCCGTGACTCAGTTCTGGTGCGCTATGTATCAGTCATACTCCAAAGTCAGCATGATAGCTTTACGTGTCCTTGTTCCATTTGCTTCTACCTACTTGTGTGAGGCAGGATTTTTCACTCTTGTCAATATAAAAACAAAGAATAGGAACATATTGGATGTTGGAGATGACATGAGACTGGCTCTAACAAACGCTCGGCCACGAATTTCAAATCTTGCTGCTGAAATGCAACATCAGGCATCTCACTAGCTGGGTTGGATAGCTGTTCAAACCTATGTTAATATTATTTTAAGAAATAAATGTTCTTTTTTGTGAATTCAGGTTGGACCAATGTGATTTAATTTGCTAATAAATAATTACAGAATTTTTAAATATTTTTTTAGATGTTTCTTTCCCTCTCCTTCACAGAAAATAAAAGAAAAATTAAACTGCTGTAAGTAAGCCCAAAGTAGGGGTCACATGGGTTTCAAACTTTTAGGTAAGAGGTCGCGAGTGCCAAAAGGTTGGGAACCCCTGGGCCGCTAGAGGGAAGGCAGCTAGTCATCACCATACACCGCTAACTCTGGGCTACTTTTTATCAACGAATAGTGGGATTGATCGCAACATTATGACGCTCCCACGGCTGAAAAGGCGAGCATGTTTGGTGCGACGGGGATGCAAATTCGCAACCCTCAGATTACGAGTCGGGTGCTTTAACCCACCTGGCCATGCCGGGCCGGAAGGAAATGACCTTTGACAATAAATGACAGGTTCATGAATAAGTCAACACACTTTCAACCAGTTAAATTCATGAAAACGTCATGTTCTGTGAAAACTTGTGCGCCACGATGGTTTAGAAAATGTTATAAATAAGTAAATTTTAACGTTTATAACTTAAAGGTGAATTTTCAACAAATTTAATAATTGCCTTAGAAACTGTACTTTGGTTAGGTATAATTCCTGTGTGGTTGCCATATTTTTAAACACTTTAGTTTTTGAGTAAAAAATGAAACAAAATATGTGGATCCTCGAACTCAAGTTCCTCTCGGTCGTTCGGCTGTTTCCATGACGTAATAGTTGCCATTTTGTTCCTTTCAATGTTGGTGTTTTATGTAAATCTATCGGTGCATTCTCGGGATTACATGCTTTGTGAGACTATTTTTTGTCTTGATATTGCTACTTTGTTTGTTTTATGATAACATGATTTACTGCGTTGCTTGTGTTTGTAAAAACGGTTCGGCATCGAGCAAAAGCTTCTTTTCGTTTCCGTGCAAGGAGAAGAAACCGGCAAGGTGACGACAGTGGGTGCGAATGGTCAATTGGAAGAACTGGACTCCTTCACTCCATGCAAAGCTTTGTCAAGATCACTTTGAACGCTCATGTTTTGTATCGGATCCCACTGTTTTGGATTCCGTGGGTTTCAAGTAGGATCATAGTTTTGGATAAACAGTATCTTTAATTGTAGGTTAAACTCAAATATATTATTTTAGGTTTAACTGCATCTTGAAAAATACACACTCGTGACTTGGCTCCTCATCATTCAAGTCAACAAATTCATAGTATGATGCATCCAAGACATCGATATTCAGGCAATTTCCATCAAAGCCTCTAATCTGGGTAATGCATTCTTCATCTTTTAATTGGTTTGACACATTGTCGTATGAGCGACAACAAACGCACTCTCTCCTGGTTGGCATCTGCTGGCATAAACCACACCTACACCTTGCACAAACATACGGAATATGACATATAAATTATACATTTATGGTAAATATTAAATTAACTATTCATACTGCTACGTCTAGTTTGATTTCATAGAGAGAATTATGACATATATTTGAAATTCATTTTGTTACGAGTCATAAATACCCGGTGCAATGATTGTGGAAGGGCCGAGTATTAGTTACCATAGTCGGCAAAATATATAAAAAAAGAAAGCCCAGTCTGTAATACCAATAATTTATAAACACCAGACAGGTTTCGAGATGCTTAAAATTGCACGTGAAATAATACAGACCATATTTGTTGTCATGACTTAGGCTTACCATTCTTCCACTGGAGGTATGACCGACTCGCAACCGACCTAGGCGCTATCAGTATCACTCACAGTTCCGATACTCTCGCTCGTGGAACTGTCCTCACCACTAGAACTTGTCAGATCTGTATCAAAAGTAACTGTTCTAAATTCGTTCAGAGTAGGTTCGAATTGATATGGCGCTACTCGACACTGTTCAGAACACCAAGTCAAAACAGACTTCGCCTCTGTTTCTCCGTATGCACTGGCCATGTTTATTTACATTCAACGCGATGGCGTTGGCGGTTTGTTTGGCAACTATTACGTCACAGTACGTTTCCTAACGGCAAACGTAAAAATTAGAACGTTCGGATTGCCGCTCGGAAAGGGCTCTTTTTGCACTAAGTTCTATGTTTCATTTACTAGCAAATATTTTTATAAAAAATGTGAACTTGCAAAATTAATCAGTATGAGTTGTTCTTTTGACTGCAAAGTTTTCTTTTTTCTGTAAAATTCACCTTTAAGAGAACAAGACATGCGCATCATTTCTACAAATCACAAGTGCTAAATTCTTCTTCCCTTGACCTTCAGGCCATCCTAGCATTGTTCCAGCTATTATCCACAGAATCTTTGTATAATTTCCTTTTTGTTCAGAATTCCTATTGATGAAGACCAAACACGACCTGCATGTTCTAACAGTTTATTCTTCCGCACCTGTTTAACCTATTTCGGAAATGGTTAAGTACGTGGTGGTCCAAGGAATGTTGCATTGTGGTTATCTTATAGTATGTGCAATTTCAGATCTATGAGGTGTACGTTTCTGTTGTCCACCTAACATGATCTCACTTATACTGGCAACTCTGCACTTTATTTTAGATATGTTGAAGTTGAATCAAGTTTATCTCTGCATCTGGTCTTATCTACTTCTTCTCTTATTCTGCTAATTACCAATTTAGTGAAATGCTTTACGTTAAGATCTTATTCATCAAAAGCACACTCGAACCAAGAATTAAAGTACAGTCAAAGAAACACTTAACAAAGATCTAGAGAGTTGGCTGGCTCGATTAACGTAAGTTTTTGTACAATAACTGGAATCTATCGAATGATGTACTTGGGCTATTTTGTCTTAGAATTTTTGCCCGAGAAGGGGAATAGCAACATTACTGAAATGTCAACGAATTTGAGCTCGTTATAATAGCAGTTATTGCCATATACTTATTGGACAATAAAGCTAAACGATTCATACTGTAAATGAAGTAAAATTTTGAGAATATTTTTTCAGCTGTCATTGTTACTACTGTGTTATTTTATGTCATGTAAATCTACAGTCTGAATTCACCTGGCTAAAATCAGAAGTTACACAGATAAGCGGAATTTTATCTAATTTTACTGTACTTTAAGCTTTAGATTTTTTTAAAATGCAAACATTCTATATTTTACGGATTTTACACCCATAAATAATTTAGTTTAAATCTGTTATAGTACAGTACGGAACACGGGGTAGTATTTAAAATCAGGAATTACATACAACTTAATTGTTTTTTTACATACCTTCATTCACAAGTTATATGTATCAAGTAAACATTTTTAGAATATGTAAAATACAGTAAACAAACTTGTTTATTTGTTTATTTATTTATTGTTTCAGTTTAACGTCATTCTTAATTGGTAAGGCACTTAACTAACGAATTTAGTTGTTTTCTTACCACTAAATTTGATTCAACAACTCAACTTTTAAAGAACTTTATCTAAAAAAGTACAGAGTTTTAATTTTCAATTTTTGAAAGTTTCTCCAGTCTAATTAACTCTTTAGGTAAATGTATAGTCTTACATAGCCTAGCTTGTCTTACATAAATTTTTGCTTCCGTTGATGACCGAATAGTTTTGTGTTTGTGTTTGTGATTTCCCATAGCAAAGCCACATCGGGCTATCTGCTGAGTCCACCGAGAATCTAACCCTTGATTTTTAGCTTTGTAAATCTGTCGATTTACCAACAAATTTTACTTCCTCATTTTTTTTAGAGAAATTCCTGAACTTTATCCTATTAGATATACGTTCATTTCACTTGTTAGTGTTTTATTTACTGATTTCGAAAATTCATTTTGAATTTATTTTAATCCTGTGATTTTCTTGCGCCTCTCACTGGTACAGCACTAAGTCTGAGGATTTATAACGCTAAAATCAAGGGTTCGATTCCCCTCGGTGGGCTCAGCAGCTAGCCCGATGTGGCTTTGCTATAAGAAAAACACACACACCCTTTCCTGCTTCAACCTAATACTTGGCATCACAGATAACACAAATTAAAATAACTTTGTAAAACTTCTTCTGTATTAAGTGAACGTTTTTAGAATTTGTAACAATTCAGAAAATAAGTGTATGTATTTATACTCTCAAAATATATTTTTTAATGTTTCAATTTATTTTATTTCTTAATAGATATTCTAGCTGTGCACCGATCGCTTTCATCAAATAGTTGTTGTTGATTTTACGTTAGGAACATTATTCTAAATTATTAAGTTGGTTATATTTACTGAAGTAACTGCAAACATGCGGTTTTCCTTTATTCATTTTTATGACACAGTGGTTAGTTTATACCAGTGTTTAGCTTTATTAACCTTTTCTCACAGCCATGATCATTTTCCACTTCTCCCTCAGCATCTGTAAACAATATAAATCGTAAACCTTTCTTCTCAGTTTTGCCAAATTTGAAACAAAAACTGAATGTCCCAAAACACGATTTTTTTAACTTCTGGTAAATGTAAATTATAGGCCAAGATCACATTAAAAAAGCATCACATAACACTGTTGTGTTTCCGTCGGATTTGATCAGATTTGGTGGATAAACTGACTTTTCCTCAAGAGCAAACTAAATAACCTTTTATGAAGGTAGATCATAGATCAAGGTCACCCAAAAGTTTTCATTTAATAGTTAACAACTTTGGTACACATGTTGATTGTCTCACACGTACTGAGTAATTAATTCTTCGCAAATTCTGCTCAAAAATTGATGCCAACCGCATTTGGTATAATAGAAAAAAACTATCACATCTCAACGACAAATTGAGATAAAAAGAAGACCTTGGTACTTAGATTTACATATTTGGTCCATCATGGACAAGCGTGTTAAGGCGTGCGACTCGTAATCTGAGGGTCGCGGGTTCGAATCTCTGTCACACCAAACATGCTCGCCCTTTCAGCCGTGGGGGCGTTATAATGTCACGGTCAATCCCACTATTCGTTGGTAAAAGAGTAGCCCAAGAGAAAACGGTGGGTGGTGATGACTAGCTGCCTTCCCTCTTGTCTTACACTGCTAAATTAGGGACGTCTAGCACAGATAGCCCTCGAGTAGCTTTGTGCAAAATTCAAAAACAAACAATTTACATCTCTATGGTGGGGAATTATTTGTTGTATATTCTAGCTTGATTATTCTAAAGGTTAAAACATTGCATGCTGAGAGATGGAATCTTTGTAGTTGTTTCATGCTATTCTTTCCTCAAAATCTGTTTTTTATTTTCCCCTTGTGAACGTAAATGTTATAACCTACCTTTAATTGTCATATTTGTGATGAGAATTTTTAGAAAGTATCTATGTTTTATTTCTTTAATCTACTTAGCTAAGAAATTCAAGCTCTTTTACCATTAAATTTAATCCAACAACTTTAATTTTAAACAATCTGCCTAAAAGACTACGGAGTTAATAATTTACATTTTCGAATCTTCATTCTCCTTAATTGTTTTTTTAAGGTTAATTTAATCTAAATACCTTCATAAAAACACCTTAATTTTCGCTTCCAATGGGGATTGAACAGTTTTGGCCAACACATTTTATTTTAATAGTTTTTAAAGCAAATTATTTAACTTTATCTCGTTAATTATACATTTCTCATAATTGTTAAAGTTTCAACTACTACATAGTTCAAGGGTTAATTTTTATGTCCAATTTATTTTCTTGTCTCAACTTTGTACTCGATATTACAGGCAAACGAATTGAAGGAACTTGCAAAATTGAAATTCTTATTTAAAATTTCGAAATAAAGAAACATAAATTAAAAACTTTACTTTCTACTTCTACTAATAACCAAGATCACGTTTTTAAATGTCATCATGCATAACTTTTGAGAATGAACAACACAAACATATACATATATATATATTTGGTTTAGTTTACTTTGACTATCAGTCATCTCAAATTTTGCAGTGATAAATACAGGAAAGGCAGCTAGTCAATGCTAACCACCGCTATGTATTGATAATTTCTTTTATCAACGAATAGTTGGATTAACCCTCACATTATTACGACTCGATGGCCAAAAGGGCGATCATGTTCGGTGACGGAGATTCGAACCTACGACCCACAGATTATGAGTTAAATAACCTAACCACCAGGCCATGCTAGATGTATATATATATGTATGCAATATTCTTAGACCAACCGATTTCTGCATAAACATCAGATAGGTCTGTTAAACGGTAAGGCAATTTGTAGAGTAATATGAATCTGAAAATTCGACTGAGCTTTAAGTTGCGGATGAAACATACAGAATGGACATGGTTGGTGAACAGCACATCAGCATAAACAAATTGACAATCGCCTCTTCTCGATCAGTGGATAGATCGTCAGTTTTCTGTCTCTTAAGATTAAACTCTGCCAAATGAAACCCAAGTAGAACTGAATGAAAAAAAGGATTGAATTTTTCAAGAAGAAAAAACCTATTCTTTCTGACGTTTGCTGGCTGTGACATACAGATATCATACATTCGGTCAACAAAAGACGTTGCAGTCGTTAACCTTTTTCAACGCAATTGTACTGCAATATCTCCTTGGGCACAGTATACACTATTTGCTATAGAGAAGAAAAGGCAACTAAAACAATAAAATGTTAATGGTTTTTCTGAACCACGCGTTTATGCAAAAAACTGTACAGAAAATAACCACACTAAAATTGTAATAATTCCTAAAATAAATAAGTAGTAAGATGTTGTTGTTTTGAATTAAGCCTAAAACTACACAATCTGCTATCTGTGCTCTGCCTACCACGGGTATCGAAACCCGATTTTTAGCGTTATAAGTCCGCAGACATACCGCTGCGCCACTGGGAAGCATAAGTGGTAAGTGTATGATATGTCTGCATATCACGCATAGGTAGATATAAATTACTGTTACCAATAATCTTTAAAATTGTGATTAAAAAAACAACTCAAATATTTTACAAGTAGTACTTTGACAACCACATATTAAGGTTTTTTTTTTGCTTATTGTAAATATAATTAATTTATTGTGTATTTTCACAAAAATGACACTTTAGACAGTTTAAACGCCAACATTAGGAAATAAGTAAACCACAACATTCCCTTTTGTCTGCATCTAATAATATTCTACGTGTGTTATTTTATTTTTAAACAGCCAACTGTTTAGGCAGAATATGTAGACGAGGTTGTGGGTTTCAGCAGCTACTTTCCTGTTAGTTCATATTTATGGCTTCCAGCTGTATGCAGAATTTGATATGCCGTGTACCGCTACCATTCCAATAATCACTTTTCCCAAACTATGTCTAAAGTCAAGACATAGCTTATTACTCCCTTGTTTCAGTTAGAACTTGTATTATATTATTGTTATCTTTTTTCCTTGTTCTGATTTTTATCTAAATTTAATAAAAGTTAGCAATAATTGTAGTTTTTTCCATTTTTGCTGTGTGATAATTGTCCTTCAGTGGTTCAGTGACATCGTCACGAATTTACAACATTAAAATCCACGGTTAATTTCCGGTGGTGAAAAGAACGTAGATAATTTTGTTTGTTTGGGAATTTCGCACAAAGCTACTCGAGGGCTATCTGTGCTAGCCGTCCCTAATTTAACAGTATAAGACTAGAGGGAAGGCAACTAGTCATCACCACCCACCGTTTTCTCTTGGGCTACTCTTTTACCAACGAATGGTGGGATTGGCCGAAACATTATACACCCCCACGGCTGGGAGGGCGAGCATGTTTAGCGCGACGCGGGCGCGAACCCGCGACCCTCGGATTACGAGTCGCACGCCTTACGCGCTTGGCCATGCCAGGCCCCAGAACGTAGATAACCTAATGTGTGACGTTGCGCTAACGCGTATAAACAATTGTATGTAAAATATCACGATATCTTATGATTTTCTTCTCAACATGTCAAGTTAGGTGAATTAGGTTAGTTAGATCAGCCCGTTGTCTCAAAAGAATTATCAAATGGAAATAAAAGTCTTCATGATATTACTTTTATTTTACTTAGTAATTGTTACAGTATTTTTACATTTATTAAAATTATTTAATATAAAAACATTTAACAGATAAAATTTCATCCCAAAAACGAACAAAGAAAGAAAATTAAGCGATCGTTGTATGGCGAGAAAATGTTGTATAAGACTTGTTGATAAATGTTTTTCTGGTCTTCAGTTTATGCAATTTTACTGGCACTTTACTAGCTAAGTGTTCTAAATATGTATATGGTTTTCTTCTGTAAAAATCTGGTTTATTTAATTCACAGTCAACAAAATATTGGGCATTAGTGAAAGAAATATTTTATCAATGATTTAGTCCTTCTTGGATGATTTATTTCTCCTGGCACTTACCTAGTTAAAATTTCTCTAAATAAAATATTCTCTTAGTAAATATTCAGTTCCAACAAAACAGAAATAAGCGTGTAAGTATATCCTATTTATCCATAGTAAAAAACACGTTTACTTAAGAGTGCGTTAAAAATACATTAAGAAACACAAATGCTTTCAGTAGCAAAGATAATCGATAGACAGATAGACAATAAGTCTTAGCTGTTTCCCGTCAAGTATCTAAATAAATTAACTGAGTTTCAGCTTTGTGAAGTAAATGTCATGCTCCAGCTTTGCGCAAGAAGAAATGAGTGAAGATGTAGGTTTATGTCAAAAGTCGTAAGGGAAATCAAGTCTTTTATTTGTAGAATAAAATTGCCACGAATGTTACTGAACAATATAATTCTGTTCAAATTATTCTAGTGTCTCCCCAAAAGCTGTCTGTGTTTTGTTTGCTTAATTTTATTATAAACAATTCAAGTCATACCAGATTTTTAAAGAGCTCTATCATTCCAGTAATATTTTAAAAGGTTGCACAATCACTATTGGTCCCCTAGCAACAGGTACAAACATGAGTTCTACATGTATGTGTATGTGTATATATATGTATACACACACACATTACCTATTCCAATAAAAATATTTCAACAACATAGTCAGTATAAGAATACATACACGCCCCTATCTCCAGAATACGTTACTGACATTTGCTATTAGACTGAGTACACAAAGACAGTAAACAAACAAATGTAAACTCCGCGCTTTCACTGAAAGGTACAAGTGTTAATTGATTTTTTTCATGCTTATTTTCGACATGAATAACTGATTTAGGGAAATTATATTTTTCTCCTCTTCGATTTAAGATAATTACGAAAAGAATAAAACAATAACGTTAGACGTCACACATGCACTGTTAATAAAATCACATAAGCCATTTTATTTAGCTAGAATAGTTTAATAGAAATAGGCTGGATGAAATTCAGATCTAGATAACTTGACAACTGATTGTAGTATGTGTTAAATTATTGTAATTGGTGTCATATCCCTCTTCCTCATCAGTGGACTTTCAACACTAAAATCAAGTTTCGATACCCGTGGTTGTCAGAAAAGAGTTAGCCCAATGTATACATTTTCTCCACTTTCAACATACAGATACACTCGTCCCGAAACACGAAATTTACGATCATAGTAATAAACCACACTAAGGTTAACAGCCGAATATTTACCGCCATTTCTTTTCTTAGAACACATCATAAATCAATAATCTAAAAATGAATAATGAAATTTAAATATAGCCATCTTTAAGGCGCATTGTTGTTGAAGAATTGTCTGAAGTTAAAATGTCCAAGGATGAAGTAACTGTCCCTATTTTCTCATAGGGACTGATTCTATTAATTAAACGCAATATTTGTTTCTTAGATGTTTTTGAGTGTTTTAATGTTTGGGTCAAAATGTACCTTTGAAAATTTAATATAACCGTTAAAATATTACGAAAATGATGTGCAATTGAAATCACTAAATAAAAGGTACTAAACATTTAATATGCCACGTTTTAGTGTAAGTTCAATACAGAGATAGTAGAAGGTTAACGATTTTGAAAGTTGCACTCAGTCAATAAGTTTGCAATAGACTTTCTAGTAAATATATTTTCAAGTAGACCTCGTGAGCATACGATTTAGTTAGAATATTAAGTTTGAAAATTCATTAAGCACTGTAATCATTTATGTTGTTTTTAAAATGTCACTGATTTGTGAACGACTGATAAATATTGAAAATACAGTATAAAGGAACAGAGTTGGCAAGAAATTCTACTTTATATTAAACACTCATAAAGTATTCTTTTTTTTTATAACTTTAGACAATAATTCCATGGTTCCTAAAACTAGTATTTTTTCAGTTACGTGATGAATCAAATAAATGAATTTAATTTATTTTAAATGCAAATATGTAATTTTAACCACTAGAAAGTAGTATCGAATCATACCCATGAATTTCCAAAAGGGCTTGTCAATGAGTTATGCGTAAAATATGTTTATTCCATTTTGATATCAGTTTTAAAGTTAATTCGTTTCTTGAGTGCTTCACCTAAAATGGAACAGTTTAAAAAAGCTAGGATAATGAAGAAAGTGCCACACAATATTCTAATTTAACACGTACTTTATTTCAAATTCAAAAACAAGCACCGCTTACAATGAAACTTATGTAATCTTATGAATAACAGTCATAATAAACAATCCGAGTTTCTATATACAAGATGTTCGGAAAGTCACTGTGCACTTATATATTTATTAACAGACAAAATTGCACAGTGACTTTCCGAACACCCTGTAGTTTGATGGAGAAATAACAGCCTCTTTGCTTGTTTTTGAAATTAATTTCTTGACTTAAGTATTAAGATTGATAAAGAGCTCTTAAAAGCTGATAGTTTTAAATATAATGTTTGTCTAGAAATATCATTTTTACTTACATTTACTTACTTAGTTCGAAATCACATATGATAATGCTGATTCGAAGTTTTAGCTTTCTATAAATATAATTGTCTCTCTAAAACATTGTTGAGTTTTTTTTATTAGTATGGTCTTTGTGGGTATAAATATTGTGTGAACTTTCACACTATTTTTGCTGGATATTGATACAAATGATTCTATGCAATTTTTCAGTTTGTTTTATCCTTAGTATGGATGAATATATTTGTGCAAATTTGCACATTGTTTTAGCTTGTTAAGAATGTAAATCTTAATCGCAACTTTACACTGGTGTGACTTGATATTTAATTGTTCATAACAAACTTTCCTTAAATTTTTGGTTTAGTGTGAATCCAGTTTTATTTGAATTTTTGAAGTATTTCTTCTTATCTTTACGTATTTCACTGATATGTTTAACACAAATTTCTGCTTTGAAATGAATGTTTTTCTCTGAAATTTTATCTTTTTCTTTATCTTCATGTGAAGATAAAATTTATGAATACTTGCACCGTTTTAACTTTGTTTGGAAAATGTTTTTTGAACCTTTAGATTAATCTTGTTTCTCATTTAAATACGTATTTGCCTTTACTTTTTATTATTCTAACTTATTGTGGATATTTCTCTGAAACCCTAATCTTCTACTCTTGTCATTAATTATTTTTATCTAAGGCTTCGCATTGGTCTGATTTGATATTTATTAGTTTATTTGACGTATATACTGCTTGGGATAGAAATTCATATTTGTTTACTCGCTGGACTTTTAAGAGTGAGTTATGTGAGTTTGCAAATATTTTCTACTTTAACCTTGACATGCTAGGTATTTTGACTAAGTGTAGATATAGCTTCTCCTAAGACGTACGCTGTTTTGAGGTCATATATGTAATCAATTGTGAAATACTGCCATGATTTTGCTTAGTATAAGTAGGTTTATCATAAATTTTGTATTGTTAAATGTTGATTTTTACACGTTTTTTTGAGTGTTTAATCTACTTTGGCAATATTTTATGTTGCACTTTATAACACATACTAGATTTTACGCGGTCGTTGTGTAGTACGGTTATTATATATAATTTTCTTTAAAGATTTTAACGTTAACTGCCAAAACTTAAAGTTCGTTATCTCCTAAGGACTAAGAAAAACCTTTCTTGATGTTTTGTGCGATACTATTTTTTTTTCTTGGATTTATTAACATTATCATGACAAATGCAATTCATATTTTATCAATATCATTTTGCAGCAAATGTGCATTTAGATATTTTTAGAAATTTTGTAATACTTCTGTAAAGCCAATATATTCAGTTAAATAATAAATATATATTGATTTTATTGTATGTAGTGCCTAAAATAAGAAAAACAATCGAAAGAAGAACGACATATCTAAACAAAAACATATCTTTTTTACTATTATTTTAACATATTCCTTTATGTCATATTTGTTTGTTTTTAGTTTTTACATTTCTAGAGGTAGCATTACGGACGCAGCTCAACGTCTGGAATTTTCTCCCAAGTTTCAAAACAGTTTAAGCAACATAAAACGCGAGTCAGACTACAGAATATTGACTTTTGAATCTATTAGTAAGTTATACTGAGTCTGAAGTAGTGAGGAATTACTTTGCTCAGCTTGTTAGTCAGTTGAGTAATTCAGTGCAGTGGTTGTTGAGTTTATAATGCGACAACAAAATAGACACACAAGAAGTTCTGTATGTACTATAAAATTAGCAAGTAAAATTACTTTATTAACGTTTATACAGCGAATATATGTTTGTCAAAGGATACATAACTTGCATAACTGGTCGTCAGAGAAATAAAACATTTTTTATCACTAAGTGGATTGGACTTTAAATTCTTCTTTAGAGTGAGATAGTCTGGAGAACCTATTAAATAACATAAACCATTACAGGAGTGTATTTTCAAGAGGCCATTATAATGAGCAGAACATGCGAAACAAGCGCTAAATGGGAAACCACTTTTGTGGTACAATGAGAATGTTATACACTTTCTTGTTAGGAGTACTGAGGAGCGATTTCACAGCATTAAAGTTACCCGTTATTTGAACCTCTAAAACATAATGGAGCACTCAGAGTTAAAGAAAAAGAATTTAAAAAAATCAACGATACGAAATTCGCATACTTGTAATTTCTCGGAGGGTTAATTTATTATTTTTAATCAAATCTCATCACGTTGTTTATTTTACAAATCGTTCTGCCAAACATTATCCAAAACTTCAACAGTTACACAATATAAATAAATGTTAATGAGAAACTATAAAACCGAAACGATGATATTAATACAAAGCTCTGGATAATTCGTTAAAGCGATAAACTCAAGTTAATGTATCATAGATGCAACATGATTCAATAAAATACACTACACCATGTTTTCATTTTAAATGATTTATTCTCGCAGTTGAAGAGCAACGTACATCGTGTCTCCTTTAAAGAGTATTTACCATCCTACATACGTACTCCGAACGTTTAATTACTCAGGAAACGACGTGTAATTATGCTTAGCACATATTCAAATGTACCTTTAAATTCATTATTCAAATGGGTTTACAACTGACCATCTTATACGTACGTATAATGAACTCTAGTTCAACGGTGTCATCAAACCTAATTTCAAAAGTATTTCACTGGAGTTTATCGTATCTTTATACACGTATACATTCTCACATTTTTGGATAATTATAATTTCGAATAACACTGAATGCCTTGTTTATACTTCTTTAATTAATCTTTGTTTTTGTTTATGTAATAACTACAATTATTGTTTTGTGAAATTTCAGAAATATTCGCAGTATACAAAATGCCTACTTTTTATTTAATAAATCAAAGTAAAAATAGAAAAACAAGCTTTCTTGATAGGCTTGTCAAATAAAATTAGTGGAATGTGTATATGAGAAGATGAAGAAAAAATCTTATATTTTCTTTCCTACGAGTATTGAACTAAATTAGTGTAAAACAGTGTAATACCAGTTACACACTTTTACAAAATATTCTAGTCTCAAAAAATAGTTAGGTCATAATATAGTTCAAAAGCATATTTTTGCAGATTTTTAAAACATTGAACTTTGATAACAGTCGTGAGGTTATTTTGTTAATAGTTATAAACATTTAACGAAACCAAACGGCAATGCAACTTTAAAATGACGAAAAGTTTGTTGTGATACCAGTAATTTTGTTTTGTCATTGGAGAAGGGGTTTGCTGTGGATCGCCCTATATAACAGGTCTTATTTATTTAAACTGTTTATAAAAATCTTCAAAAACTGTCACTTTTCATCTTTAACAGTAACCTATATCAGTCTCTCTGGAATCCGAATATTTAATATTATATAAAATCATCTGATTAGACGGCATATCGAAAAATAACAAAACTTTTAGTATTGAGGTTACCATACTATTTTGTACATTTTTTTGTCTATTTAATTTATTACGATACATCATGTGTGGGGTAAGGATAAGGTAAGTAAAAAAATAAATTCCCGTGTATAAATATCTTATAATATTTAGCAGTTTACAAAAGTACCGTATTAACCTTCAATAAACGCTGCAATTTTATAATCAGTAAATAACACGAATACAGATGGAATATTTCCTTTAGAAGTTTTAATCTTGTTATGATATCTCATATAGCATTTATGTAACAGATTTACAACTGTTCGTTATGCAAAAATAAATATTGTTATGAAGTTAGGTGTAACTCATCAGAAAATAATTGAAGTAAGCTGGTATAGCGACCGTCTTTCTACATTCAACCAGGATGCAAGTTAGAAGACCTTCTGTGGTTATGAAACGTTATGATGCGATAGATGGTGCAAATTTAGAAAGGAACAGAATGGTTAGGCGTGAATTTGAGGGAAAATAATAAAAACAGGAGTTTTACGAAAAAACAAACAAACAAGACCCTGAGAGATGTGAAAGGATGAAAAGCCGAGAGAGATAAAGGAAGAAAGTAATATGCCGTCAATAATAAACAATTACCATTTGTAATCTGCGCATTAAAATTACACATTAACCAACTAGAGTTACAAAAACATGCACATTAATTTAAGTCATGAGTTTCTATAGATGGACTTTCTGCAAGAACTACAAAAAAGCAATTACTGTCTGAAGACATGAATTGCTACGTTGGGTATGTGTTATCTCTATCAGAAACTTTTCAGTTTGCTAAATAAGAATAAACTGATTTTAACCAAAATAATAATAAGAAAGGATGTTTTTACATACATCATAGTTGTTTGTTTAACTGCTCTTCTGAAAGAATCAAACACAGATGGTATACTAAAATCAATGCTACTTTTATATCGGCATTTTAAGTTTTTAACACAGTCATAAGATAATTTCTCATTTCTCTCTCGTCTCTTTTACGTTTGTATTTTACAGTACATACAAGGTAGTCATTCCTTGGCAGTTAATATCGCAAGCCAGTGCTTGTCGCAATTGTTTTTAATAACACTGAGACGAAAAGATACTAGGCTGAAGGCTAAAGAGACTAGAAAATGTATTATAAGCAAAAGTTAAAGATTTTATAGCTCGTAAAATGGAATTCTTTGGAAAGCTTATAGCAACCTGTATTATATACGAAGCTAAGTGATGATTTTAGCATTGCACTCGATGAATGATATATTTTTCGGGGAATATAAATATTCCATTAATAACTTTAAAATTATGTTTTGCTGATTTTATAGTTGTTTTTGTGTTTTTAGGGGTTACTACCAAGCCTATTTTTGTGTGTGAGTTAAGACTTGGGAAAACTGACCCTAAATGTTCTGAGCTAACGTATCGGCTTTTGTATCATTTCGTTTAGTTGAGCTAAGTTATTCTGCATTTTGTAAACTGTTGGAATCTCTTTGATTTTGTCAAATCGAAGTTTGAACCTTTGCTTTCCTATGTAACTTCACAATTAAAAAGAAATTACTTTGGTTTGATTTGAATACTTCATTTCTATTTACAACGGTTGGAATGCGCTGAAATTAAAACCTATAATTAATTACTCAGGAACAAAGATACCTTTTTTGTTGTTAATATTTCTTTTGTTACTGTGTTTAAAGATTAGCCTCCTTGTGATTGGATGGAGGGGCGCGTGCTCGACTTTGATTGGTTGGAATGCAAACTGTAACAGCTGTGTTTGTTGGACAAGCTTTACAATTAGGAACGCTCTAGAAAACCTGACGTACATACTGAGATCCTAAGTTTACTGTTTTATACAACTTGTGATAAATACTGTTAATGTCGCTTTTTTGTTTTGGAGACAATTAATTATCTTACTTATAGAAGCTGGAATTATGATAGAATGGTAACAAGATTGAATTACATCAAGAATAGCGTTGAAATAGTTAAATTGTTTTTTATCTTTAATAGAAATGAGATTTAATCACGTTTTATTTATTTATTTCTTTTTTTTTTTTGACGCTTGAGTATTTGTATTTAGTGTAGACTAAATGTTCGATGAACAAGAACAGATCCAAGTGAAGCAAGGAACGACTTGATAAAAAATCAAAAACTGGTGTTCTCAATTTACAAAAAGTCTTCACATTTTGAATTATTCGTTTCATAATGTGATAAAGCAGAAGAAATCCGACTAACCTTTCGACCACGATCCCCTACCCTCGTCTCCATGCCAATGTGCACGCGTACTGCCCCGCGTTTATTTTCTGAAGTTATGATCTTAGACAATTCCCCACGAGTTTTACAGCACAAATACCGAATTAAATACATATAACCTTGCCGAAATGAATCGTGTGTAAAAGCATACATCATGCCACAAACACAACTGTAAATCTGAGCAAGAGTGAAAAGTTGGTGAATGGTAGTGAGTGAAGGTACTGCCGTTGTAGAATGAAGGGTGAGAGAGATAAGAAACGGGAGCCAAAAGCATAAGAATAAAGTAAAGGCTAAAGCATTGCTGTTCAGTAGATGGCGTTGTAGTGTTTCATCACGGCTTCCCAAGCTATTCTGCTGTGATAAAGAGTGTGTGATACTTCGTTGTTCATAGACAGACTTAGCGAAAACTGCACAAGTTAGAAATACGGGTACGAAAAACACAAAAAACATGGCACTGTTTTCAAATGTTTTCTGACAGAGATTCGGTCCTCTTTGCAAAATAATCAATGTAGTTACACAAGAGATGGCAGCGGCCCAAGTGCCCAAGATGAGAGAAAGCAGTAACTGGACTCTACAACAGCTATCGTAGAAATGGTTTTCTTTCCTGCAAGTCCTTAAATAGTTCTCTACAGAAATGCACAAGTAATTCATCACAGTGACCAGGAAACAAACAATTGCTGTGTGCCACTCCCACTGACAAACAAAGTCTTCTCTCTGTAACCCTGCCAGTATGGCGACACACATGACTGGAAATAAAAGTGCACTGATAAGCAAATTAGCTAGTGCTTGATTCACTAGAAGAATATTTCCACGTCTGCAAAGCGTTTCTTGAACTACTAAAGAACTAATTTCAAATATATTAATTGTAGTCCCAAATACAGAAAATATCCCATAGAGAATCAACGGTCCAACTTCATTATTTCTTGATTTCAAATATTCAATTTTAGTGGAGTTATAGTTGGAAATATTTCCATTAGATGGCAAATCGTCAGTCTCGGATTTGTAGGATGAGCTCTCCATTGATGCAATCTAAGCTTAGGTAAAAAAGAAGAAGATAGAAATGTGTTAAAAAGATACGAAGGCAGAACAATATTATACATACTTTTAAAAATCATATCTAAATATGAAATCAATGTTAGAGATAAACAACAAAACAACTACTTTCTTTTTTTAGATGTGTTCTATTAATTTAAAGTTCTATGAGGTTATGTTTCCCAGGTTATTGGAAATTAAAACTGTACACTTAAATTAAGTACTAACGCTATACACAAAGTTCTTACATCAGTTAGTTTTTAACAATGAAGCGACCAGGCACAACCTAGTGGTTAGCATGAGATGTGGGGTATGTGTCCAGTTCCTTAAAAACGAACTCCGTTCTTTGGGGTCGTGTTTGCGCTATAACATAGACTCCAAGTCCCAATATTCGGGAAGATACAAATAGCCCAAGGGTCAGTGCTGGTTGTGGTTTACTAGCTGCCTTCCTTCTAGCCTATCAGTTCAAATTCAAACTTAGGAATGGCCTTATGAAGACAGCCCTTGAACAGCTTTGCGCAAAATTCTGAAATAAACAAATAATCAAGCATTAAAATTAGGTTTATTTTCATTTTGAATTTTTACAAACATGTCTGCATATAGTAGTTTTCAGACCAAAGTCATGAGTACTTTGAGTATTTATGTTGTCCATTTATTGGTTGTGGTAACATCTGTACATTACTTACTAAATAAAAATGTGTAAAAAATAATTCTTGCATTGTTTCCTTTTTTCTGAGGCAGAAATTATCTTATATTTTCCAGTCCTTCGATTACAATTACTAACATAAAATAACCTGCGCCCCTCTGAGGTCCTCTCATGATTCATGTAGGCCCCCGTGTAACGACCACAGTCCTCCATTATCCCAAATTACTTCTGTAGCTACTCAAAAGGGATCATTACCTGAAAGTATATCATGTTACGACACATGTTCGTGGTACATGAGCACGTATGTCATGTTTGGTCCCACTCTAACTTGTAAGTAGAGATTGTTAATTTTGTTTCAAACATGGCGTCCCAGAGATTTCGAAGGAATACAAAACAAAACAAAATTAGATTTAGCGACCCTTAAGACATACCTCTAGACTTTTATCATGTCTGAGTAACTTAACAAGCGAGTTTTAGTCACTTTGTTTGAGGGATACATCATATGAACACATTCTATGTCACTCCAGATGCTACGTTTGGTCGTGCTAGCTCCAATACAGTGAGAGCTCAAGGAAAAACGAATACTGAAATTAACATTATAAGTTAATATAGAATAAGATGGATCTTACCCCCAGTGATTCAGCGGTATGTCTCCAAATTTACAATGATAGAACGGGGTTTCGATACCTGTGGTTAGCAAATCATAGATAGGTCATTGTTTAGCAACAACGTCGAACAAATATGATTCCTACAACTATTCAATTGAAATTTTCACAACAAAATTGCAACATCGTATAAAACAATCATTACTGAATATAATTTTTAAGTTAATGATATATTTCGGAAAGCTTCTTATTTGTATTTACTAAAACAAAATACAAACGCCAACAATATACATTTTGAGGTTATTTTTAGTAAGATCAATAATATAGATTAATTCAAAATAAATACCTTATTACTTAACACTTACATGACAGATGTACGTATGGCATGTACTATTGATCACGTCATGTTTAGGCGTAATCTTATGCGTATGAAGAAACACCTATTAAAATAAATTTTATTGTCACTAAACATTGCCATCACATAACAGTTTTAACAATTCTTGTATCATTCTTACATTATCTCAAATTGTTTCAAATTAAACGTCATATTATTTCCCGTTATCTAGCTAAGTTTTTATGCATTTCTAACAACTTGCTCAATCTTTAATAACAGAGATTTCTTAAACTAGCAACGTAACGTCAGGCTTAAGTGTTAACACTGTCTGTCAAACATGTTCAAAACGAAACAAGTTAAAAACCTTAATGGGAAATATAATTCACGATTACAAAACAGAAACTGAATTTTGACTTATAAAAAGCTACATATTACAAAAAGAGTTTTAGTAAAAACTTCATATACCAAATACACTTCTATGAAAATTAATAAAAATTTCGCAACACATCAAAAAGAGCCAATGGTTTGCGCACAATTTTGACAAGTAATATACAATGTATTTTACAAAGTTTTCTAAAACTGCTCTGAATGACTTTCATTGATACGAGTAGGAAATGCTATCTTTACTGAATCTGAGAAATAATATTTCTCAACTCAATTCTAAGGCAAGCGCTTTCCGAAAATTTTCAATCCAGGAAAAAGTAATATCCATATCCACATACTGTAGTGTCATTTCTTCATTGAAAGCTTTTCTTTAATATTTATGGTCGTTTCAAAACATGATATAAATATATATATAAGTAATTAAATCGATTTCAGCGAGAATTAACTATCGATAACATGAATGAAGTTGTAATAACCTTTACACACTAAGACAAACATAAGCGAAACAGAATCACTCAAAACCTGTATTACACTATCATGATTTACACTGATAACAAAAAGTAAGTTTTATTTATCATATTTTCGAACAGAACGTTAAATCGCTGATAATATCTGACTTTGCCAAATATAAAACTATATTTCATTTTTTTATACACGAAATGCGAATGTTATGTTGGCGAACCATACAGTAATGTACCAAATTATGTTATGCTCATGACATATTACCGATAGCCTTGACTAAAAGATAAAATCTGTCTCGTAATGCTTGTAACGGATACAAGAGACATGGAATATCGTTTTTATAAACTAAGGGTAACACATGAGAGTTATTACGTAAAGTAGTCTAACTTTTGTAATGTTATTCGGCACTTTTTCTCATATTTTGTAATGCCGTCTAAGTCAGTTGACCTTCTCTGCGTCGTAGGTTCTTATTAGCGATAAATATAGGTTATGAACGCATTAAACAATATTCTACAAACAAGGGATAGATAAATATAAAAGTCATAATAACTGACCTTTTCCAACAACAATAAGCGTAGCCAAAAGACATAATAAAATCGGCAAAAGAATCTGTATCGTATAGATATATATCTTACAGTACAAGCTTAGATTTATTCAAGCAAAGAATTTAATCTTTTGTTATATCTGGACTTTTATAGAAAACGTAAATGTTTAAATGTTATAATGTTATTTCTATAAGGCTATGGCTTTGCCAGTATTATTCACATCTTTTATAAAAAGTTTTATTCAATAAATATATCATTCGTAAATATTTTGATTAAAAAAAACATTAATTATTACCAATAAAGAATACCACATCATCATCTTCTCTACCACTTTCAAGTGAAGTACAAGCCGACATACAAAACTTACACTTGCTGTGGCACTTTGGAAGTATACTTACAATCTCTATTACAGAACGCTGATAGCTGTACTAAATAAGTTTTATATTTTTATCATAAAAAATACATTTAAACAATTTCAAGAATTTAGTTCTTAACCACACTAAACCCTACTTTCTGCTAAATCAACTCATTAGATTAACTCTGCAAGAGCGTCTAAAGTTAATTATTGTACTTATGTTTTCAAAATTCATCACTACCAAAGTTGAAAAGTGTTTCTTCAATCAAAAAGTACATTTTTTTGTTCGAAGTAATTGTATGAATATTTTAGATTTAAACTCAAAGGACTTAAAGACAACTATATGAAATGAATACACTGGTAAGAATAAGCGTAGGTGCTTCATATATCAGAAAAATGTCTTTGAAGAATGGTCTAGAATGGTTTCGACATTTTGAGTCCTTTATTACGATATTTGATTTTTCGTAGCATATTTATAAAATGAAAGTCTTTCCAGTCATGTGTATTATTCATTTGTTTTGAATTTCGCGCAAAGCTGCGAGGGTTATCTGCATTAGTTATCCTTAATTTAGCAGTGTAATACAAGATGGAAGGCAGCTAGTAATCACCGCCCACCGCCAACTCTTGGGCTACTCTTTTACTAAGAAATAGTGGGATTGATCATTATATTATAACGCTCCACAGCTGAACGGGGAAGCATGTTTGGTGTGATGAAGAATTGAACCTGCGACCCTCAAGTTATGAGTCTAGCTCCCTAACCATTTGGCCATGCCGTTCCCATATTATGTGTATCCAACCATCGTTATCACCAAATACTAGTTACTAATCTGCTTAAATGTACGCTGTTTTAAGTCAAATGAAATATTCATAAAATAGTATTTCTTTAGTCTGATTAGCATCTTCGGTTCCTGTCTAGTCACGTATATCCTTTTATGCACTTCATTAATTAATGACACTCAACAAGCGGAAACCATTAACTTGTCACTCCTCGTATGTGTATGTACAACTCTCTGTGTTACATTATTAACTGGATAGTCTTTAATACCTTTGAAAAAGTACCTAAATATTTGTTTTAAATTTTATTTACTTAAAAAGACACTAAATATTTCAGTTTTTTATAATATAGTTTTGTAGTTAGTTACCTTCTATTTAAGGTTACGCCAAATTAGTTTATGTGCCTGCGTGTGTCTACATTTATACAAATATATCTTTATTTCAAGAAAACGCAAAAGGTATGTTAATTTTAACACCTAAGCGCAAGATAACATACCGCGACACCATCATTTTAATTTAGGTGTTTAACAACAAAATAGGCCAAAAATATAGACTCTCATTTCAAGGACAATCAAGTAAGATTATGTTACAAGTAATGATATATAACAATTAAAATTTTATATAGTAAAAGGGGCGTATATGGAGATAAGACACAAATAGTGATAAGAGTACACAATTTATCAACATTAATGTGCATTGGCAAACCTTACCTTTGAAATTACGTTAGAACTACTACATAAAACAAAATTAAAAGTAGATATGATTTAAAACCATAACGTCCCGTATATACAACTGCCATCACCTTCTGAAGACAGTTGTGGGAAGGAATTTATTTCTCATGAAACAGGAGGATAAAGACCAAGGGACGATTATTAAAATAATACAAGTTACTATATAGATAGGCCACTGGGGAGAAGAGACGCCATCAGTACCTCTGAAATTCCTTAGCCACCGGGATCCAATGAACATTTTAACTATGCCAAAGGGTGATTTATTTTGTTTCATTTAAAACATACCGTATATTTTATATAAAAATATATTTATAACATTATTATGTTGTTCTCCGGTAAAACACTACCAGGTCTACGAGCTTACAACATTGAAAGAACGTGGAGTCTGGTGGTGAACATAGCAGATGCCTCAATGTGTCATTTATTAAACAGTAATAGCAACATTATTATGCTTAATTTATTACATTAATTTAGTTAAGCGAAATATTTTTTTATTCAGCTGCCAAAGATAATTTTAACAGTGCTTCCACAAGCCAATCACCTAGGATTTGGGCTTCATGGTAGAGTTTATTATACATCATTATTGCGTAATAAGCTAAAACTATTTTAACGTTTTCAGGTTAAACTAAAATTTCATACAGAGTTTTACGAAAAACAGTTGCAGATTTAATGACGCTATCGTAATTTTTTTACTCCTATAGTACACAGTAGTAAACTTAAAAGATGTACATGTGGTGTTGTGACTAGTCCTAACGTCTAAGATCAGATATAATTTACGTTATTGGTTATATGTTCGCGTTCTTGTTCCTTGTTTTCAGAGTAAATACAAAGGCCTTGACCTTGACGTCAGTGGGATAATTCTCATCATTTTCATTAGTGGTACAATGCAGCTCACAATAATGTTTGACAAATCACACTGTAGATTCTAGGTGAAACCCAAACCTCAACAGATGAAAGTCCCATCTAGCTGTTTTACAAGCTTGTTCTCCAATCTTCAATCACCCTTTCATTTCTTTGAATGTCATCGACTAATATAGCAGTGCAAGTGTAACTTATCCATGAATACACTTCTCTGGCAGAACTTGTTGCACCTCATAGGCAGATGAGAATAGTTGTATATCATCAGATTTCTTACAAATGTTGTTTCCAATCACGTTTATAAGACTGGATCTCCTGGGAGTAACATGGTTCATAGAATCCTTAGTACAGTCATGCAGAACGCAAGCAGTCGATTGCTCTTGACAATAACACTGAAACTTGATGCCTTCCGTCAAGCTTCTTCATTTGAAAAGTTTCATGCCGCTGTGGACTCGATACCAAAGAACTATTGAATTAAATAGTCATCGTTCACATATCCTGTTGGAGTACTACAACAGCACTGCGCTTTGACACTTAAGTTATTGAATGATCTGAATCATTTCTTTGCTGTCACTAAATCCAATGGATCCTCAGAAGTATTACTAGACATTTTCTCTCATCACTCTTCAATGAGAATAGAGTAATCAGTCCTTCCTTTTTTGTTTATTCGTGCCTTTAATTTGCTCTGCAGCTGTTTCCAACTTGCTTTTGGTGCTTACCGACGTCGAAGGCATTCCCCACAAGTACCACACAAAAGCACTTTGCACTTACAAGCCACTTTCTTCTCTTCATGTATTAACGTTGTTTTATCAATATGAGATCAGTACACTTACTCACTGAATGCCGATAGTATGTTTATATTTGTTTTGTAGCCAGCCGTGAATCCGTTTTTATAAAAAGTGCGGCAATCTCCCGCATTTTTGTCCAATCAGGTTTTGATAAAATAAACAAATGATTCACGGAAGCTTTATTAATAACGAATTATAAATTGTAAAAGTTGTACGTTTAAAAAATGAGATAATTATTATTTATTTGTTTAAAGTGTATTGCACAAATATCTAACATCTTGTAATACATCTTTAATTATTATTTCAAGCGCGAATAAATTACGTCTAACATAGAATAACACGAAGTGTACAAACGTTCCCTAGTGGTGGAACTGTCATAAATAAATCGTTCACGAAAAAGCTGACAAATGATTCAGAAAATTATAAAGTCAAAGCATTTAAAAAGAATTACCCAATCAAAGAAAACAAAAAAGATATAACTTAGTGATGAAGAATAAAACAAATAATATATTAATTAATAATTAGTTAAATATATGCTTATTCACAGAATGAATGAAGGTTTAAGAAAATGTAGATCTGATGCGACAGAAAATAATAAAGAGAGAGCAACCAAAGGAAACCTAGAAACGGTAAAAAAAAATAAGCAGTTGCCAAATTTTTGCTTTCTAGTACATCAGCAACAATGGACTAAGAGAAAGCAAGGTTTAACTTGACATTTGTGATAGGGGTTATTGGCCACAATACATCACTAACTGAAGAAGGATAGCCTTAGTAAAAGACTGACTCCATCAAGTAAAATACGTTATTTTTTTTCACATAACAGAGATAATTATTAAAGGTAATTCTTTAGAAAATAGTTATTTTTGGAAATTAAAAATAATGAAAAAGTCTTATCCATAGTTAATGTACTCTTTAAAATGAGATACAATATTCTGTTTTTACTCTATTATGTTTGATATCAAACAATGTTTCAGTTGATCGATAAAGGTTTACATTCTTGGCAATATGTTTAAAAGTTCCGTTATGTCGAGAGAAGATGGAGCACCTTATGAAAGGAAGAAATTAGAAATTCCATTTGAGAAAAATAATTTTATAGTAATTAGGAAAAATTAGAATTTAATCGAGATTGAATAGAGCATTTAACAGAGAAACAAAGAAAAACCGACCTTTTTGCGGCTACGGAAATATCTTAGCTCAATGATTGATTCCGTAATGAATGAACATACTCTCATGTTCAGAAGCAATAGCCCCCCCCCCCCAATAGACTCACACGGCAAGAAACCGAGTGAGCAGAATACAGATAGCCCATCGTGTAGCTTTATGCTCAGTTGCAAATAAGCAAAGAAATCATAAACAATGAAACAAGTCGTCTTTATTTTAACCTTGAATATTCGAAAGCTAATTAATAAAGGCGTTCTCCAAAGAAATCGTTAACGCAATTAACATATCAAACGTATGAAGTACTATTTTATACTAGTGTACTGTAAGTCATCTTAACAAGCTATTTTAATAATAGTAAATATCCAAGTAGTTGAGTTAAATATTTACAATATTTTATTTTTATCCATTAGTCTCAAGAATATCACAGGTTCTTCTCTATTAAAGGTCATTCTTGAAGAGATTACGGTACATATGATATGGTTCGGAGAGGTCAAAGGTACGATATTGGCGCAAGCATAAGAGATCAATATGAAAGTTGCTGCAATTTTTTGAATTTTATACTTTGTAATGTTGAAAATTTTTTTGCAAATGGTTCAAAGTATTTTTGTTTCTCTTTCTTTTTCAACGAATGTTTACTACTTAAGCGACATCAAGTAGTAAAGGAGCTGTCAACGAATGTTTATTGCTTAAGCGAGATCAATTAGTAAAGAAGCTGTTTTGAAGTTCTTTGTCAATGTCACTTTCCAGCCTCTTTTTGAAGCTAGATGAGACTGTAAAAGTTAAAATGGTAAAAAGCATTAAAACATCAAATGTAAAGTATGTTTAGCAGCACTAATGAGGTGAAAAGAATCGTTAACAGGTAGTGAAGACTAAACTGAAACCAGATCATTAGTAGATGAGCAAGCATCATGTAGCATCATAATGATGTCTAACTTCAGTAATTTGTTGTGATGTGCTTCAAAAAATAGATCTAGTCAGCAAGAAAATGCATAGTTCAACTGTGAAAGCTTATGCTGCTGCGACTTAATCGGTGGCGCGTGGCAAACTTATCTTCAATATAGAAGAACAAGTTTCAAAGGTGCTATGCTAAGAACTAAAGAACTTGCAGACAAATTATGAGTTGTTTCAGAATTATCGGAGACAGGTCACACGAAAAAAGCGCTTTGTTAATTAGGCATCTCTAAGATGACCCAACCATTGATGCATATCAACTATTCGAAACTAAATTTCCTGTATTATTATGAACTCTCCTTTAATAAAGCTGAAAGATATATTTGAGTTTCTTCGTGATCAAATGTCAGTTCTTGGCTTCTTACGAGACGTCAAAAAATAAAAATGTAGAACACAATGAACTATTAAAAGCGTGCATGTATTGAGTTGAGTGGTTAAGTTAAGCTAGCAATAATCATCCCAAAAGTATTTACTGCTCTTGAAAGGATGCACTTTATTTAAAAAATGATTTAGCAACAGTATTACCTAAAGTGTGCATTACTCTCCCAATGCTCCTTATAGCTCCTGTAAATGTCACTTCTGTTATTAATTTTTCAAAGTTGACTAAAATTAAGTTTCAGATCATTTGTATCTCAGGAGCATCTTTAAGATTTGCACACGATTCTAATCTTAAGGATGTAAGAAGAAGATTGAATTTCATAGATGTCGAATAACGTGTAACGAGATAAATTTAAATTTAAACGTATATCATCACTCTTGAGTAACTATTTTAAAAGTGTGTAAATTCAATAAGGTATTTTTATTACACAGATAAGATCAATTTCCCATTTTTGCGCGAAAGTTATGTTTTCAAAGGACCCTACAGTTAAATAATTTGCAAAAAGTCCAAACTTTCATATTCACAGCCCTGACGAGGAGTGATAAGTCCTCATAATCGTATCACAGCCGAAGCTCTAATAAATCAATAATTATAATTATTAGAAGAATGAAAAAATTAAGCCTAGATACCAGTTATGTCTGTCTTTATAATGCAATAGCACGCTCTTCCACTTACTGTATCAGTATGCTGCTAAAGTTACTATATATGATCTTGACAATATATATGACCAAGAAACATATATAAAAACAATTTATTTTTTACTTTACAACTTTTGCTAGTTATGTCAATTCTCGCTAGTATTATTATCTTAAATTTTATAACGTTTTATAATATTTCATATTAAAATTATATTGAATTATAGTGTTCAGAACAATTATATTAACGTTTTATTAATTCCATGCAGGTAAGTATGAAAAATAAAGAAAATATCTCAAATATCCTAAAAAAACAGTAAAACGTTTATTCTAAACATCAATATAACCTTGGTCTTTTACTCTCTCTCTCTCTTTATATATATATATAAATATATTATTTAAAATTATAACATTTTTAATATAGATATACAACCCAACAAATACTTGATAACGCTGGAAAAAATGTAACAATAAATGCAAAAACGTAATAGTGATACAAAAAGAGGCGGTTTCGTAGTTTATAACATTATAATGTTAAAATTGCAACAACGATAAAAAAATTATTAGAGCTGTTAAAAAGGGTGAAAGTTGAGTGATGCTTTTGACAGAAATCGAGGGCGGTTGATGATAACAGGTTTTTAATTTTATATCTTTAGGGGTAACTCTTATTTCTACATGCTGTAGACAGAGTGGGAGGTATTTGGGGGTTCCAAGCACCCAGAATCTAACGCCTTATTAAAACTGTAGCTTGCATCTATTGTGTTGATTATGTCTGATAGACAGAATAACCAATGCTTTCAGGTGCTGAAATTTTACCTTTAAAATGATCCTGTTGATACTTTTGTATAAACGACATAATTGTACATCATTTTGCTGATCTTGCTGGTGTGGTCGTGTATTAGTTAGTACGTGCATCTGTAATAAAAATGTGTATTTTTATATAAATTGTCTTGTCAAACTTGTGCACACATGAATAAATATCTGTATGCCTTTGATGTAATAAAGGTAATTGTGAAGTATATGTATGTATATATATGTATAATTCTTGAGCTTTTCTATTTTTCTCTTCGTTATTATTTTTTATCGGTTTTGACTTTTCATGATGTAATTTTACAACTAAAGTATATTTCGAAATTGCTGAGAATAAATTTGTTAATAAATAATTAGCTAAAAATATTAATAAATCTAAAAGAATATTTTTACCTTTTGTACGAACGAACTGTACAAATATACATTCTGATATTTCATTGTTTCATTTATCAATCAAAACACAATTTAAAAATACCAGATAAAACACTTGAAATATGTTTTCAAAGATAATAAAATTATTCCACTAAAAAACCTTCTAAAATGTACGTGTATTATAGATTAAGTCTGAAAAAAAGATTTTTCTGGGGTTTATTTATTTGTTTGTAGTTAAGCACAAAGCTACACAATAGGTTATCTATGTTCTGCAACCACCACCCCGTTATAGAAACCCGGTTTTACTAGGGAAAGTAGTTTCACTTGCAAAAGAAACAAATTGATGCTATATTAAAACTAGAAAAATATTGAAGATATCAAAGATATTTCATTATACATTAATAATGTTTTTAATTGTAATTCTCGAAAGAGCTAGTTTCAAATTAAGAAAGTAATTACAGTAACTCCCCGATAGACCTCTGGTGAAAAAACAAAATATGTCAGTAAGCGTCTTAATAAATGTATTTTGAGCAAATTTAGAATTCTAAAAACTAAAATAACTTTTATGTGTTCTCTTTTTTGGTATGTAATATAAAACATAAAAGTTTATTTTTTTAAATGTCAGAAACATTTATAGCGCTATTCTATATACATAGAAGTATGTTTTTTTGTTTGTTTGTGTTTTGAATTTCGCGCAAAGCTACAAGAAGGCTATCCGCTCTAGCCGTCCCTAATTTAATAGCGGAAGACTAGCGGGAAGGCAGCTAGTCATCACCACCTACCGCCAACTATTGAGCTACTCTTTTACCAATGAATAGTAAGAGAGGAGAAGTAATAATAGTTTGTTTATTTTTAAATTTCGCGCAAAGCCATACAAGAGCTATCTGCGCTAGCCGTCCCTAATTTAGCAGTGTAAGACTAGAGGGAGGGCAGCTAATCATCACCACCCACCGCTAACTCTTAAGCTACTCTTTTACCAAATAATAGAGGGATTCACCGTAACACTATAACTCTCCCACGGTTGAAAGGGCGAGTATGTTTGGTGTTAAGGGAATTCAAACCCGCGTAATAATAGTTAAAAGGGTTTACTTGCTAAGAGAAAAACTATTACTATGAGGCATGAAAGTGACAAGAAAATCGATAGGAGATAGTTTTTGTATTAAATTGTTAAAAGTTTACGGTAATAAATGGTTTTCCTATAATAATAGGTAGAAACATAATTAAAGCTTTAATCTAATGAAAAATAATAAAAGAATAGGAAAGACAGCATATTTCATAAGACTTAACTAATTTAGTTTTGTGTGCACCTTAATGTGTATAATTGGCGTTTGTTCATTTTTAAAATATGTATTTACTTCAAGATATTTAGGTTTAGTTGAAAAGTAATATTTAGAGATTCGTATTACAGATTATCTGTAAGATTACGTTCTGAATATCGTCTTTTGAAGTGGAACTAGTAGAAGTTCAAGGATTATAGTGTTTTATTGTTTGTCTCTACAGATGGAAACTTGTATGTGTTTTGGTTGTATAATATGTATATGTAATTCTTAAAACTTTGCATAGCTGATTAACCAAAACCATTCCTCATACAAAGTTCAAATATCTTTCCTAATAGTAAATACCTCAAGATTATAAATTTTTAACTTAAAAAAAGGCAATGCTTTATTTTTTTAGTTTTTATTGGATACTAGACATTTTTAAGACGGGTGTTTAAATGATTTAAACTATAGAAAGTTATATTAGTTTTAGAGTTGTTTTTATCACAAACCGAGGGAAAGTGTGTATGTGGGAAACTGCCTACAAAACCGTGGAGAAATGTGAAAAAAATAATAGTTATTACTTACTGAGATGCTAGACAGAGTTAAGCATAATCTCATTATCAAAGACTATAAAAATGAGAGAACAAAAGGAAACAGGTGAACTTTCTACCAAGAGCCATAACACTGCGATCATGGTACGAATTTGAAAGACCCCTTTGTACATTTGATTTTATGTATGATGTGAAACTGAGAAAACAGGTTACTTTTATACATGAAACAAGAAATAATACTGCAAATATAAATCTTGAAATGAAATAAGCGAGAGTAAAAGTTTTCTGATAACAGAACATTGTAAGCCTATGGAATTAGAACGCTAAAATCCGGGGTTAGATTCTCTGTAATGGACACAACAGAAAACCCAATGTGGTTTCGTTCTAACGAACAGATAATAAGGGTTTTAAAGGTTAACTTTGAATGTTGGCTTCAGAAAGAGCAAAATAATGATGTAGAAAAGTTATTTTCAGACTGGTGTATATGTTGTAACTCCACTATAATCATAAAACTGTGTTGAGTCTCATTGAAAGCATAATATTAATTTTACATCCAACAAGAGATTAAACAACAAAAAATCTACTTAACTGTATTACTCGATCACCCCACAGTATCCTAGAATCATGGACCACTGTCTCGAAAGATGATGTTATTATTTTATCGATCAACAACTGCTTATGTATTAATAAACATGTTCCACATTTAATATTATGAATCCTCCTGCAGAGTCTAATGATGAATTATCCTCATAAATCGTATTGACATTCAACGATAGTGTAGGCTAGACATTAACAACCCATTATCGATGTTATTATTTCAGCATTTAGCGATATCCTAAAGATCAATAATGGTTCACAAAGCACTGTTTTAAAATATGCCATTATTTTAGCACTGATCAATAGCCTTTACACCAATGAAATTTTCTTTTTCTAGACAATTAATACCATATTATCACTCGTCAACGGCTTAGAGGCAAAGCAGAGCTCACTATTGATAAATTATATTATTTCAGCATACGCTGAATAATTCTCTTGTTAAATTACTTGGAAGTTAAGTAACCTCATTTTGATACATGATAAAAATTTTAGCATCCATATTATCCTGGCATCCAAGGCATACTCCGCCAATCAGGTACGATAAGTAATATATATGCAACTATAAGTACTATTTTTATAAATTTGGATGTATGGTAACATCAGCTGATGTTAAGAGAGTGTGAGAAAGCGGCCTGCTTTTAATCAGCCTCTAATGAATTAAAGAAATGTAATATTCTATGCTATTAGAAAATGACCAAAGTGAGAAAGTATAGCGACCGCCTTCCTGAATTTAGTAGATAGGAAGATTTCAAAACCACATATGTTTAAGAAACATGATGATCAGACAAACAGAAAGCAGGTAAAGTAAAAAGAGACCAATTAGGCATAGATGTGAAAGAAAGAATAGAAGGATAGGAATTGAACGAACAAATAAAAAAGAACAGAAGATGTGCGAGAGAGAACAAATAAAGTGAGAGAGGAGAAGGAAGAAAGTTGTGTGCTGCTGGTTAGAAACAAAACCTACCTTCCATTCTGTTTGTTATTAATTACCAATAATAAGCAGTAATTTGATATGCTTATATTGTTGATGAGTTTGTCATAGAAATATATATATATATATAAACTAAATGAAATTGACAGGCATAAGAATAAAAAGCCAAGTTCGAGTACAGCAACAACTTTAAAAATTAAAAACCTTCTACGATTTTAAAGTTCAACACAAACTTAAGTGAAAGTACAGCAGCTTCTTTAACCAAAATACTATCTTAGCATCCTTCCTCTTAGAAGTAATTTCTTTCATCGATACTTTTGTGATATGGTTTAATATCTTAAACTATTAATTTTAATAGTGTATATCCTGGTAAATAAAATAGCTCACAAAGAATCGCATTGAATAATAGTTGAATACACAAGTCTCTAATGGATTTATTGTCTTGAAATGTTTATCTGTTCTCCAGTAACTTCTGTAAACCGAAACCACAAACGATATCAATTTTTTTTTCATCACCTATAGATTTTTTATGTACTTTTACATAATTGAATCATTTTTATTGAAATCGTGTCACATTTTAAAATGTTGACAACCATTGGCTATAGATTTCCCCAGACCAATCGCGACGTGAGTCTTATTGATCGTTCTAGAACTTGAACATAATAATAAAAAATGTTCATTGTGGTAAACGAAATAATAAGCTGATCTAAGTGAGAGTTTTTCTTCCTAATGTGTAAACAATCCATACGTAATAGAAAAAAAAAACGAATAGTATTTTCTGAATCTACTTAGCTGAATTATGGAAAATCTATTATTAAAATCAAAACTTTTGTAAACTTTAAGTTCACAGGCCTGTGTTATTGTTGTTAATTCTCTCAAGCAGTACTAGTCATACAACTTGATAATTTATCTTTGTTAAATAGCATATTGTTCTTTACAATAGTTTTTATCAGATGAGAACAGGTGGATGCTTTTTCATGAAGTCATGAATATGTTTACCAAAATAGCTGTTATCTCAGTTTGCTCCTCATGAGAGTTATATTGTGATCAGAAATGTTGTTGTTTTGAATTAAGCACGAAGCTACACAATTTGCTATTTGTGGTCTGCCCACCACGGGGATCGAAACCCGGTTTTTAGCGTTGTAAGTCCGCAGACATACCGCTGAGCCACTGGAGGGTGATGAGAAATGTATAATTACTGTTTTATCTTGAATATCGATTTTAGTCGATTTTATTTTTGGAATAGCTTACATTTTTAAAACTGTCTCAACAATTTTTCTCTCCTCATACTAATTATAATATTTTCGATATACATTACTTTCCATCAGTTTCCTGCTATTGGTTTTATTAAATAACTACGCAACGAATGTTTCCCGCTAGTACAGCGGTAAGTCTACGGATTTACAACGCTAAAATTAGGGATTCGATTCCCGTCGGTGGGCTCAGCAGATAGCCGGATGTGGCTTTACTATAAGACAACACATACACAATAAAAATAAGTTATTGTATACGCATATTCTTTCATGGGGCACAACGAGTACCTAAAAATGAAAAACTGTTTCTATGGTTAGACAAAGCAAAGCAAAATCTATTAATATTAATAACGCTGGCCTATATCGTTTTTCATGAAAGTTTAAAATATCAACATCGAAGAGTGCTTGTATTCGCGTAAAAATAAATCATTTTATAAGGAAAACAATATTTAAACTAGTCAAAACTATTTTTCTATATCAATATTAAAGGTTTTGTTTTTGAAAACGTCTTGTTCAGCTCTGGTTTTAGCTTGTTAATCAATAATCAAGTCTGTTTTACACGCAAGTCCTTTTCAACAAGTTATCTCGCGAGAATCCTAAACATTCTATGCCTCACGAGTACGTTATATTCGACGAGCGCACGATGACATACATGCTAGATTTATTATTCATAATCAAAATTGTATGTTTGATTAGCGTGATTTGAACGCCTAGTAGTCGAACCTGACTTACATGTAAGATATTTAAATTCTTACATCACCATACATGTTTTTAGGTACAAAGTTGTGTGTTTAGGAAAGTATTATAAATCTTCAACGCATTAGCTAATAACTACTCTGGACAATTGTGATAAAGGATGGTCGTGGTCTAGTGGGTGCCAAGTGAAGCAGCGACTCGAAGGGTATGGGGTCCTGACATGATGCTCTACCCGTTTCACATTTTTAATGAAAGCAACAGAAAATACTGTTATTCATTTCAGTTACTTTCCTATTAACAAATTTTGTTTTATTGAAATTTATGTAGTCTACTGTGCGTGCACGTCATGGCCAGGTGGTTAGGGCGCTCGAATCCCTGTTACACCGAACATGCACGCCCTTTCAGCAGTGGGGGCGTTATAACGTTACGGACAGTCCCACTATTTGTTTGTAAAAGAGTAATCTAAGAGGTGGCGGTGGCTGGTGATGACTATGTGTTTCCCTTTGAAATTCAAAAACAAGTAAACAAACCTGACGGTGCATTTTTCAAAAGTGTATATGATGCAATATGTCGGTAAAACAAGAAAAAACATTTTGATTTCTACACTGAAAAAAATCTAAGCAATTACACCGATATCATTAAAAGCTCACAAAAACTGAAACTACGCTAAAGTAAGTTGAATTTAAGATAAAAATAGCCAACTAGATAAAAACAAAGACAAACATTAAACAACTTTGATGGTGGATATTTCTTGTTAATAATCATAACAACACTGGCTGTAAAATATTTCGAAATTCCAATCTACCAAACCTATGGCACATCCATGAAGATATGGTAGTTAAAATATCCATCCCGTACCGGCTATATCTTTCAATTGCACAGGCTTGTACTAAGTTGGAGAGTACAAACCGATAAAATACAAAAACCTCTGATGATTGCTAATTTTAAGAACTTTTGAGCAAGTCTATATAAAATTTAACAAACATTAAGAACCACATATAATTATTATAATATGAATCGAAGGGCAAAGTTTTATGTGTTCATGATGAATTTTCTGGTTCTCAAAAGCAATTTATAGTATTATGTACATTTTAAACTTTACTAAAATCGGGACAAAGATTTTTTTTTCAAACACAAACTGATGGAATTTTTCAACTCCTAAGGCAACATATATAAGAATAAGCAATCTAAGGGTCTCGCGTTCGAATCCCTGTCACACCGAACATGCACGCCCTTTCAGGCGTGGGGGCGTTATAACATGACAAACTGTCCCACTATTTGTTGGTAAAAGAGTACAGTGTTAGTTCCGTAAAGTATTAGAGTAAGCAGATACGTCCAAGATTAGAAGATAGGAGACGTGTACAAAAATAAAACTGGAAAGATCGCAAAAATGGCGGAACAAATAGAGCGTACGGAAATATGAAGTTAATTAGAATATATATGTACGGGAAATAGAACATTCAGTTAATTGAACTGTATCGTATGTTAATAAAACATAGATTGAGTAATAATATCTTAGAGATTTAGGTAATAAATTCTTATGGGTTGTATATGAAATATTAATTAAACTTTTTGTCTTTTATTAAAATAACCAATAAAAAATCATAAACACTTTGAGCAATTATTTAAAGCAAACTTGTATGTTGGTTTATAAAACTTCATACACTGGTGGAAAAGTGCCTGTAAAGTTGTGTATAATTAAATGTAATATTTCATATCAGTGTCTCAAATGTACCAAAACCATCAAATCTGGTGATACAGAAGATTATTTTGTATTACACACGTACATACAAATACTGGCTAACCAATAGCTACCCACTCTCATGGATAACAATAAACGATTGAAAACTTAAAAGTTGCTCAGATTTTGAGCAAAATAGCTCAGTGTTTTATGTCCACTGAATTATACAAAATATTAATATTTCTTACTAAATTCAAATTCCAAAATACTTCAAAATAACGTTCATAGTTATTAGCAAAATGTTCTTTTCTATGACAAAGCATCGTAAAATAGTGTTCAAAAACTAACATTTATAGATAACATTAAAAAGAGCATATCATCGATTCTAGTTGTCACAATGAGTTAGTAAATTAATACGTGTTTATTCAGTTGAGTTCTAATGTTAAAGTTGATTCAAGTTCAAAGTTTAATTTACATATTGAATTTTGTACACAGAGCTTTCATAAAAACTATTTTGGAATAATGGTGAAGTTTTAATGATATTATGAATTAATTATTAATCAAAAAGAGCCTATATATAAATATATATTCTGATCATGCATTTGTTTGTGTTTGTTTTAGAAAGAAACAAATAATAGACGCACAATATAATTAGACCAAGTGATTACTTCAAAATATTGAACAACTACGGGATCTATACAGCTGAAAATATCATTAACAGCAAAGTTATCCTGCTAACAATTCAATGCGTTGTAATTGTTACATGTTTTAGTTTCCTCCAGTTAAGTACTTTGTTAATAATTAGTTTTACAGTATATGTCCTGTTAAATTACAAACTACGTTTACTTTAGATCTGTATAGTTGGCTTACTTTTGATAAGGAAGTTTTTGTAGTTGATACCATACGGATGTTTCTGTCAATGTCAAATCACATATGTAACAGCATATCGACCCAAAGTCCAAATATTCGGTAATATTATAGAGCTGGGAATTGGGAAATATGTAGGTTCAAGCAACAACCTTTACATAAAATAAGCTTTTTTATAGTTCTATTGTAAAGTCACATAATAGGCTACCTGCGTTCTGTCTAGCACAGGGAATCGAATTTTGGGTTTTAGCGTTGTAAGTCCGTAGACTTACTACTCACCTATAAAGAACTATTTACATAAATGGTTGATTTGAATATATTGGCGTTCACATCAAAAATTAGTTTCACAAGTTAAAAGGTCCCAAAATAAAAAAAAAAAAACTACGTATTCATATAAATTTAAATCACGTTTCGACGATTTAATTTGTGGGCTAGTTCACCTTCGGTAACTGAACTGTATATTGAAATATTTTGTAATTACAAGATAATTCAAACATTTATTTTTCAAAGTTGATAGAAATGAGCAACACGTATATATCAGCATAAAATGTCAAGTACAGAAAACCATATGAAACATACGACAAGATAAAATATGTGATAGCCGAGTGTTTAGAACTGACATCAACAAACTCTATTTCCTCACAAGGAAAGTCTAAACGAAACTGTTATTCTTTCAATGAAAATGAAAGCGATCTACTTTCCCTAAACTTTACATTAGACAGAAACACTATGTAATAAGATAGTTGAAATCTATTTTATGTTCACTGATATAAATCTAACACACAAAAAACAATTAAAATTAGCAGCATAGCATACAAAGCACGACTTTCTGTTATTTCTATATAATTTTCTTGATAAGAGCAACCTTAAAATAACAAGCATTCGTAAGACTTCTTAATCCAACAAAAAGAATTAGTTTGGTAAATAAGGACAAACTTGTACTGCAGAAAATTAATTATGAGAACATGTCATTAAATACAATAAATAAAGACAAGACACAAATGAACGAGATTAAGGTCAAATGTGCATAAATAAGGAAATGGTATGAATAGATTAAATATCAAGCAGTCGAACTAAAAGTATGCAACATAAGTTTGTCAAACTTAGTTTTGTAATGGATTATTTGATTAATTATGAAACAGAGATGAAAACAGTATGGCTCAAAATAGATTTATTTGGAATGCTGAGTTTCAAAGAGGCCGACACTGTGTAGAATTATTTTTACAGGACTTAGTGTTTTATCCACAGCGACATGAAAAGCCGAGAAATCTAACAACCAACTACGCAAAATTTACAAAATATACGTTACATGTTATCCACTACATGCTTTTACATTTAAACTGGAAATATTATTAAACTTGTAAAGTTTTTTCAAAAAATGATTAACAACTGTTTTACCTCCTAGTGTTTTTCTTTTCTGTTTCATTGTTGTGAGAACAATTTTTCAAACCAATTTTAAATTTTATTTGTGATATTTTTATACACCTGTCTCTTTATTCTTACCAACCAGGCATAGCCAGGCAGATAGAGCACTCGAATCTTAATCTGAGGATCGCAGGTTCGAATCCCCTTCTCACCAAACATGCTCGCCCTTTCAGCCGTTTCGGCGTGATATATTACAGTCAATCCCATTATTCGTTATAAAAGGGTAGCCCTAGAATTAACGGCGGGTGTTGATGACTACTGCCTTCCCTCTAGTCTTACATTTATAGATTATGAACGGCTAGCGTAGACAGCCCTCGTGTAGTTTTTCATGAAATTCAAAATAATTAAACCTGTTTTTACCAGTACGATATAACTGTGTTGATAGTGTAATTTTAAATGCATTAAAGCTAAAACTTTATTAACTCATACTTTATTTTCTAAGAATGTGATAATTATATCAAAATATCTGTTTCTAGTTACTCTTAATCCTGTGTTCAAATCCGATGACACTAATATCAAAACTTGATTTGCTGTGTCTTGAATTTCGCGCAAAGCTATACGAGGGCTATCTGCGCTAGCCGTCCCTAATTAGCATTGTCAGACTAAAGGGAAGGCAGCGAATCATCATCACCCTCCACTAACTCTTGGGCTACTTTTTTTATCAATGACTAGTGGGATTGACCGTCGCGTTATAACGCTTCCATGGCTGAAAGGTCGAACATATTTGGTGGAACGGAAATCGAACTAACGACCCTCAATTATTTCACTTGAAAGAGAAGAAAGAATAGAGGAGCTTCAGCTTTTTCGATAAATTTTATTAATAGAGAACCGAAACTAAAAACGTGGAAAACCAAACGAAATTAAATAAATATCAGCTAGCAAACTTTACAAACTATTTTAACAATGCCTGCTTAATTAGGCAAAAATAAAACAGTTGCATGTATTTTACAAACATCTAAACTAAAGCGCTACAGGTATTCAAAGTACGACATCTTTTTTTTATATCTAATTGAAACAGCGCTGCCACATAAAAACAAAACACTCTATCCTTGATTAAGTGTCCTTCTAATCACTTAATCATTACATATGTATGTACACAAATTCAAATAATGTTAAAAATTTAGGATAGAAAGTTTCAGTTCCAGTATTTCTACGCTTTCAGCCTCAGGAAAATCCAAGAAAGTATTTTTTGATACTGCAGATTCAATGATCCACTTGAAAACTTTTCACCACTTTTCTAAATCATTTCTATCCCCCATTTCAGAGAATTAAGTTCTGACATTACATTATCTATACATACTTGTTAAAACATTATTTTAAAACTGACGCCTTTTCCATTTTCGCAGCTGCCTGTAAAGTCATCTGTTCATCAGAAATCTCTTTTATTTTCAGTATTTTGAATCAAATAAACACTAAGGGTTTACAGAAACTCACTTATTATCGAGAACAAAAACAAATTTCATATGACAATTTTAATCCACTATAAGCTGGATTACTTTGGGGGTGGTGGTGAAAAAGAGAGGAGAAAAAAAAAAAGAAGGAAACGGACATGTGGAGCTTTCGACACCAAGTTCTACAAAAAGTCGTACATACCCTCTCCTAATTGTCGTAAGTACGATTCGTTTGTTCACTGAAGAGGTGCCAATAACATGTGTACAGCAGAAAGAAGGGAATGTCGCGTTTATTAACGAAAGGTGCTTTCTGTGAAATGCAGCATTGATGAATTGCCTCTAAGAATCCAATAATGCTGAAAGAAATTCGAGCGAAAAAATATTCAGCACTCATGTGCTCAAAAAAAGTTATATAAATACCCGGGTCTCTGTGTGATTTTCTTTTTGTTCCTTTCTGTGTACATGTTTTCGTCTTTCTTTTTATCGTGCTCGTCTTAAATATGAATATTATCATAGTTGAAAAATATATCTGAAATAGGCTTGAAACCACATAGATATATTTATGTCACAACAAGAAATGTATGTTTCTCGTGTTAAGAAAACGAAGCTGATAGTGAGCCTTATAAATCATTCGCCCGCATTTAAATATTTTAAAGCACAGACCGGTTATATTTTTTACATTCTTATAACAACAACCATTAAGTACAAGTTCTTTTCATTTTTCCACAGACCTATGGGAACGATTATTTAATATGTCTTGAAACACTGCTCTCCAGTGTGGTTTAATTATTATAACAATAAGAACAACGTTAAGGATCGCATCGAAACTTCTTTAGATGCTCAAAAAACTCTAAATGGTATAATTGTTTTGGATTCATTGTTCTAGTAACTGAACACTAACATACTTTTAGTTACTTTTATGGCTTGTCACAATGTTTATTTTCACTGATAAAGACGCCTTTGTTGATATGTTACACAAAAAAAAAACATGTTTATTTGTTCCTTTGTTAGGATTAAGGGGCGAAGCTACACAATAAGCTCTCTGTTCCGGGCTGTTTTTACTACAGATATCAAAATATGGGTTTTAGTGTTATAAGCGTTCAGACTTGCCGTTGACCCACTGAGGAGAAACTGCTTGTTTAATTTGGATGTCAAAAAATTCACGATTACTGTAGCTACCATTTAATTCCATGTTTTTCTACAAACACTTTGTATTTTCAAATAGTTTCGTGCGAACGTAGAAGTATTTATTCAATTTTTACTTATAATTTTCATTAGTTATTTGTTACACTCAACGAACGTTCAGTACTTCATATGAAGAAAATCCATGTTTTTCAACATGGAAAAGAAGCTTTAGAATCATGCATGTGATTTTTAGTTTTGTGAGATGTTGCTTTTGGATCAGTTGTTTAGGATCGTGGATGAGATTTTTAGTTTTGTGAGATGTTGCTTTTGGATCAGTTGTTTAGGATCGTGGATGAGATTTTTAGTTTTGTGAGATGTTGCTTTTGGATCAGTTGTTTAGGATCGTGGATGAGATTTTTAGTTTTGTGAGATGTTGCTTTTGGATCAGTTGTTTAGGATCGTGGATGAGATTTGTAGTTTTGTGAGATGTTGCTTTTGGATCAGTTGTTTAGGATCGTGGATGAGATTTGTAGTTTTGTGAGATGTTGCTTTTGGATCAGTTGTTTAGGATCGTGGATGAGATTTTTAGTTTTGTGAGATGTTGCTTTTGGATCAGTTGTTTAGGATCGTGGATGAGATTTGTAGTTTTGTTAGATCTCGCATTGGGATTAGTTGTTTAGGATACAATTTCGCAAGATCTGTATTCAGTGAGATGATTTTATATTTTATCGAATATTATTCTTTGAAAGTTTCGTTTAATTTTACCACTAGTTTACCCGCCTTAACATTCCCATCTTAGAAAGGCGATTGACATATTGTTTTATTTTATAACTCTAAACAACATTCTGTATGTACGAGCTACAAATATGTGTGTTTTGCTGTTTTTGGTAAATAATGATCTTATTACTACCATTCTTTGAACAGTTTTAGGGGTTTATTAAACCGTTTTAGGAGTTTATTATTAGCAAATGAATTGTCTTAATGTTAGCATATTTTGAAAGAGAAAACCCATATATGTTAATAAACTGAAATACACTTTACAATGAGTGTTTCATTGTTACAATATGTGTAACTTCAGTGCTCATAAACAGTTCTAGGCTTTAGAAGTTTACTCTTTTACCAATGAATAGGGATATTGACTTTCACATTATGACGCCCACACGGCTGAAAGGGCGAGCATATTTGGTGTGATGGAGATATGAACCCGTGACCCTCGGATTACGAGTCGAGCGCCTTAACCACCTGGCTATGTCGGGTATAATTCTGAATGTATAAGAAGTTTCAACTTTATAGAAAAGTTTGAGTCACAACAGAGCTCTTTGAACACGAACCTATTTGCTTTCATTAATAAATACTGTTTTGAAGAGTTAATCTTCCTGTGATTTTCTCCCTAAGTTAAATGAATTATTTTAGATACTTTATGTAATTTTTCTTTACAAACACCTGTATTCTAATCCTTGAAGTAACGCAACGCTGCATTAGTTACTAACTGCATTTATGCTATCAAAGTAATTGCTGTTTAAGACTCATAACACAGATAAATTAATACGTAAAAATGTTCACGGAGATTTTTGGCGTTAAAATACATTTTCCCTCAGTTCATTGTTGTCCGATGAAAGCTTCGGTGAGAGGGACCAAAGTTCACAATAAAAGTATTTTATCGTCGATAAAAGTACGTTTGCAATTCTACATATTTATTTTTTGTTATTAAGTATCATGCCACACAAAGGGCTGTCTGTGCTCTATCAACCACGGGTATTGAAACCCGATTTATAGCAATAGAACATACCACTATGTCGCAATTCTGTATACTCTCAGAGTAATTATAACATTGTTCAGTTATGACACTGAATGATTTATATGTACAATGAACTTTCTTTTTTTACTTTCTTTCGTGACCTGCCATGACCAGTCGGTTAGTCCTTCTCGATTTGTAATTTGAGGATTTCGGGTTCGAATCCCCCTCTCACCAAACATGCTAATCTCTTCAGTTATTATGTTTGGTCAATTCCACTATTCGTTGGCAAAAAGTAGCCTAAGAGTTGGCGGTGGGTGGTGATGACTAGCTGCCTCTCCTCTAGTCTTACACTGCTAAATTAGGGACGGCTACGCAGATGGCCTTCGTGGAGCTTTGATAGAAATTCAAATCCAAGTTTTCTGTTTGTTTGCCATTTGATATCGCATATTTAAATATATAGTACTTTTACTTCAGTAATTTGATAGAAATATTGAATTTTTGTCTTTTATGCGATAACAATCACGTAATTTTCACAATTTAATAATTCCTAATATTTCACTTTTAAACATATTTTGCAAGATATCTCGAGTTATTTTTGATATTCTCAAAATAAAATATGTAAAGATATGTTCATCAAGCCAGTGGAAATATATATTGATATATTAAAGAATTTGTCCAGCCTTTATAAGGCTTTATTCAGATCTGTTGAGTGTATTAATTACGTTTAAAAAAGTAATTCGTCATATTATTCCTTTTTATATATATAAATCGGCCAGATACGATTTACATTTATTTACTACATGTTAGTAGTAATATAAATATTCATTATAGATAAAAACAAATATTTATTTTTGAATTTAGATAGAAGATACACCCGTGTAAGATGCTTTATATCTCTCCTTTTAAATCACATGTGTTTACGTGTATGTGAACAAGGTTATTATAACAAGGATAAAACTCAGATTCAGATAATAGGCACTAAACCAATCAAAATAACTTCCACTCGTACAATTATCACTGCAATTGGAAATGTAACGTTTGGTTTTGCTTCTCATACTTTTACATAAATCAAAATTAGAGAGGAAAGGTTGAACCCACAGTTCACCAATTTGGAAAAGCTGGATCTATGATACTTACTTACTCAGAAAGATTACTTTGATGAATTCATAAAACAAAGTAGAACAGCTTATTCTCAGCCACTCTTTTCTGTTAAATGTTATTACTGGGAGAGCATTTTGTCAATCTCAGGAACATAGTTTCAATTATTTTATAGTTCGTAAGAACAGAATAAAAATAAATGTAACAAAGACAGAGGTATATTATTAATACAGAAGAACTTTCGTGGCTATGTTCGTTGTAAGGCTTTTTTTTTTTTTTGCCCATAGCTTTCCGAGAGTTCCCCACTGGTACAGCACTAAGTCTACGGATTTACAATGCTAAAATCAGCAGTTCGATTCACCTGGATGGACTCAGCAGATAGCTCGATGTGGATTGTTTGTAAGAAAAACACACACACACAGCTTTCCAAGAAACAGGGCAGACTTTAACAGACAAGAACATGGGAATCACTGCGCAACATTTTGGTGTCTGAAAGTAAGAATCTTATAATTAAACACATGTTTCTTGATTCCAAAACCTTTATATAGAGTTGTTTTATGTCTTATTTTGCACTTTTATTTTGTAAAATGTTTATTATATTCTGTGACTTTGAATTTTGTTTTAAATTAAACAACGAGTGCTTACTCAAAATTTGTTTAATTTGTTCCAGTTCTACTCGGTAATCCTGAGAAGTATTTTCATGCAAAACATCCTACAATTAGCCAATACTATTCAACTAGTTATTCTTGAATTGATTCTACGTCACATTGATTCTCTGCAATAAGTTTGTAGACCAATAATGCTGAACACCAAGTTTCGATACCATACTCGTAACAAATAGCCCATTTAGTAGCTTTGTGCTTAACGACAAACACGAGTATAGTTTTTCATTATCTATAGAATTCTAAGATCAAAGTAACAATATCAGTTATTTCTTTGACACACCTAAATTGAAATCGCTCGAAAAAACGATCACTTTGTGTCAAAATTAGGTGCAAGATGTTGTGCAAACGTAATGAAGCATCTTAATATTCAAGATCTGTTTTGTTGAACAAATCTAGACGAAGATCCATAATAAAATAAAAAAGGCTAAAAACAGCCTTCTTGTAGTTTGTCTACTTTAATTTTAATTCTGCCTACGTTTAGATAGTTGCACGCATAAGTTCTGAAGAGAAAAATATAAATCGACTTCTATTTCTTTGTCACGCAATTGAATTCGTTCTCAAGATTATAATTACTTTTATGTGCCCCATGTGTTTAGGTTATCTTGCGTGTCTATTTTATCTTGTTTTCAAAGTGTTGTTTTCTTTCTTTTTTACCATAAAATATGTTTTTATTACTCAATATTTACTTATTGTTCGTAATATACATCTTAGTTCCTCGAATGAATTATGTATTTCAAACAGTTTTTTCGTTGAATTTCGCATATATATATATGTGTATGTGTTTTTCTATAGCACAGCCACATTGGGTTGACTGCTGTGTCAATCAAGTGAAATCTACTCCCGATTTTAGCGTTCACAAACCATGGATTTAACACTGCTCTACCGAGGTAAATATTTCACACATACCTACTCAAGTACCTTCGCTAGTCGTTCCTAATTTCGAAGTGGCAGACTAGAGAGAGTGCAACTAATCAATACCACCCTCCGCTAACTCTGTGGATTGTGAGTTGATAGATTTTAACCGATCAAAACTTTTAAATAATCTAATGTGATGTGTAATCACTAACATATGTCGTTTTTTTTATTATCACGCGTAAAATTATTAAAGGTGATAATTAAAATTGTGCGATAAGTTTAACCAGTTTATTATCAAAGTACACTGCATTGAGATCCGAAAAATATGTGCCTTTTCGATAGTGACATCTATCGTAAGGATTATAAGCTTTTTCATTATAATGGAGTTAATGATAATTGTTTTTGCTTTTGTCCTTTTGACCGAAAAACTAGACTTACATTGAATAAAGCAAGTTCAGTTGATTTTACATAAATATATTATGTATAACAGTATATTTTTTCATATTCAGGAGAAGAAACGTATACGTTTGCAACGATTTCTATTGGTATGTTATTTTGGATTATTCGACAATAGATAAGAATATAATATTCAACCAGTTTAACGGGAAAGAAAGCGTTATATTTCTAGAACTATAAATTCTAGAAGTTAACTTAAGTAATAATCGTTGATAGGCATAAGATCACAGTAGGCGCTAATATAACAAATGCACTTACTTTGCTACCTTCTCCAATGAGTAAGATGCTTTCTCGCCTCTCTACGTTCTTAGACGAAATATAAATTTTATTATTCGTAAATTAAAGAAACAGATAAGCTGACTAAAAAATATTCTCTAATTCTCACTAACTTATTCGCCACTGTAATAGATTCAAAAATCAATATTAACTCCTGACTAACGCTTTTTTTCAGATAGCTAAAAGTGTTTTATACGCTTGCAAGAATGTTCTAGTCATTAAGTCAAGCCTATCGCGTGACATGATACTCCTTTAGACAAACAGTAATGAGAACTTCTAAACTACAAAAAAATCGTTCAACACTACCTGTTTCTAGTATTATGAAGTTCACTGTACAATTGTACTATACACACACAAAGCGAAGACACATTAATCCAATCCTTTAATAATTAACAATAAAGTAACTCTTAAGTGAATCTTTGAAATCAAATACAATCAAAATCTTAGATAACAAAACAACATTATCTTTATTTACTCTCTTATTATCTCTAAATAGTTTAATTACCTAAGATGTCTGGAGTTTTTTCTTTAGTTGGTCCGATATCTCTGGATGAAAATCTTCGTAATGTTTATTAGCTTCCTGTTAAAGTTTTTCTTTGCCTTAGTTTGTGAGACTGAGATGAGATGACTTCATTCCTCTATCGTCTCTTGTCATCCTAGGATTTATCTTCAGGTCGGTGATAGAAGAAATACATTAATGACTTCATACACAGTGATTATGTGACAGAAAGTCTTCGTTCTTCATCAGGTTTATTTACTCTTAACGAAGTCTTCCTTCAAACCAGCCGTTTGGCCGTTCTCCTGCTGACATAATTACAAAAATCAAGATGGAAATTCTGGATTATGTTCTGCTGAACCTAAGATTCATTATCTTGTACGTTTATCCTTGTTTACTCTACAAGTTCAACTTCTATTGCTGTGGTTGAAGATACTGGACAGGGACTCTTGAGATGTTTAGTCTCACTTCATTGTTTTCACGAGAAGTATATTTCAAATGCCAATGGGTCATCCTAGATCTTAGGTAAATATCAATTAGCTTCTGTTTTGGAATCTTTGTTCTCTATCAGCATCCAGTAATATCAATTGTGTTTCTACAATGACAGCTTATCTAGTCTTCTTCAAAAGCATGCTTCTACAATGCTATTTCATATTTTATTCATTTATTGATTTATCTAATTGATAAGAAACAACAACATCGTTTTCTTGAATATTTCCATCCAACTTATATAAATGAAACCTTTCATTGTAAATTCTCTGTTTCACAACATAGAGAATCTATACAAACGAGTAGTTTAGGACTTCCAATTATCTCAAGTAATGGTTAACGTGAGAATATATTCGAAAGTAATATTCAAAAAACCACAGGATGTAATTCATCGGTAAGACACTGCAATGTCCATTGGTAACAGTATTGGAATTTCATTGAAAGGAATTTTTATTTATAAATGTTCACAGTTGTTTGTTTCTGGTAATTATGTGAAACATTTTGAAAGACAGGTCATCTCCGAAACTTTCATGATAAATATAGGTGTAAAGATTTATTAGTCTGGTGTTTTAACACAAAGCTGTAAAATAGGCTATCTGCCCACTGTTTACAGTCGAGAACCTAACTCCGGAATTTAGCACTGAAAGACCGTAAACTTAACGCTGATACTCAATGTGAGTTATAAGCCTGTTAGAATACCCCTGAAATCTATAAAATATGTTACAATGAACAGACATTATTACAGCTTTGTGGACGGAAAAGTTAAAATTAATGATCTAAATGTTCAATGTCCATAAAACTTTAACGAGTCATGTGAAATTATTATTTAACACTATATTTTTAATTTTACAAAAGTAATTTTAAGTAATGTTCATAAATATTCTTATCGATTTAACTACTATATGACCCAGCATTGTCAGGTGATTAGAGCGCACGACTCGTAATTTGAAGGTTGCAGGTTCGAATTCTCATCACACCAAACATGCTCGCTATTTCAGCCGTGAGGGCGTAAGAAAGTGACGGTCAATCCCACTATTCGTTGGTAAAAAGAGTAACCCAAGAGTTTCCTGTAGTTTTACTCTGCTAAATTAGGGATGGCTGGTGCAGATAGCCTTCGTGTAGCTTTGCGCGAAAATCAAAAACAAACAGAACTACAATTTAATAAGAATCATTTAACTGGGAGTGATCTCAGTAGTTATCTCTTCTCTGTTGACGTCAGTAGGTTCGTTCTTTGAACTTCGCAAAAAGCTTCTCGAGGACTATCTGTGCAAAAATTATAACGTCTCCACGGTTGAAAGGGCGAGCATGTTGGGTGCGAGTGGGATCCGAACCCGCGACTCTTGGATGATAAGAGGAACGCCTTTACACGCTTGTCCATGCCGGGCCCAATATATGTGTGTGTGTTTTCTTATATCAAAGCCACATCGGGCTACCTGCTGAGCCCACCGAGGGGAATCGAACCCCTGATTGCGTCAGTATGAGTTAGGTCGAGCGCATTCCAGCGGTTAGTGTGCTAATTTGTGCATCTAAGGTTTGTATCCGTTACCCCTCTCCCTTTCCTTACCGTAAAAATATCGTCCTCTGTTTTACGCGAATTTGAACAAGTTAACAACCAATCAATTAACTTGGAGTTTATCAGTTTCTTTAAATGGCGTTTGCTGTTGTTTTTTTCAGGTTTATTCCTCGATTTTATGAACAAAACACATTACTGTAACTAATGCATATATTATTTTAAATCCTATTTGTATATATGATGTTGGAAGCAATAAGGTGAATAAAAAAAATTTGGAATGCGTTATTACATATTAAGGAACTGTTGGCTGCTCAGAATAAAAGTACTTCAGGTTAACACAATTTATGTGTTTCGTGAGTAAGAAATGTGTTAGAACTTATCATAGTCTAAAATAAGCTTAGGGTATAAGTCAAAAAACTTAAAATCACTCTTTATTAAAATAGCATATAGATATCTTTCATAAGTTTTTGTTAGATTCTCTATTTTGTTGTTAAGCCCAAAACTACACAGTGGGCTCGAAACACCTTTTTAACGTTATTAATCCACATATTTACTACTCAACCACAGGGTGCCTTTCATAAGGTACTTTGATTTTAAGATAATACATGAATGTAACTTCAAAAAAGATGTAAATTTTTTCCTTCGTTTCTTTAAAGCCTCAAATGGAAAAAATCACAACATAAAAAGAAAAACTTTAGACTGTATAGAGAGTGTAATAAATTTTCTATATCATTTAATCTCAAACCATAGACACTAATAATATCATTTTACGTTTTCTATTGCTGAATTGCCAGGCTATTCCTTCTTTACACTGAGCATCACATGCTGAGCATGAAATTGGTTTTATATACGGTTCATATAAATAGTGTAAAATATATTTAATAACAGAAGGGGAAGTAACTAATTAAGATTTATCTCACAAAGTCGAGAAAAGCTATCGCAAAAAAGGAGGATTTCACGTTGATTTCAAAGTACAGAAACACTGCACGCAGCTCTGCATATCTGGACTGCTAAAAATGAGGATTATTCATAATGTTTCTTTAACACATTTTTAAAAGGTACTCGACTTTAAACTGTTTTTAGTTCATTTATTGTGCGCTTTAGAGTTATGTTACAGAATATTTAGTGCTTCTTACCACAAAAACTCCGATGTTTATCGGAACGTTCTACAGTGATTGCATATTGTTTTTAAAACTCATTTTAATTCTTTCTTGATTCCATTGTGACAATTATTATTGTGAATTTCTTAGTCAAATACTTGTAATATATCGCCCTTAAGTTTTTCCAAGGTTAACTAGCTTGCGGTGATCGTCTCACTTTGTCTTATTAAAGAGCTATTTTGGCTTGTTACTGTCAGCTTTCTGAACAGCTGCATGATAAACATCAGTATTAAGCACAATATCGTACACACACACATATAGGATTTACTTGACTTCTTATCTATTATCTAGAAAAGGCGCTTTACTCGTGGATTCATTCTATGTCGGTTTCACTCCTGACCTTTATAAGCTCTCGTCATTATCGCTAAAAGTAATCGAACGAGATAAATCGAAGCTAGGTTCTTTGTAAAGCAATGATAAAGAACTGATTGGTATTGAATTAACTCAGAAATTTCACTCTTTGTTTATTAACGTCACTATGGCTGTCGTCAATGTGACTTTCTTCAGAGATGGTATTGTACGAGCAACGATTTTGTTGGAGAAAAACAAACACCACCAAACTTTAGGGGTGTTTTTGTTCAAATATTTATTGAGATTACTGTCTTTATTTTGCTTTTTAAAATTTCACAACAAAAAAAGTGATTTTACTTTTGCTTTCAGGAAGTATTAGCTGCAAGTTTGAGGACATATGATACCAAAATTCGGAGTTCAATCCCAGTGTTGGCCACACTGCAAATAACTCATTGCGTAGCTTAAAACCAAACAAAAATAATTCTTGGAACAAATTAAAATTGAATTATTTAACATTAAAGAAACTTTATAATTAACTACAATTTCTAAACATGTTCTGACACTGCTGCCTACGAAAGGCAGAATTCAAACTGCATCGACAAGCCATGTGTCATGTAATGTTGGGCGTTAGTTTCAAATAAGCAAACTCGTTTTAAGGGCGTCATTTGGTTTAATACGAGGCTTAATCTATTAGTGTGTGTAGAATCATAGATGTGTACAGGTTTTAGGACGATAAAGTTGTTACTCTGTATAATTTATTTGAAAAGGTCTGTCATTAGCTTCTCAGTTCTGTTGCCTAACAGATTCATAGAAAAACACTGCTATAGAGCATACACAAGTTATAATTCTACACTTTTTATTGTGATCCATTCTTAACTTCTTCTAAAGTCCTTATCTTTCCCTTAACTTATACTCCACGATTTAGATTTTTTTTACCTGGTTAAAGCCTTCGTTTGTAATTTGAAATGTCATTCTTAACAGGCAAACACACTCCACAAAATTCACTTACCAGAACATTCACATTAGTTTTCACAACCTATTACCCCTTCTATACAGGTATGTGAAATTAACTGTTATTCATCATAGGTGAGGTCTTTTTCAATTCAGCTAGTTTATTAGGTGATAAAAATGATAAATCGCTTCCTAGTTCAATACTGAACAAACTTAATCTTAGTACACTAAGAAATTTAAAAAAGCAACAACAGCAGAAAAATTGATTTTGATAATGTTTACAAGGTAATTTACAAAATATCACGGATATTATTTTTGTTTTATTAATAAGTTTTACTAATCTGAATTGGTCAAAAGCTCTTGGGTTAATTGTCATTTAATTTATATTGCATTGTATTTATGATTTATATTAAATTTTATGTTTATGCCATTGTTTTAGGCCCTACATGGTCAGGTGGTTTGGGCACTTGACTCGTAATTTGAGGATCGTGGATTTGAATCCCCGTCACACCAATCATCCACGCCCTTTCAGCCGTGGGGGCGTTATAAATGTACGGGCATTTCCACTCTTTGTTGGTAAAAGAATAGCCAGTATCAGTGTATGGTGATGACTAGTTGCCTTCCCTCTCATCATACACTGCTAAATTAGGAACAGCTAGCGCAGATAGCCCTCGTAAATTTTTGCGCGAACACTCTAGTGGCACAGCGGTAAGTCTGCGAGCTCACATCGTTAGAAATCGGGTTTCGATACCCATGTTGGGTAGAGCACAGATAGATCATTTTGTAGCTTTATGCTTAACTTCAAGCAAGCAAACAAAAATCTTTGCGCAAAATTCAAAAACCAAATAAATAGTCCATTGTTTTGTAATAACATATCATTATAATATATTTTGAAATTTGCAGATTCGATCACAAGTCAAGATAATTTGTAGTAACTGGCTCGAAGTAAGTTTTGTTTCTTACTGTAGCTTTAAAACTTAACTGCTAGCATAGTCTTAATATTAATGTATTTCAATTATCAACGACATCACTTATGCCTGATGTACTCTGCAATATTTAAAAAGAAAAATGTATCTCTAATTACATAAACATGTGGACATTTCGTGACGTACGATGCATGTAAGCCAATGTCTACATCTCTAATTAATAACATATGTATAGTAATTTTAATAATGGTTTAATAAAAAAGCCATTTACTTCTTGATATTCCGTGCACGACTTTCTTATCTGAAGCTACATGTCTCCTTAATTATTTGTAGTACACTTTTGTAGAATCATTTAGAGTAACAGTGCTTGCTCAATACATTTTTCGTTAGTGGTATTCACTATTTACTGCTCTAATATAAAGCTAATAAGGAATTAGGTTTACCTATTACAAACTTGTAATGAAAGTGCATTAAGTTCTGAAGGCATTTTGACATCATTTTCTAATCATACACTTTAAAACGCCAATTCCTAGTCCCAAATGTATGATTCTGTATAATTAGCTGAACAGTACGAAGATCTGGACAAATATGCATTACACAAGATCTTTTATTAATCTTTATACTAATTCGCTCGAAGCTACTCGAGAGTTATTTAGCCCTTCCTAATTTAGCTATAATAGGCTAGAAGTGAGCAGCTAGTCCATGCCACCCACCTCCAACTCAACATTAAAAGTAATTAATTAATCATTTAACAGTGAAAACATGGATAATATCCACGACATCATAAAAGCACCAGTAACCACCATTTTCATTTCCTTTTTATCTCATTTGAAAACGCTTTTATCTTCTTATTTTTTTATTATCAAACAGGTACTATTGTTTTGTATCACTACTTAACTCAGGTACTATTGTTTTATATCATTACTTAACTCAGGTACTATTGTTTTATATCATTACTTAACTCAGGTACTATTGTTTTATATCATTATTTAATGCAAGAAGCATTAGCAAATAGTTGAACTCTATCCTTCCCAGTGAAACAGGGGAATGTATGTATGTATGCGGACTCAGAACACTAGAAACTGGGTTTCGATATCCATGGTGATCAGCGTACAGATAGCTTATTTTGTACCTTTTATATTTGCTTAACTATAAACAAACTTAAAAGTTTATGTAGAAAACATTGAGTACTTTTTAGAATACAATTATTGTTTTTTTTTATATAAGAAATCACTAAGTTACTTGATCTTGTTTCTAAAACAATTAAACTTTCTTGAAATGCCATTATTCTTGTATTCCTGTTTTATCTTTTATTAGTTTTCAAGTTTTTATTGAAATACAATTTTTGTTATTTGGTTCTTGGATATAAAAAATGTCTAAAATTAATTTATGTTGCACATCTGATATACTGATGTTATAAGTTTGATCGTTGTTTCTAATAATGTTTATTGGATACACACTGTGATCTAGCGGCTTTGGTTATCTTCAACGATTAATATGACTAGATAACATACAAATACTTTTCACGAAGTTTATTTGTTTCAGAATTTCGTGCAAAGTTGCACAACGGCCTTTTCTAAATTTGAAACAACAACAACAAAAACGGACGCCAACTTCTGGAATACTCGAGTCCAATTGAATAGTAACATTTAGCCGTTACTTTTTGTAACACATCCACAGCTCTAAAGTGTGGGGTGCATTTTGAGGCAATGTATCATGGACCACGAATTCTTGAATTCACAATCCGAACAAACTACAAACACAACTAAGTCTGACTCATTTTCAGTGCTCAAACTTAATCTCAGATTCGACACTCATTGGTTTTATTGATAACATAGGTAAAATCAATAACATGCAGTATCATATCGATCGTTTATATTCGTGTGTTTCATGATAATATCACACTTTGTAAGACCTAGTTTTTCAAATTTATAGATGATGGTTAATGTTGTATGTTTCTATTAAACTAGTTTCGTATCATCTTGCTGGTCTTAAACAAAAGGCTCAACAAAAGGCTAACATAAACGAAAACCTAAAGTTTAAAACCTGCTGTAATTATGTCTATCTTACAACATCTATATATAGTAAGCATCAACAGGTCTACATATGTCTTTGGTCCATAACCAAATGGTCTAACATGATCTGACGAAGCTGTTGCATTGTGATTAATGTATGTCATGATTATGGAAGAGGCCCGGCACGGCTAGGTGGTTACAGTGATCTGTGCATCGCTGGCTCAAATCCCCATCACACCAAACATGTTCGTCCTTTCAATCGTGGGGGTGCTATATAATATGACAGTCAATCCCACTATTCGTTGGTAAAGCAGTAGCCCAATAGTTGACGGTGAGTGGTAATAACTAGTTGCCTTCCCTCTAGTCTTACACTGAAAATTAGGGACGGCTTGCGTAGATAGCCCTAATGTAACTTTGCGCGAAATTCAAAACATACAAAAGATGGAAAACATGTTGAAAAAAAACATTTTTGTGGCACTATATATTGTAGGCTGGATGTTTTTGGATTATTTAATAAAAAGAAGGAAATCCAGTACACGTATAACAAAACGATTTTGTTTCTTCGACAACAAACTCTAAAAATACAACTTTTAAAAGTTACACGTAATGAGCAATAGGCTTAACTTCTCCAATAAACAATGTTTCAGTATATTCCAGTTACCTGTTAATTTGCTCTTTTTTACGTCCCCTCCCCTCGTAGGTATAGTATTTCGTTTGAAACACAAATTGAAAACTTCTTTGAACAACCAACTGTTTGACTCAATACTATTGTGGTAATCTCTACAACTCATTGAAGTCTACTTCGTGTTTTTATATTTCCTTGTCTTTCAATGAAACTACAGATGTAAGTCCAAGTGCTTGTTACCTTCTACTATTGTCTTGGAGAAACAACAATACAAATGTCTAAAGAAAAACGTAATATGTGAAGTTCGATCATTTTAGAAACATGCTTTTGTATGTCTAAACACCGCAAAACCAGAAATCATACAAAACATCTATGTTTAAAATAAAATATTTGTATTTACAGATTCATCTGGAAAGTTTGGGATTTAAATATTATATAATAGGTGTTTTGACGATCTCTTAGCCCTCAGAATCAAAGAATGTGACGAAATAGCATAATATTATTATAAAAATTTATAAATAAATGTTGTAATATTTTCAACATGAGACCCAAACTCGAGTGCTTTCGAATAGTCGACTGTTCTTCTTCAGGAGTCTAAAATCAGAGGATCGATTCCCCTCGGTGGCCTCAATAGATAGCTCGATGTGGCTTTGCTATAAAAAAAACACACACACGCTATTCAGGAAAAAAATATTACATATTTTGTAAGTGATCCCGTGTGCTAACTATTAAACCTGTATTCATAAACAAATGAATCTTACCTTTTATAAGATATTAGATTTACCGATATGTGCGCATTACTTTACACTCTTCTGTTCTCCCCACAGTGGCACAGCGTTATGTTCGCTGGCTTGTTACGCTAGACATCGGATTTTAATACCTATAGTAAGCCCATTGTGTAGTTTTATGCTTACTTTCAAACAAACAAGCATTCATCTGTTTGATGAAAGAACCTATTAGCCGGTGGTATTCGCGAGATGAAATTTTGTGTATAGGAAAGGACGTTACCAATCGATTGAAAGGCGAGTGACAAACTTACTGAGCTGCCACATGAATATACATATTCTACCGTCGAAGGGCGGAAGCAAAAATAGCTTGTATTCGTAGAATACACTAGCATAAATATACACATGTTTGTTTTTCAAAAAAATTAATCAATGTGCAGAGACCCAAGTGTAATAAGCAACTGCGATTAAAGTTTGATTTGTGCCCAAAACCTGACGATCAAGAGTTAACATTTGTTGAGTTACACTTCATGTATCGTGAATTGCGTTAAATATACTTTAAGTTGTTACGTTTTCTACTAAGAAAACATCAGGCATGTGGTAACGTCCTAAGGGGTTATAAATGAATTATAGCGTGACATTTGCCATTTGTTCAGAAAATAATTCATTTCACTGTATATCTGTATTGGTAAAAGAAATAGAAACTAATTTTTTACCTATTTATTTATCTGTTTGTGCACCTACCTTTACATATCTTATAATAAAGTTATAGTTATGAAAGTTAGCTAATTAATATATCTTCATCAACATTGTATCAGAATGGTTCGATTATTTAGAATTCTGAATTACTTTTAGTCCTAACAAGTGTGAACAAATCTATATTGTACTGGTTTAACTCTTCAAAATGAGTTAATATACGTGTCACTAACATTACCTAATATATAAATTTGTTTAATGATGTATCATTGCAAGAAAAATTGCATAAATTCGATTCGGAACTTAACTCCAATGTTGATGAAAACATCAGTCTACTTAATACAAAAGCAACGCCCGGCACTGACAGGTAGTTAAGGCACTCGACTAGTAATCCAAGCGTCGCGGGTTCGAATCCCCATCACACCAAAGATGGTCGCCCTTTCAGCCGTGGGAGCGTTATAATGTGACGGTCAGTCCTACTATTCGTTGGTAAAAGAGTAACCCAAGGGTTGGTGGTGATGACTAGCTACCTTCCCTCTAGTCTTACACTGCTAAATTAGGGAAGACTAACGCAGATAGCCTTCATATAGCTTTGCGCGAAATTTTGAAAATCAAACAAACGAAGGCAAAGTAATTTAATTAAATTATAACTAGAATATTACAAAAAATATATTAATATGACTGTCCAGAATATTATCCTGAAGTCTTTATTAAAAATCTAACTTCTGTCAATCATACGATAACAAAAAATACATTTTGACGAATTAATAGTCAAGGTATACTAAATGTAATAAATGTCAATCGAAAAAGAGTTGTTACAAGATTACCATTGTCATCATATTTAAACAGAAGTTTATTTTGGAATGAAATAGTAAAAATATGAGTAAACATGTAAAATATTGCAATAAATCATGATTTATTAGCATTGTATAAATAATGCGTTTTTTTTCTTGCGTTAAAAAATCATGATAATTATTTTTATGTAATAATCATGATAATCAAATTTGTTATGTAATAATCGCTATAATTAGATTTGTTGTGTAATAATTATGATAATTAACTTTATTGCGTCATAATCATCATAAGTGGGTGTTTCGCGTGTTTATCTTATAGCAAAGCCACATCGGGCTATCTGCTCAGCCCGCCGAGGGGAATCGAACCCCTGATCATGATAATTGGACTTGTTGCGTAATAGTCATGATAATTTGATTTGCTGCTCTATAATCGTATCAGTAAGAGTTTTTACCTACAGCAACTCATGATAAGATTAATTAAGCACAATTTCAACTATAAAGAAGCTGTCATTTTTAATGGCTCAGAAAGCAAACTATTTTCTGACAGAGACAGTTAAATAAAAAGACAGACTTAAGATTTTTTTTCACTAGAATAATCAGATATACAGAAGAACAGGCTGCAGAAAGATCGACAAGTTTACGTTCCAGAAGAAATAAAGAATGTAAACTGTTCTCCGCTTGCCATGCTGGAAAATTCAATACTTTTCTATTAAAAGTTTCTACAAAAACGGAAACACATGTGACATATATCATGCACTGAAAGAACCTACGTAGACAGAGTGTACACAAAATATAAATATCTGGGAAATAAGCCATCTAAATTTATCGGAAAATATTAACTAGTTTTACAGTTAAAGTTGTACACTTGGCTTAGTAATCCGGGATAGGTAACAAGCAACTGCTTCATGTGATTATATAGCCATTAATCCATAGACGTGATAAAGATTTCATTGATTCTCATTTCCCATAAGTCAGATTTTTGAACGTAGTGTTTTAAAACTATAGCATTAACGATTAAAACAGTCAAAATTTATTATATATTTCTTTGTTTTTCATTAGTTTGTAGGCTCGGCATGACCAGGTGGTTAAGACGCTCGACTGGTAACCTGAGGGTTGCAAGTTCGAAACCCTGTCACACCAAACGTGCTCGCTTTTTCAGCCGTGGGGCGTTATAATGTTATTGTCAGTTCTAATATTTGTTGGTAAAAGATTAGCCGAATAGTTGGCGGTTGGTGATAATGACTAGCTGCCTTTTCTCTAGTCTTACACTGCTAACTTATGGACGGCTAGCGCAAATAGTTCTCGTGTACCATGGCGCGAAATTCTAAACAAACAAAAACCATTATTTTATAGTAAATTAGCTGAAGCTTCGTTATTTGACACTCATATCTTACACATTTTAATGTTGAGAAAGAACTTAGTTTGAGACACTTGCATTATTGATGCAAGGTAAGTTGAAACAATATAAATAGGGCCGTGATAGCAGAGAATCTGTTGAGTTTAACTGGTAACAAGATGCAAAGCATGTGGATCCCATTTGTCTGGTACACATGAATAGAGTGGCCCTATGTTACAAAATTAAAAGTATTACCGTGTTTTTAGCTTGTATATGATGATCTGAAAAGTCTCTTATTTTTAAGCATAGTATAAAACCTTTACAAATTCATTTGGTACATTGTATGTCCTTTTTTCACTAGTGTGTATATCCCAACGAAATCTACAATGAATTAAAATATTTTCGTATATTGTACATATGTATATAACGTTTAGATTGACAAGCAGAGTGATTTCTGTAACTCTCGTGGCGATGTATAGATGAACCTTTGCTATTTGTTTAAAGGTCATTTTCAGGATGGTTAACAACTCTTAATATATACAATGTAACTTACTAAAAATATAGACTTGAATTATTAATGAAATCAAAAAGTTTAGAAGAGGATGCTTTAACATTCACTTCTAATCTTACAATTCATTCTCTAATGCTAAACGAAACTAATATATAATAGAAGAAAAGAATTAGTAGAATATTTAACTGTTTTGTATGTGTTTTTTCTTATAGCAAAGCGACAGCAGACTATTTTCCATATCCACCGAAGGGAAATGAACCGCTGATTTTAGGGTTGTAAATCCAGACTTACCGCTGTACCAGCGAGGTATATTCAAATGTTAATGATTTGCACTGATCATCACATTAATATTGCTAAGATATGATATTCTATAAATAATATGAAATATTATTGAAGTTTGCTTGACATTTGGCAGCAGCCTCGAGTCGGTATTACATTTCCAGTTGTAAGTTATCAATTTTATATGTATGAAGGCTTGTAATGTTTAAAAATCAAGTTTCCATAGCACATTGTGTAGTTTTGCGTTTAACTACAAAGTGAATTACAGGTGTATTTATAATTTACCATTTTAAAATTTTAACCAAGATGATTACATAAGCAAACACTAGTTTATCTTTGACACTAGTTGAGCTTTATTTCATAATTGTCATCACGTTAAAAACACATTTCACGCACTTCCAATAAATACTTAACAGCAGTATTCACTGTATAATTTTGCACACGTCTGAAGATATTTTCTTGTTTCTCCAATTTTCTAAAATTAATCCTAATTTTGCAATTCGATCTTGACAAAACGACATCATTCCTGCATAAACTATTAAATAATACCAGTTCATTCTGGTCATTCTCAGTTATATTGAAGATGTAACTTGTTCTTATAATTACATGATATTATGAATTACTTTTATATCATTTTAAGTGTTTTTAAACATTTTTAAGTGACCACCGCGAACCGTATATTCTGAATATATAACGTTTGTAGTTGTTATAAGTGCTCACTCAACATGAGTGGATTATGAGTAGATTCCTAATCATGTCATTTGAGAAATAAATAACTTGTATTTTTTTAACTACGTTAAATACATGGCATGCATAGATTTTAATTAACAAAATAAAATGTACATTTTTACATATATTTTCATTTCAAGGCCACAAAACTCAACAGATAATATTACAACGATTTTGAATATGTCAGTCTGCAATTCACATGAACAACAGTCGTTATACAGTCTCGATAAAATGGTATAAATTACAATTACATTTTAACATTGTTTGCTATTTCACAGTTAGTATCATGTTACCGATAATTTATTGTTTTAGAAAAGGTATATAACAACCCTTTTTTGATGTAAAATATTCATATACTCAGGTCATAAAGACGTGTCCAGATCATAGTTTTAGAATTTCTAAAACGAAGATATCTCTTGTATTTAATGTAATCTAGAACAATTAGGATCAACAGAGCAACCCAGAAAGATTTGCAACAAAATGAGCTCCGCTTGTGGTAAGGAAAGTGTGGCGTCTTGTAACAGATGAAATCCACAAGCATAAAATTCAGTGGTAAAATTTGTGCACATATCTCACTCAACAGTATGCAAGATAATCAAGAAGGATATTGTGTAAGAAAGATATGACCTGCAATCAAACTTCTCGTTCAACTGTTGAATACCTGAAGCAGCTGGAAAATGAAACGTCAATTCATAATATTCCATACAAAAACATACTAGTTAAGTTCCCGGATGTAGCGCCTTTATCGATATTCGTTTGATCGGACTACTGAGATGGAAACTGGAAAGTCGCTACCCTCGTACACTACATGGATTATTGAAAGAATGCATGATGGAGTGGTGTGCTTTTTGCGTGGCAAGCAATAACCACGTGGTGAAGTTAAAAATTGTTTTAATACAAAGTACTCAACAATCTATATGGTCGAGAAAACCATAAAAGATATTGTGAACAGACTGCTAGCCATAATAAGTAAAAAAGCTATTAAATCAAGTTATAACTCATATGAAATTATTTAATAGATAAGATCTTGAAAATGAATCAAAAGAAAAATAAATAATGTGTAAATTTACAATTACGGGTTAAAAAGTAATAAACACAGAAAGTAAAATTTATTTCTAACAGCCGCTGCCAGACAAAGGAGTCTGAAGATTAAAGTGTTAGATTGTTGAGTGGGTGTTTAATTACATAACAGAATGGAAAACTTCTAAAATAAAAATGCTAACATTAAGACTTCGAAAATAATTTCTTTTTACTTTGGTATATAACCACTATGCGCAGTGTCTGAGTGGGCCTTCAATCACAAACGTAGGAGTGAATCTCAGATTTTTATCATCAACTCTATGAGTTGACTTCTGATAGTTTTAAGACATACATTTTTAGCGCTTGATATCGTGACCTTTAGTTCTTTATATATAATTGTATTCTACACATCAGCAACATTTACCGACATTCCATCCGTATCTTCTTTGCTTAAATTTTTGGTTGATTGGAGTAACTAAATTATAACATTTAGATACGCCTCAGAAAAGCCAGTTTTATTTCACACCCCAAATTGTTATACTGATTTAAAAATATATTAAAATCACAAAGTTGTTTCTAAACTAACTATAAGGAAATAGTAGAATCCCGAGCCATTTGTTTATTGTATAGGATTTCCCTATCGTTGCTTTAGTTCATTTGGAAAATAATAATTACTTATGCCAACTATATCTATTGTAAAAAAGCTTGTAGCGTTTCTGATTTTTGATGGCTTAAAACTATAATAAATGAAAACAATTCGCGAGAGTTATAGGCTAATAAACTTGAAACTTTTATATACTTTTTGAACTGTTGTCATAACTTGAAATATTTATTAGGTAGCTATTACTAAGTTAATTAATCCATCTCTACAAGGAAATTTCGTATTTTCCAAACATCTTACTTAGGTGGAATTTTCACGAATGTCTCTTGTTTAATTTCATCATAAAATATTTATCAAAGTCATCATCATAATGTATGAGTGTAATTTCTTCTTACGAGGCACATGACAGGTTCTGTGGTATTAAATTTCACGAGCTCCGGATCAAGTTCATCATGAATGAACACACGTCATGGCTTTCTTCCGCGAAAAAAAAAAAAGGAAAGTATTCGTTGACTGGCACATCACTCCTACATATCAGAAAATGAACGATCATATTAGTGCTTCATGTTCCTCATCCTTCACTCAAGGCTAAAATTATCGGCGAACATAAAATTGCTGCGAGTACCCTTTATCAGCTTCATAATATTCGCCTGAATCAATTACGCAAATGCTAGAGCTCTGCTAGTACAATTAGTGTCATCTCTAATTCGTCCTTAATATTAGGCTTGCAGATCGTTACGCGATATTTATCATGATCAAACTTTATCTAGTGGCTGTAATTTTTTCAATTTTGCATCTGCAGCGTACATCCCTAAAATACCAGACACTTGTCACCTGCTTGCATGAAACTGTGTAGGTTTGTTTGTTAATTGTATACTTCTGACTCGTTCTACTATATCTGAGCTGAAGAGAGAGAACCTTTAGAAATATTACATCTTATTGGTAAAACGCTCTTTTATTTTTATGAATCTTTATGTTTATATGGATACATTGTTGTTGATTGACAAGAGCTAAAAAAATGAAACGTATATGCATAAATTTTCATTATTTTTCCTTTTGCTGTTATTCTTTACTTATATCTCAGGTTTTATAAATAGGCTTAAATTTTAGTCTGTTTATTAATCGAACACCAGTGCATGACTACCAGTAACAATCGTGTTGCTATATAATAATTCCTTTCAGCTACATCAGATCGTTAAATTCGTGAAGCGTTTCTTTGAAGCAATGAAAACCTAGTAAATATTATTTCATTTTATTTTTATTGATTACATTTTAGTATAGTGTGGACGAAAAAGTCATTTGAGATCTATTTTCAATGTTTTCAAATTTGAAATTTTGTGAAGGAGAAATAACACTGTTTTATAAATTCCGATAACACACGCCCCCCCCAAAAAAAAAAAGAAAACGTGTTTAAAGCAGCAAGAATTTGGTCCTTATAAATCCATTTGCAGAACTAAAACTAGCAGCAATGCACTCATATTTTCTTAAGCTTCGTCATATCACCAAACACACTGTGATGCTGTCTTTGTTTCTACCTCACAAAAATCAGCTGTTAACGGAAGTTTTGACACAAACGAATAAGGTCGCACTGTTTCCGCTGAATCCTAGTTGAACATATTAAACTGTTCACAATGGAATGAAAAGAGCCACATCGTCTGGTCAGTAAAACAATGGCTAATGTCATGATTAACGCTTACCTCGGGATTACTTCCGGGTTTATTTTCTAACTGACATTTATTAGGATGACGAAGAAAGAACCTGGAATGTATTTATATCGTGAAAATGGCAAGTAATTGTTACGCGTGCGCAAATTTTGCGATATCTTGGTTTCGTGTAAGAAAAGATTGCGGAGCTTAAGGGCTGTATACAATGATACCTAAGACAGTTTCTCGAGACTTTTCTTGCTAATTCTGTAATCGATACAACATTATACTTATTAAAGTTTTACTATTACGTATTCATTTTTGTTTCTCAAGCTGATGAGACTCAAACAAACGGGTTCTCTTCAAAAATCCACAGTAACTTTTGATTATTGTAAACCTGATATTTATCGTCCAACGTAATTAATATGCTTGTAAACAGATAAAGTTAATCATCTTACCTCGAACTGATAAGTTACTGCCTGGAATGGGTAATACGTGTAAGCCCACGATACCATTAAAGAAGGTAATCTCCCATACTGTACTTGACACCTACATATTTTTATTACTCATTAGAAAATAGTATTATTTGGTATCTCTGTTCTTACAGAATAATTACAATAAGCCAATTTGCAAAGGATTTGGATAAGAAAATATGTTTCTAAACGTCTACAGCTCCCCCCCCTCAATGACACAGCGGTATGTCTGCTAGAAACCGGATTTTGATACCCATGTTGGGAAGAGCACATATAGATAGCGCTTTGTGTAATTTTTTACTTAATGGTAAACAAAGACAATAGTTATTATTTTAAGACAAAACATGAAACAGAGCAAATTGAACGTAAACAAAAGTTGGCCATAATTCCTATATAAATAAGCTCACAGAGTTCACACCGTTGGTAATACACTGGCTTATCAATTCCGTACAGCAATATTTCTGATACATAAAATAGATAAGGTGTAGAGAATGCTTTAAAAATATGTAAATAACACAACATTCCTTTTTCAGTGGTTTTGCATTTTAAAGAGGCTTACAACATAGAATTGTGCAATAAAGAGATTACATTTCTGGTTCGTGAGTACAAATAATAGTACTAAAATCTCGTTCAGATAAGGTTTTAATGGGTAACCGTCACTATTCCTTCAGTATAAGTTCTGTATACACATCTTAATGACATATCTATATCAGTTCAGAGAAGATACTTCTTTTGCACTTTGTGTCGTGAACTTTTCGCACTTTGGGGCATCGACCACAGACGTTGATATTCTGCACACTACCTATGACCCAACAAACCCGTAGAGATAGTTGTTTGTTTGTAGTTAAGCATAAAACTAGACAAAGAAGCTACATCTGTGCTCTGCCCACCACAAAATGTATCGAAACCAAATTTATAGTGTTATTGGTCCGCACACATACCGCTGTGCCACTGGGAGCCACTAGGGAGAGAAAACCAGTATAGAAGCACATCATCTTCAGGGTGCAAAATATCACATGCTGTGACAGAATGCAAATAATTGTGAACTAGCCATCTCAAGTTAAGTCCAATATATAATATTTCTTATTGCGAATCTTTTAAAGATTGAGGGAAAATATTACACTTCATTTGTTTTTAATTTAGGTGTCATACAAAAATAACAGATGATTAGTACGAAACAAAGGTGAAAATGATGCCAATTTACTTACAAAGACGCAAGTAATTTTTCTGGAAGCGCTTCAATAAAGAAAGACTAAAATGACAACATTTAGAAACTCTTCTCGTTTTAATCATTAGTTGTTAGTAGGCGAACACTTACATTTTTTCCACGCTGTTATGTGTTGTTTTGTTTTATTTCTTTATTTTTAACGAGTTTCAGTTTGAAACAGAAATTTTTATACGTTTGAAAAGAATTAAAACCTAAGCCAACGTCAAAACGTATTGTTTGTTGTTTTTGGTTTATAAAGTATCCTTCGAAACATTTTTAGTTTTAAGTCTTAAACATTTCTAAGTTGAATATTCATTTATTTTATACAGATAAAAACTTTGTTTTAAGTTTTAGCAACATTTCTATAACTGCTTGGAAAACTACAATTAAATTACTGAAATATCAAGCATAAGACGTATTCTCATGTTTCTATTCAAGTGTCTTAAGTGAATCTTTTCTCTACAGAGTGCCCCTCACACTGGCACAACCATGGTGGGTAGAGCACAGTAAGCCCATTGTGTAGCTTTGTGCTTAATTCTAAACACATTCTACAGAGTAATGTCTTTGAGCAAATAAAATCACCTGGTGACTAACGTTCAATTTCAGACCATTGATAATCGATCCTATTGTAGGAGGCTTAGTGAACGTATTTCAACCGTTCATCTTCTGCTACAAAAAATCATTTTTACGACTCTTAAAGAAATAGAAGAAAAACGCAATAAATTTGAATGTTCAAATAATTCTTTTTTCTCACTCTTATTTTTTCTGGACAAAACTATACTAATTTTTAACCTTTCACCTGCGGTTGACATCATATGATGCAAGCATTTTGTATGCAACATTTTGATTGGGCTGTCGGAAAAAAATCGCGAATTTGTGCGCATGGCGTGGCAGGCATATTTACTGAAGCCGCAAACAAAGACTTAATTACATCAACATAATCACAAGTACGTGAACGTGACTCAACAGCTTATAACACTAAAAACCCGATTTTGTTACAGATAGTCTATTGTGTATCTTTGCGCCTAACAACAAATACACGTATTCAAACTTATCAAAACAGTATGAGCTTGAAGTACAAGTAAGCAAATTTGCATCAAGCATCCACGTGTATGAGAGCTTAACACTGTACGCAAAATTCAGAATTTCTGAATAAGAAGGAAATCGACGACCTTTATTAAATTTACTTTAATACACTGATAAGAAAGAGTCGTACGGAGCAATGAAATATCCAAGCAGTACATTAAAAGACGACGTAACTAAGTCTGGCGCTTAAATCGCTGTAGTGAGTTCACACCAGACTCACAGACTTGGAAAGTATTTACTCAAAACTCAAAAACTTGGAAAGGGCAGGCTTTGTAGATAGTACTATCAGGTCAGCTAAACCTTAATACTATGGATAATAAGATGAAATGGGAGTCTTCCTTGTCCCTAATGGTCGTTATAATTCATTCAAAAGGTTGCTGTTGCACTTTCTTCAAAATTTACAACTTCAGATTTTATTCGACTTCAAAGAGAGAATCCTCAATAGCTGAGGTACTTGAAATTTTTTACGCAGAAGTAGAGTAAACTAACCCATGAGACCTTTACTTTTCTTTTCATTAGCTATAGTTTAGTGCGCCAGCAATACCAAACATAGGACACGAATAAACACCAATTCAATTTTATTACTCTTCAGGATCTATCTCGGCTTATTCTCAAATTAAAATTCGTTTAGACAGGATTAGAGCAAATTAATTTATGAGACCTTGAAGGTGGTTAAATATATTATTCAAAACGGTTTGACCTCCTGAGTCCAAAACGGTAATTAGATCACAATTGTTTGTTTCTTTTTGAGTTTCGTGAAAGTACACGAGAGCTATGTGCGCTAGCCGTCCCTAATTTAGCAGTGTAACACTAGAGGGAAGGCAACTAGTCATCCCACCCATCCCACGCCAAATCTTGGGCTTTACCAACAAATAGTGGGATTGACCCTCAAATTATAACACCCCCACGACTAAAAGAGCGAGCATTATTACTAACTACTAATCTTATTTTGATCATTGATATATTTTTTTAAATTTTCTTATTTACATTAGGAAGTTTTAGATATCCGTGTTCTTCAACTCTCGTTTGGAATGTTGATTTTATTTTTTGCCAACTTTGAATATATTTACTGAAGCTATTAAATATTTTGTAAATATATATTATATGCAGAAATAGTGTATTCAAATTATGAAAATGTTATCTGATATGATAATTATAACATACACTTGATACTTTTTATAACTCTATTAAATTATTCTGATTTGTTTGATAGCTACCTCCACAGCAGATAATCCACGTTATAAAACTGAATAAAACCAAATAAAAAATATATCCATTTTCAAATGAATACATTTTTTAAATAGTAAACTCTTAATAACGGTAAATTTAATTCTTTTCTCATAATTTAATGTTTTCTTTTTAATTTAATCAATAATTTATTATTACCCCAAAATACTTAATACGTTCTACTTTTTGTAGAATTATATTAATGCTTATATTATTCTTTTTTATTTTATATTTTGCAAATGTAAAAGGCCTAGAATTTCAAAATACTTAACGTGCTTTTGTTGTGGTGGTTTATAACTTTCTTCTAAATTGAGTCGGAGACGCAGAGAAAAGCAACAGAAAAAGTTTCAAGTACTAATAGTGCAACAAACAGTAAAAGAAAATGACCATGGGTAAATTACACGAATATTGAAAACATCCGTAATGAAGTTCTGTATAATAAAAATTGAGAATATGAAGTTTAGTGATATTGTGTTTTGGCATTATCTGAAGATACCGATAATAAAAGAAATGAAATAATGCTAGAATGTATAACACAATGGAGATGTTTTCTGAAAATTTTTTGACAGAAATTTATCAAGTAGAAAATCAAGTGAAAGTAAATTCTTTAATTATATTGGAAAAGCATGTTGTATAATTATCTTAAGTATTTGAATAATAAAGAAAATATGTTCCATTATCTTATCTAATGATGCAGATTAATTATAGCTTAATGTAGGAAAACTGGTTGTACAAGATAGCAGATAAACCAAAGAAATCATATCCAGTGACAAGTTAAAGAAATATATTATTAAAGTATAATCAAAGCTTCCCCCGCATTTTATCCAGTAAAGTATTTTATAAGATTTATTCTACACTTCACTACAAAATAATGAACTAAAATCTATGTAAAATCGATATCAAAACCCGATAGGCTACTCATGTTTCAGCTTGATAAAATGAAGCTGTTTATAAGAGCTATCTAATATCTCGCTAATATTCGTTATTATATCGATCTTTAGGTGGTGTATATTTCCATATACACGTAATATTTTGCTCCAGAAAACACTGAAAAATCCTTAGCATTAGTTTTTTTTTCGTTTAACATCATTTTCGCAATCAAATTCATAGATCGATTTTTGATGATTCTACCCATAATAAAATATTTTACCCAATTCGCTCGTACGACATGTTTTAAAATGTCAAGGAAAATTTTTTTCTCATCGACATATTGTCCAAATACGTTATTACGGGTGTGTCAGTTTTCAATATTATTTTTACTAATTTTAGCTATAGTATTACCTTTCCCTACCAGGCAGTCGGTAGCCTAGGGATTACTCCTATTGTTCATCGAAATGGTATTTAAAATAATATCTCCTCAACAGATAATCAAAACTTAAAACACAATATAATGTTTCCTTTTACGTAATATCTGAATCATAAGTTGTGGGAATGCCAGTAATTATCATAGCAAAGTTTGAATTTCTTGTTCTTCTTCTATCGTTTGTTTTTATTATATGATAACTAAAACTAAAACAATGGTGTAAGCCAATGTAATTGAGGTAAAATAGTTTCAAATGGAGTATCCGCTTTGATAAGTATTATTGATAACTAGTAGTAATTTTAAAATAATAATTATAGTGTAAACGATGTTATCTTTACTTACTGAAGTTAAATTAAATTTTTAAAGGAAATTTGACGTTCCTTTAAAAGTTCAAGTACAGAATGAAACAAGAATTACTAGCCAAGAGCATGTAAACAATAAGCATTACAGTTCGAACCTCATTGTATTTAGAATTTCGTTATAAATGCAACCTTCCTATGTCCATTGAAACACTGCATTAAAAATATATTAAATGAATCTATGTATAATCAATGAACTTATTACACTCCCAAGATGAGAGAAGATTATATTTTCATCCCTATGTTTGTGTGTGTTTTTCAGCAAAACTTCTCGAAAATTTAGACGAAAGTTGGCACACGTTTGGACTATAACTCAATTTAAAACCCAACTTTTCAGATTCTCATTTTCTTACTAGAAAGTTTCCTTCTTTAATTTAATTAAACTTGTAGCGTAGTTCTTGTTTCTCGCAGTAATTTTAGTAACTGGAAAAGTTTTTATTTACTTGCATATACTAAGCCTTCTTCAATAACAGTCTTTCTTACGACTTTCTTCACCCCTTGTTAAAAACATTTCTTTTTCTAAGTTGTATGTTCAATAATTGTACAATAATTAGCCTAGTTTCTTTATATTTTCTGTTGTTACTCAAAGAGAAGTTTAAATGTTTTCATCTTTCATGTCAATATTAATAACCTTTACAACTTCCTAAATAATAATAATTTATCTTGATCTTATAAGTTATATTCCCTCCCTGTACTTTGTAGTACTCCTTGTATTTCAATATTCATATTTCTTGAATACTGTTGAAAATCAGTCATTTATTTTTCTTAAATATCGATTTCCTGTTGCATGTTGTTGTTGTTTTTTGTAATGCAAGTTTCTGATTTGGTATTTTTTTAATTCCCTTAACTTTGATCATTATTACTGACATCATTGTTATACATTTATGAATGTTATTAGAATAACATTTAAAAATCTACTGATGATTTAACTTGAAACCATTAATTTCAGTTTTCCATTCGAAAATTTCTTGTTTAACTTCACGTACATTCTGTTTATCTATGTCTAATATTTCAGTTTTTATTTTACCAAAGTATTCAAGCATTTTATTCATGTTATAAAGTTGTCCTAAATTTCAATCTGCTTCATGGTCACCTTGACTTTTTTTGAGCGCTCTCAATATTCGTTTTATTACAAAACAATGAACGGCCATTGGCGTTTAGAGCTGTTTTTTTGGGTTAAAAATACGCGATCATGATTTCTAAAATTTGGACATTTATGTTTCTGTATTTTTACTGAGCTTTTATAATTTATTTTAATAACTATCACACAAGGATAACGACAAAATGTTAATGTATAGCCATTAAACATTGTACACAATCATTTGGGACACTGATTACTTCATCACTTAAATATCTCGCTAATTATATTTTGTTTAATTGCATTTTTATATTATTAAACAGGGAACATGTACCACTTCTGAGCAAGCATTCATTTTCAAAAAATCAACATATTTGCCACACTTGGTAATGGACATATTTCAGTTTATTGATTGAAGTAATAAACAGTAATCAATAATTCCTCTCTTGCCCTAGAAGAAAGCAAATCATGTGTGAAAAATTGCAAAATTTTGTGGTGTGTTACTCTACTTGATACCTTGCATCATGCACTTTCCGGAAATAAATCTTCAAAGTGTGGTTCATAATATCAAGTTTAAAACAATAATAGAAAAATATATCAATCTCGAACTATAGTCACTTGTTGAGTCCTTTAGACTTTCCTACTAGAGTTCTGTCGTGAAGTCCATTCGCAAGTGGTTTAATGTTTTCAGCAACCATTGTGGTTCTTGTGCCTGCACTGTGCTCGTGGCTAAGCTGGTACTAATCAACTGCCACGAAACTCCATTTGTGATAACGTGCTGATTATTGGGCTAATGTTGCGTAGAATACTTTCATTTTTGGTGCATGGCTATCCAGCACAATTTTTGTTTCTTACATCTATGAACCATTTGAGTGGTGCGTAGTCTACTCTAATAGTAAACCCTCATTCATACAAGTCAACAGTGTTTTCTCTGTTGTATTGCAGTGACATTTAAGTGCACTTACCGATTAATTAACGTGTGCCATGTACTTAATGCACGAGTCAGATCTATCATTGTGCAGGTTTATCAGTCTGATTGAGTTAACCAGTAAAAGTGACAGCGCTATACAAGTTGACCAGTGCCATTAAGTCAACCTCACTGGAAAACTGGAAAGAAACGGTCAGTGAACCTTAAAGTCATAGCATGATCCGTACTGTTTTTTCCCTGATGGAGCTTGAATTACGGAACTTCACATCATCAGTACAGCACACTAATCACTGGGCACCCCTCGTCCGAGATGTAAACCTAGATTTGCCAGAGACTCAATTACCCTATTTAAGAATGATTTCAAACAAAACAAAATGGTTTTGTCTGAAGGATGCTTCAAGTAACTGTAGCTAATTAGCATAAAAAAATCAATTTTGCTGGGACTAGGAAACAACCTTATATTTCCAAATTCCGCCTAGGTTCCTTCTTTTTTTTTTTGAATGATATTAATGAGAAGGGCGAGCTTCAGAGGTTCAGAAGAACAAATAAATTTAAATGATTTGTTGTAAACATACACCAGCTTGTGTTTACAGTCATGAGTAGAAAGTAGTTCGATCCAATAGCTATAATCCTAACAGTAAATAGTATAAAGTTAATTCAAAACGATACAATAACTCTGCCACTGAAATCAACTATTAGTCAGAAACAGACTATGGGATGAATCATAATACGAGTTCTTTTTAAATTCGACCACGGTATATCCTTGATTGTATTTAATTATGGGAGAATGGAAAAATAAGGCTGTCGGTAAAGTATATACGTATTATAGGGACTTTAGTTTATCACTAATTACGACCTTTTTTACCTATTTGCTAAGAGTGATATTTATATAAATAATTATATATATGTATCAATTAGTTCGTTGTTAAGCTCAACGCCCACAGCTGATATGGAAACCCGACTTTTAACCTTATATAACCCACAGACTTACTGCTGAGCCACACTGGACTTCGTGGTCGTTTCGAAAGAAAAAACTTTTAGGTTTCTATTTATCACCGAAAACGACAATTTATGACCAGTTTAACAGGATTACTAAACTTATAGGTTTCTCATTTTTATTAGCAAATATTTTTAAACAAGTTTTTAAAAACAGTGCTTCGAAAGAAAAGATTCAATTGTTGAGAGAGCTCCCACAACGAATAAAATACCATCTCAAGAGTGACGTATTTTATTTGATTTTCTACATGCAATCAAATTCATCAATCGTTCTTTTCCTTCTATGTCTTTAGTCCTTACAAAGTAGTCTTATCAACTTATTCACATCTTGCATTTATAGCAAAGCTACTAAGACTATAAGACTACCTGGCGTCGTCTATAGTTTTGAACTACAGACCATAAAGAAGGTGACAAGTCAGCAGTACCTTACCACACAGTATACATGGTATGTGATTGTCTTTTAATTTATAACGTAGCCACAACCCAAAGTAGAAGGAATATTTAGTGGAATCCACACGGATTCAAACTAAGCTTATCAAAGCTATGGGATTCAAAGCTCTGCTACAGAGCTAGCCTGCATCCATTTATCCAGCGTTTCTGGGGGTATAAATACTATATTGTAAACTGTGAAATATTTTATTAAATTGTAATGATTGACTTAAGCACATTTTAAAAATAAATATTAAAGATGTGAACATATCCGTTTCAGAACAACAACAACAAAAAAGATAAAAAATTATCTTCTAAAATGATATACATAATTATAATTGTAATGTCATTAAGATCTGAATTTGAACAATTTAAACATAAAAGCATTCTACCTATCGATCTGACACTTCTTTTAAATGTTCTCTAAATAAACAGTAGAAGTTATTTTTTAAACTTTAACTGTAGTTTTTATTGCTTTGTTGATAAAGTTCCTATTGTGATGATTGACTTTTTGTTTAGTATTTTTCTATATTAAACATCTGATGTAAAATGTTGTTTGAGTTCTTGTTTCCACTTGCATAAATACAGAAAACCTTTGGAGTTTAGATAATTCGTTCGCTCTAGCTGTCTCTTTTAGAGACTGAATTCGCCACGACTAAACGTCAATTAAACCGAAGGTCAGCAATACTGATAATTTTTCTTTTAGTTTTCGTTATTTTGTTTCAATTAAGAATAATTTTGTGGCTATAGGAATCCAAGCCTTTAAACTTTTAGTTTAAGTTTTCGAGAATCCGTAATGTAACGTAGAAACCTGAGTAATGGATTAAACTAGGTATAAAGTATATAAAGTTCAAGCTTCCAGTATTCTTAATTGGCCAATATTTTTCAATATATCCATGAAGCTTTAGAAAACAACAGAAGCTAACATGTTTAATAGATGCGTGAGCTTACTAATAATCATTAAACAACAGATGTTAGTTTGTATAAACAGGTAGTTAGACTGCTTTAGATGTAAAACTGAGAATGGTAGTATACATCGTCCTAGTATTTCTGTTGAAAATAATTTGTAAGTACCGTTTTTATTCGTTTATAAGACGATTCGCTTATAAGACGGGTCCCAACTTCACCTGAGAGATTGTCGATATTCTGTTTAGACTCGTTTATAAGACGAAGGAAGGAAAGCAGGTAATGAGAGAAAAGTGAAAAAAATGGAAATTAATAGAAACCTAATTTTGAGTTTCGTATAAGATATTTCGATTTCAGATTAGAAGGAGAAAAATAGAAGAGATAGAAAAGTGAAAATAAATGAATAAATCCAAACTCGGTGTTCAAGCGTTTAATGGAATTTCATCAACTATTTTATTTACTGTATGATAAATATTCATATTTAAAACACATAACAAAGAACAATCTAACGCACAAAACTTATCACAACATATTTCAGTATCAAAGTACGTTTATGCTAACTTTTAAACCACATTTCTTCAAAGTATTAAAAGAGTTGACGCAAACTGCACTTTAATAGAACACAGCAAATCAGTATGCAAGTTATGAAATTCAAAAGCCTTCAAATTATTCGTTGTCGCTATCTCCAAACAGTTCATAAAACTGTTCCTCGGACAATCCATCATCGTAGAGGTCACATTCCTCCGTGTTCTCCACAATCACAGATCTAATAATAACAAGATAGCTCACTTCCCTATTTTCACTGTCTGAAATATCTGCACAGTTCTGAGTGAACTAAATTTATTTTCTATGTCTGTAGACCTCGCCTATAAGACGGGGCCCCCCAATTTGAGCCCGAAATCTCGAGAAAAATCCCCGTCTTATAAGCGAGTAAACACGGTAATACAGTTGCTACAACAATGGCTTATATAATACTAACCGTTCCGTTCAAGTAACAAAGTACTGAAACCTATCATACCGATTTTATAATACGTTTTGTATAATACACTATACATATATATATATGATCAAGTATGCAACTTAATAAGCAAAACTCTATCGTTTCCAAGGAATATTATAACCAGTCTGCAATGTGGCATAATGAACAATTATATGCTCAAATTGAAATTAGCAAAGAAGAATAGATACGTATACAGTTGGCTTTTAAAGTATTTTTTTATTAAAGTAGTTAGGTTTCTATGTAATATAAAAAAGGTAGAGTAACACTAGTACTTTTACGTCTTACCTGTTATCCACTAGCCGCCTACATTTCTCTGTAAATTTCAGATCAAGTTTAAACTGATGAGTACTACAAGAAGTTTCGTTAGCCTCTTGACTCCCGCCAGTATAGAGTTGGGCGTCAGAGTTCTCTCTCAGGTTTCCCTTGTTGTCACCATGCCGATGGTACTGGTCGCCTAGGCAACAGGTAGAAGTGAATCTCGAACACGTCAGTTTAGAGGACTGCGCACACAGTATGTGCTTATGAAGAAATCTTCCTTATTTATTCGCAGACAAATATCTATATATCTGGGTGTTATCGAATGTCGTTCGGTGTTGTTTGTTGTTACCGAACGAAAATTATTTCATTTCGAATACCATAATCTCACACAAGTCTGTATTCGCGCACACGTATATCTTGAAGAGCCAGTCACGATATTGTATTTTGGACAAATCTACACATGTACGATTTCCCTGCTTGGAGACTTATTGTATTTGCAGTGTATTACAGCTTTGAATATTGAATTGGCTTCAAAACAACTTTACAATTACCTCTTTCCTGTAGATGATTCAGAACCTAACCAGCTGTAAAGCTTTCAATCCTATTTAAAGAGCTTCATTTCTAACTCGTGCGCAGCACATAGTTTCATTAAAGCAATTTTCAAAACTTCAATAAAAGGTGCTGAAGTTATTACATAGCATTAATAAATAAGTTACAAGGTAAATAAGTATTAACATTTATTTTGTAGAAAATGTTTAACTAAAGAAGGCATGTGTAGCTGTCTAAAGCTCTCCAGTATCTTTTGTACTTTGAAACATTCAATACACATTCTTTAACTAAATAAATTTACAAAATTATTTTTCTGTAAACATCGCCTTGTGGTGTAAATGTTAATCAAAATCCCTTTCTTTGTAACTATTAATTGTTACATAGTTTTGTCCCTTTGTCACTATTTGAACTTTTGGTTCCTATATTCTAAAATAATTGCCCCCAGTGGCACAGCGGTATACTTGCGGACTCTACGCTGCTAGAAACTGGGTTTCGATACCCATTGTGGGTACAAATAGCCCATTGTGTAGTTTTGTGCTTAATTCAGAAAACGAACTAATTGACTAACTAAAATAATTGAGCAGGAATAACTGATTTTGTGTTTTCCTGCATCAAGATAGAGGAAAATAATGCACTATTTGTTTTTAGGTAAATGTTAAAGATGTTAATAAGTATAAATGTATTTCAACTTTTTGAACAGTTTTACCTTTTCGTTAATGAGAATACACGAATTCATCTATCATGGTAAACAAATTAATGTGGATTATCTAATTCTGACACTTTATACAGAATAGTTCTGGACAGGTACCGCTTGTTTTTCATTACGCTGAAACTTCTTTTCCCATTTGTTTTGAGGGGAGGGGGCTGCAAATAGTCTCAAATTTGCAAATGTTTGGCTAATAAACAGACTGTGGTAATTCGCTATCTCAGTCTTCTTATCTGATACTTAAAGTATCTTGAATAAACATAAAAGTATATTGAGTGTTTTAATTTTGTGGCAATGCAGCAAGTTAACATAATGCAGAATTAAAATTTTCCTTAATATTCTTATTCAAACAAAATGTACTTTTTATAATTTTATAATTTTTATAATTAAGCCTAACTTTAACAATTTGGGGGCTTATAACTTTGAATTCTGGGGCTCAGTTCTTGCGGTGTGCATTGTACAGATAGCCCACTGTGTAGTTTTCTTTTTAACAACACAACAAATAAAACAGTAATATTATTTCAAAAACCATTGAGAAGCAATTTTAAGTGAAAAATAAATAAATAAATACATAAAAATATAATCGATTGAAGAAATATTTTTGCGCTCTCAGATATTACTTATTAGTTTGAAGCGGTAATTGTGTAAGTATACACATATAATAAGTAAATATTATTGTGGAGTGTAAAACAGTCGTGGACGGAACACAACGTATCCACCCAACACTCAAGTCTACCCACTCGGTATCTGCATGATGGTTTCGCGTCATAATATGTCATACGTATCGCTTTGTTGTTGTTTTTCGGTTTTTGTTTTACTGGTTTTTCCTTAATTTGTCTTCAAGGGTTTGTATACCTACTTGCTGTTTTATAGTGATTTCGGATCAACCTAAATATTTGTATCTGTTTATCCGAATAGTGTAAAATAAGTTAACGAATATACTTATTTGCAAATGCGAACCGTATAGAATAATTACTGAACAACATATATATATATATAGACAGAGAGAGAAACAGTTTCTCTACTTATTTTGTTTGTTTGTGGTTGTTGAGCACAAATCTATAAAATCGGCTGTCTTTCCTGTGTCCGCCACAAGAAATCGAAATTCAACTTTTAGTTTTATAAACCTTTGGACTTGCCGCTGAGTTACTGGGAGGTTTTTCTAGGTAACATAAGTATTAAACTCAATGTAATTGATCCACCAATAATAAAATGGCATATTATTAAACACGTTAATCGAATTCTTCTGTAAACTGGTATTCAAACTTTAACAACTGAAAAGTTGGAAAAACTGTAGAGAAACAGTTGACAGTACCATTTTTAAGTAACTAATAGAAATTTAAATGTAAATATATATATATGTAGCCTATAAGATCCATAACATATATGGAATCGTCTGATTTCATGTTATGCCTAATGCTCCGCCTGTTGAGATACTAATTATTTCATAAATAAAATTCCTCAAAGTGTTACTGATGACGTAATATGCCTGGAGATTTACTGATAGGTAAATAATTTAGAAATAATATCTTAAAATAATTATTTGTAATATTGAGTGAGATGTTATTTGTTCTAACCCGTGCAATATCATTAAGGTCATTCATGGTCGTGGTCATTCATGGTCGTGTCTTTCCAAACTTTTACTATTAAGTATCATAAAAAAAAAAAAGACAATGACATTTAAAACAAAACATTTCCAAAAACAATAACAATTATAGGGCACTTTATCTCTGATGACGAAAAGTCTACCATCTTAAAAGCGGTCGGGTTATAGGTATTTTAGAGCTCTAGAAAACGAATGTAAATGATGTAGCGAACAATCAATAGCTATGTTCAAAGTATTGCTCAAACGTAAAAAAAAGACCAGTATGACGGTTTGATTGTTATTATTAGTTGCTGTTCTTAGTCAGCCTCTCATGGCGTTTATACATAAACGCAGAACACAGCCGTGACACACGTTTCATATCAGTTGATATATAGGATGACGTTCATCTGGAACTCGTACGGCACTCACTTTAGCAACAGCCCGGAAATTCTCGTGACACTTTCTTTATAGTAGAAAGGTGTTAAACAGTTCCTCAGATGAACACTGAGCAATTATTTAGATAATGCTGGAACAGTTGCAACACAATCCTTGCAAACTACATTATGTGTGGAACTTTCACTTTAATTCTTTCAAAAAGTGCAACGATCCACTTAAATTGAAACCTGCAATCTTTGCTAGGCCTATAACCGTTGGTCTTGAATACTTTGGTACTTTATGGTTTTAAAGTTTTTCATTTCTTATTGCCTACATAAGCTATTGACATTTTAGTGCATGATGGATGTTATTAAACTTTCCGAAAAACATGACTTCGAGTTAGCTATACGGGTATTTCCCATACCATTAACAATTATTTTCCCATATATCTATTTTTGAATTAAATACTGGTCAACAGGTATCTAAATTACCCTGTATAATACAGAACAAATAATACAGTTACTAAATACACAGTATTTATACCTTAAAAAAAAGACAGATGCAGTTCACTTTATTTTTACAACATTGCAATGACACATCAACGATAGCCTGTTTACCTTACACGGTAGGTCATTTACCATCTATCCATTCAAGATAAAAAGTAAAAATGTGCGTGTACTGAAGTAAACATTTCTTTTTTTATTTGATGTTAATTAATATTATCAGCTTCAAGAAATCAATAAATCAAGGCTCATGGTTTCATAATCGAAGCTTTTCTAATATATCATGGATACATATATATACGTATGTTTGATTTAAAAACAAATGAGGCCCTGCTTTTCCCAACCGACAAGACTGACAGAATATTCTGTTATAAGTAATATTTCGAACTTGTTTTGTTACTATGACAGGTTAAAAGATTTGGATTTCGTTACAACTTTTAATTTTACAATTAGCATGTATGTAAGTTTTATAATTAAATTTGTTTTTTTTATTAAATGTTTGCGCAAAGCTAGACGAGCTAGCCGTCCCCAGTTTAGCAGTTTAAGACTAGAAGAAAGACAGCTAATCATCACTACCCACCACCAACTTTTGGGCTACTCTTTTACTAACGAATAGTGGGATTGATTGTACATAATAACGGCCCCACGGCTGAAAAGAGCGAGCATGTTTGGTATGACAGGGATTCGAACCCGCGACCCTCAGATTACGAGTCGAGAGGTCTCACCACCTGGCCACACCAGGCACTTAAAGTTAAATCGCAATATGTCAAAGTTCGGAAATAAAAGCATTTGCTCAGATGTAACTAATATATATTTACATGTATTAGGAATAATTGCTAGATGTTGACAAAAATGTACATAAAATAAGAAGTTTAACACCATTAAAGTAAATAAATAAACAATACAGTAAATGATGAAATTTTGTAGAATGGACGACAAATGCGTTGTGGAGACACAAGTGTGGAGGACGACGTTACGAAAGTCTTCCGCCTTTCTGTCAAAGTATACAGTAAATGACTTATAATAACTTTAAATTTCTATCAACTGTATTTTCGTCTATGTTAAAGTATAATTTATAATATATTTTAACTTATGTTGATCCGAAATAAGTTTACGTACGGACTTACAATACTAAAATCTGAGGTTAGTGCGCAGGAAAACTCATCACAGAACTTTACTGTAAAACAAACCATTGAAACAAGTCATTACACATATCGCCATCTGTTGTGCATTTAAGAAGAGGTTCTGTTAAAAAAAATGAATGGAATACGTAGCAAATTTTCAGTTTCAATTTATCTAAAAATCAAATATATGTCTTCTTTTTAAAATTTAAAATATTACAGTTTTGATTCCTCCGACCAATTTATTCGATTTTATTCAACAATTTTGGCATATTAAAATAGTGATTTTCTATGTGTGCATGCTGAAAGTTTCAAAACTTACTTTATATAACATTTCACCCCTGTGGCACAGCGGCATGTCTGCGGGACCTACACCGCTAGAAATTGATTTCAATGTCTGTGGTGGCTAGAACGCAGCTATCTCATTGTGTACCTTTGTGTTTAATTCCAAACAAACAAATTTACATAATTTAAAGAAATGGTAATTTTGTACCATGCAAATATGTTAATATGAATTTTATCACTTCATTTACTTTACATTAATAAAGAGTGTAAAAAACGGTGGTTTACCCCAAAACGAACTTTTCATTAAAAATCATAGTATTTGTCTGCATTAAAATATATTTAGAGAAACAACATAAAAGTTACGTCGAACAAGACGGTATTTTCCTCTTGATAAGGGCCCGGCATGGTCAGGTAGTTAAGGTGCTCGACTCGTAATCTGAGGGTCGCAGGTTCAAAACCCTATTACACCAAGCATGCTCTCTTTTTCAGCCATGGTACGTTATAATGTGGCAGTCAATCCCACTATTTGTTGGTAAAACAGTAGCCCAAGAACTGGCGGTGAGTGGTGATGATTAGTTGTGTTCCCTTTAATCTTACACTGCAAAATTCAGGACGACTAGCACAGGTAGTCCTCGCGTAACTTTGCGAGAAATTAAAAGAAATGTGATATTTTTGGTTAAATTAATTATATTTTTTAAAATATATTCTCATAAAATTTAATCTTAAATTCTTTAGCAGAAACAGAAAGAATGTGGAATTTTATTTACGTGTGTATATATATATATACACATTTGGATTTCCACCCTTATAATTAGTATTCTTGAGAACTATGTAGTTGACATAGTAAAACCATATTGTAAGTAACTCAGAGACTTCCATTTAAAAATAACTGGAAATATTTTGAAACATTTAGAGAAACAACATGAAAAAATTAATTCGAATAAGACATTTTAGGTTCAATGCATTATATTTTTGACAATATATTCTCATAAAAATTGGATTATAAATTATTTAGCATAAACAGAGAGAATATTGGATTATATATATATATATATATATATATATTCGAATTTTTCTATTTATAATTAACATTCATGAGAACCACGCTGTTGATATTGTAATACCTTATTGCAAGTCATTGACTTTCACTTAAAATATAATTGAGATTTATGGACACTGTTTTCATTGATATACAACCTGTCTAGTAACATATTTTTTCTTCTGAAATTTCGCGTCATTTTTCTTCTGTAGTGTAAACTTCACTCATCTGGCTTCCCACCACCCTGTCTCCATTATGAAAACATTCCACGCTTTTATTCTGATATCATCATTTCTGTCCCAATCATAAATTTGTTCTTACAAGTATATTTATTTTTCAGATATTTATTTCAACTTAAATGTATTATAATTCCTAATTAATAAACTGTTACAATTATAATAAAATATTATAATTATTTACTTGTTCATATGTAAACATGAAGCTGCACAATAGGTCAGCACACCGCAGGGATCAAGCCCTGATATTTAGCATTATAATTCTCAGGTTTATAACTAAACGTGTGCATGTATATACATGATTTAGGAAAGGGACAGTTTGTATTTGGAAGCGAAAACATGTGACATATATTTTACAACGTACGTAAACAGTCGTTTGCAGCATGAGTAAAAGGTTGAGATTTGAAAACACAAATTGCTCTTTAGAGTGAAAAATATATTTAAAGTCTCCTTTCAACACATTATCACATCATATATACATATATATATGTGTGTGTATATATAATACAAAATACCCTTAACACCATGACTATCAACTAACAAAGTTAATTCACTGTCTCGCATATTTGAGTGCCAGTGTGAATCAACTTTCTATTTATCTTTTGTTTTCAAACCTAAAGATTTCGTTTTACTTTATTTTGGATAAAATCAAAAAAATTATGGAATAAATTCAAGGTATTACGTGAAATGAGCTAAATAACAAAACAATTTTTTTCCTCACAAAACATTTGATAAAACGTTTGAAATTGAGATAATTTATTCAAAGAGTAAGATACTGAGGGTTAATCGCTCAATTTTAAGAGCGTTGTTTCAAGTTTCGTGCTAATTTTAGGTCTACTTCCACCATCGTTAATCACTCTCAGTGTCCATTACTACGTACTGTGCCGTTCGAAACTGAATACCTGGTGTATTTAAGACTGTCAAAGTGTGGTTAATAAATCATTAGACGTTTGAACAGAAACGCCTCACATGTTAAATTCAGGCATTTCCTTTTCATGCATTCAAACATTAACACGTCTGATATTTAACCTGAGCAAATCCATGATAAACTGCTAGGTTTATATTGGTAAAAACATATATTAATTATAAATGTTCTGTCTTAAACACATTTTGCACGGCGTGATGAATTTTAATTTTCTTTCGGTACAATGATTCAAGAGTGGTGTATTTGAAAAATTTGCGGTTTTACACTTTAGTAAAACGTTAGTGTTTTTTTTTTAGAAATTTGCGTGGAATATGAGTACAAATGTAAGTTTGTGGGCAAAATGTTTTAAAAAACATTAAACGCCTTATGTGAAAAACTGTAACCTTTGTTTAGGAATTACTGATTATGGAAGTAATTGGTAGGAGACTTTCAATCAGCCCAAGCAAGGATGTTAATAAACAGGTATATTTTTTGTCGTTGTACTATATTCTGATTTTCACATTAGTAATGGCCCGGCATGGTCAGGTGGGTTGAGGCGTGCGACTCGTTATTTGAGGGTCGCGGCTTTGCATCCCCGTCGCACCAAACATGCTCGCCTTTTCAGCCGTGGGGGCGTTATAATGTTTCAGTCAATCCGACTATTCGTTGGTAAAAAAAGTAGCCCAAGATTTGGCAGTGGGTAGTCTTACACTGTTAAATAGGGATGGTTAGCGCAGATAGCCCTCGAGTAGCTTTGCACGAAATCAAAACAAACCAAACCACTAAAACGTTAAATATTTTTTTAAACATATAAACAATCTTTTCCTAACACTGTTTCTAATTTTTGCTCTCCTTACTCACAGGAGGGCATTTTTCTCATTACTTTCTATTTGAATAAATATTAATTGAAAATGCACATTTCGAACTAATACTAAGCATTTACAATTTTGTCTACGAATAAATAATCTGATAGCGCGGTTATGTATTTGATTACATAAATATATTTAGCATTACATACGCATCTGCAATGATTCAAAAAACAAACAAACACGTTATTAATTTACTCTTCTCGATCGCCTGAGAAAAAGATAATGAATCTTAACATGTTTACTTTAACCGTACAAAGTTGGTCTTCAGAACTTAAGTATCTGTTTAGTTTCATTCGTATATTTAAATTTTGCGAGAGCCTAAAGTTGTATTCATTCTGTCACTTTGTCTCTTCTTCGTACTGCATTATATTAATTCAACACAAAGCAACACGTTCTAGCATTCTTTACCAAATTGCATCACTTAGTTTTCAACGTTTTGAGGTACGTTGCAATGTGTAATATTTCTCTTAAATAAAACACATTGAACTTTATATGGATTTCAAGTACAAAATGGTGAAGTAGAAATATCTTAATACACCTTATAAGTATCTGCAGTTGATGATTTTCTGCTTTCAAAAAAAAAGAAAACTATTGAAGCTCTGTTTATCAAAATGATATTTGCTTTGAATTTTCTTTGATCGATAACCTTGTTACACGAATATGTTTTTCCTACAAGAATTTCAACGTATTGTCCTTGTCATAACTTTGTATATTACACCATTGCGTAGACTAATGATCAGGAGAGTACCATAAACCAATTAAAGAAATGCTAAGTATGTCGTTCGTGGCGCCAAGATTCCCAATTGCAACGATACCACTGCGTTAACGTATGCGAGATTGTATTATAAAGTGACATCAGCTTCTCTATATTTACTGTATGTTTGTTCATGCTTATATTAAAAAAAAAAAAACTTTAATAAGCTGGCAAAGAAATTATTAGGGATGTGTAATGTGTGATCTTGGAAATTCAAACATTGTAAAAGTATTTTTATAAAGATTGATTTCCATATTTACACTTCTCACAATCTGAGAATGTTAGTTAGCGATAAAATAAATTTAAATCATACATTAATTATTCTACAATTTTAAAAACGAAATATTAAGATAATAAATAGTTAAAGAGTTAAAGACTGTTTTCTGAATATCACAGACTGGTAGTTTGGGCGCGAGCTCGAATCTCTGTCGCCGAACATGTTTGCCCTATCAGCTGAAATATCCGAAAGTAACATAATTTTCAACAAGTTAGAATTCATATCTCAGAACAGCTAGTATGGGTATTAACACTTTTACTGATAAAGCAGAGACCAATGTTTCGACCTTCTTAGGCCATCTGCGGGTTAACGAAACAAAAAAAAAGGTGAAGTTCTCGTCATCACGGAGATAGAACTCGACATTTACCTCGATTTGTTTTTCAATGCAGAATTTTTCTTTGTTTGTTTGTTTTGGAATTTTGCACAAAGCTACTCGAGGGCTATCTGTGCTAGTCATCTCTAATTTAGCAGAGTGAGACTAGAAGAAAGGCAACTACTCATCACCACCCACCGCCGACCCTTGGGTTACGATTTTACCAACGTATAGTGGGATTGACCGTCACATTATAACGCCCTCACGGCTGAAAGGGCGAGTATGTTTGGTGCGCCGGGATTCGAACCCGCGACCCTCAGATTACGAGTCGAACGTCTCAACCCACCTGGCCATCACAATGCAGAAAGATGAGAGTTTATAAAAACAATTAGGCATTTTGTTCCATTCTGTCTAATAGTAATTGAATAATACAGTGAAGGTCACTCCCACTCGTTGATAAAAGAGTGGTCCAGGAGTTGACGGTCGGTGATGATGAGTCAAGCTGTCTTCTCTCTAGTCTTTCACTGCTGAATTAGAGACGGCTAGTGGAGATAGTTTTAATCAAAATTCTAAATAAACCAAACCTCATAAAGGACACAAAATTATTCTTCTCGGTGTGTTTCACTTACATAAATCAAAAGAAAGGTTCGAGAGTGAATTTTTATTATTGGTAGTTACTATGATTTGATTCTGACTACAGTACAACGCTTAAGTAGAAGCTAATAGTCTGAAGATAACCAGACGGCAATCATTATATTACCTTCTCTGGTAGGGCATTCGAGTTTCCATTTCTTGTAAGGATCGTTTGAGCCACCATATTCCGTTTCTGTCCTGTTAATAGTTAAACAGTTGGCCACACAGCCACTGATGACAACAGAACTCTTAAACTTTAAACGGATCAAGCACTTTAATATTTTCAGAGATGGAGATTAAAATTCAAAAGAAATAAAACACGTTATCGTATTATAAGTACGTGTTTACTATAGTTATATCTATCACTTGTGACAATATTATAATATTCGTTATATATTATGCATAGTATATTCAGTTGTAGCAATAACAATAATATATATATAGATAAAAACATATTTATAAGAACGTTAACCATTATACATATCGCTCAGTAGATTTTGAAAAATATGTGTCAATTTTAAATTACTGCTTATTGATAGAATAGGTACGGAATTAAAAACAACTTTCAGAGTTTAAAATCAACCTGCTAGATTGTGCACACACCTACATACGACGAATGAGAAGTATCCGCATGATATTTTCTTTAGCTATATATACATTATAGATACTTTTAAACAACAAACTCGTAATCTGAGGGTCTCGGATTCAAATCCCCGTCACACCAAACATGCTCGCCATTTTAGCCGTGGGAGCGTTATAAATTGACGATCAATCCCACTATTCGTTGGTAAAAGAGTAGCTCAAGAGTTGGCGGTGGGTGATGATGACTAGCTGTCTTATCTCTAGTCTTACAGTGCTAAGTTAGGGACGGTTAGCGCAGATAGCCCTCGTGTAACTTTGCGCGAAATTCAAAAAACAAACAAACAATAAACAACAAACTGAATTATTTAGTGTCATTAAATTCATTTTAAATATTTTCTAAACAGATTAATGTATTTATCTCTGTCTTTGGACTATGTATAATTCCTGCTTGCCAATCATATCCCTGACTATTTATTTCAGTTATTTCTAGATCGTGAGTCTTTAACATGTTTAATTTCTAATAAGCTAAAGATCTCATTAGCACAAGTTAAATCTACATAGAGAAAGTAATCAACAAAGTCTGGATTTTCTTTTTTTGTTGAGGAAATCTTAAAATATATTACTTTACTTGCGAAGCGAGAACCATTTATTTACTTGTTTAAATAAAATCTTCATAGTGATGACAATTGCTGTATTAGTGTACTATACTTGAAAAATTCTTTTGTGGGGTAATCTCCTTTTATTTTTCTTTAAAATTTTGTAACTTATATTTCTGTAGAAGATCATAACAGCATGGCCAGGTGGGTTAAGGCGTTCGACTCGTAATCTGAGGGTCGTGGGTTCGAACCCCCGTCACACCAAACATGCTCACCCTTTCAGCCGTGGAGGCGTTATAATGTGACGGTCAATCCCGCTATTCGTTGGTAAAAGAGTAGCCCAACAGTTGGCGGTGAGTGGTGATGACTAGCTGCCTTCCCTCTAGTCTTACACCGCAAAATTAAGGACGGCTAGCGCAGATAGCCCTCGTGTAGCTTTGCGCGAAATTCAAAAATAAACAAACAATCATAACAGCATACATACTTTTCGTGGAAAAGACAACATCAGAATTTTATAAACATAGTGCCATGTAATAGTACGATGTTAATAATGTAAATATAATTTAAACTAATTTTCATTAAAGCTAAGAAAAACTACCTTTACACTCGATGTAAATATAAAATAATATATATTTATTGAAACCAACGTTTCGCCTTAAACGAATACAGTATTTTGGACATTAGGGGTATGGTTATTCTTTAAGAGTTTCCTTCAATTTGTTAAAACTATATATTCAAATCAAATATATTCAAATATTTTTATTAGTATCATGTTTCTAGCTTCGTGTTTCTTCGCTATCAAAACATTTAATTAAATATAAACATAAAACATGTAACTTTCAAAAATATTTATAACTTTTTATATTTGTAAAAGTACAAAACATAGTAAGCTGCTATTTTTGAGAGTTACTTTTAACAACAAATTTCAAAGTAGTAAAAGTCATAGAATCACTTTGTGCTTTTTCCATAATGTACTACATTTACTTTAAAACTGGAAATATCAGAAAAAGCAATTAAACTGTATTCAGGATATATTGGTCAAGGGAAGTGTAAATGATATCGAAAGACTCCCTATCGAAACATTTTACTGAAGTATCGCTTACACAAAGCTGAAGATCTAGTCTGATATATCATCCTTACAGAATGGAAGATCTGAATCACAGATATCCTTTTAGCATAATTTTAGTAAATTTGGATGTTACATATTCCACGATCTGGGTGAAATTAGTTTTAAAATGTTTTTGCATAAAAAGGGCGTCCTCTAGTTTTCTAACTAAGCGTGCAACTTTACGTGCTTAACTGCTGATATTCGGACAAACGTGAAGATAGACTTCAAAGTGCGAGTGTGTAAGGCTAGATTGTATTACTGCAATCAACCAAACGGTTGAATAAATTAGTTAATAAAACTCAAAATCGCGAAGACAGAAACTGATTAAAGTTTCGAAAACAGTTGTATAACTGAAATGACGATTCACGAAAGTCTCACAGACAAAATTTTCATATAAAGGAATCGGTCGGTAAATTGTCAATGAAATTAAACCAGTATTCTATCATAAACTTGGACTAAACGAAAGCTTTTGAGAATTGAGATCTTTTCGGTTTTTTTTTGTTTTTGTTTTACAAATGATAAATCTGGTTTTGAATAACAATTAGGTTTTGTTTCTTTTGTTGTTTTGAATTTCGCGCAAAGCTACTCGAGGGCTATCTGTGCTTAGCCGTTCTTAATTTAGCAGTGTAAGACTAGAGGGAAGGCAGCTAGTCATCACCACCCACCACCAACTCTTGGGCTACTCTTTACCAACAAATATTGGGATTGACCGTCACATTATAACACCCCCACAGCTAAAAAGGCGAGCATGTTTGGTGTGACGAGGATTCAAGCCCGTTACCCTTAGATTACAAGTCGAACGCCTTAACCCACCTGGCCTATCAATTAGGAATCTAGTACAAAAACCTGTCATGGCAGAAAGCCGAGAGCATTTGGTTTCGGAAGTGTCAGCTTTATAAATGCCTTTGTTTTATAAGAGTGCACACAGGTAAGATGGTCAAAATTATTTTACTTTAACGTTTTCTTACTTGTCGTTAAAATCAAAAACCTTTTTTTTTTCTTAAGTGGCATATTCAAATTTTGTAATGTTAATCTGAAAGTTCTTATTACAGTTTATGAAGAAATCACAATAGTTATAATCCTGTTACTCCTTTAGTGTAATATTTAAAAAACAATTTCCCTTTGAACTATTCGTGAGACATATGTCCAAGTTTGTTTTGTGTAAGTATTATACATAACAATACAGTCTCACTTTACATTTTACATTCTGGTTCAAACATACTCAAATTCAAATGTGCATATACTACTAAATAGAACCATACTACTAAATAGCCTAATCTAAAGAAATAACAGAATGAATAAAAATGTCACGTTAACAATAAATGTAGAGCACAGCTTGTATATTAGACACATATACAGTTTTTCTTAAACTTGTGTTAACGTAACAAAAACTGGAAAATTTAATAATGGCTCACAGTAATAGATAGGTAGTTAGTTTTAAAATTTAAACCTTTTTCAGTCATAAGAACGAAGTCAATTGAACTTGTATAGTTTATTAACCTTATGTTCCTAGAGTTTTTAATGTATATTTAGAGGTCAGAAAGCATAGGTAATATAATAATCTACCATAGGTATTACTGACCATTTAATTTGAACACTGCCAAACGTGTACATGACGGTGTAAACACAAAGAGTAAACCTCAGTACAACTAAGCTCTTTAATAGGGTCTAGAAATACGAAATAAGATCCATAAAAACTGCAAACTAGTTTCTGTTTCAAGTGTCTCATGAAAGATCGCCTTCGATTTTTGAAGACGATTTACATATAGCTAGGAATGTTTAACTAACATATAACTTCCTCACGTTAAATATCTTCAGCAGAAAGTAGGCTTGCCAAACTTTAAATAGAAGCGGATACAGTTCAGTAATTTCTATTACAAACACATAATCGATCGTACAAATACACGTGGGAATCTAAAGTGTGTTTCCCTAACTGAGAAAAAAAAAAACGTAAATATTCTAGCGTTCGTAAAATTGTCTTTCTTCGTAGTTCTAGTTTGTTTTAACTATAGTCATTATAATTTCAAACATGTCTTTAACGACACGTTTAATTTCCACCTTTTTCTGAAAGTTGTCAGAAGAAGAAAAAGGAACTAAATAATTGTCGTTTCCTCTTGGTTGAATTAGAACTGCTGCTTACATCCAGTTAACAAGCACGCTCTGTTAACAAAGCATTTTCCAATACATCTCCGTTCCGTTATTACCAGCAAAGGATTTTCCATCTTCCTGTCCATCTTGCTGTATATAAAACACTGTGCAAAAATATTCAGTACTTATAACGGTAGAGATCTCATATTTATATACGATTTTTAGTACGCAAAACCTTACAATATCACTGCTAAAGAGCCTTAAAACACTTTTCATGCAGCATGAGTACAGATAATTATAAGTGTAGAATTTGATTTTTGTATGTTTTATTTATTTACTAAGAGTGTTTAATTTACGAATGAAAATACGTTTCAAATAAAAAATTAAAATTATATCTATTTATTAGATAGCACAAAATGTACAATTTGTTTTAAGATAATGTTTTTGTGTAAAAAATAATTCTGAAAAATGAAATAACCCTTTTTTACTGATTAGACTTTATGTAATTACGTAGACAATATTTTAAAATCATAAGCAATACTTACCTGTCTAAACTAATCCATTTTAGGCAAATTTCCCAAAAGTTATTTATATAGTTGGTATATTATCAGCAACATCAATGCATTATTTTCACATTAAATAACTGAAAGTATAAATCAACTAATGCGTTTAAGCTACAGCAATAAGACAGATATTATATTAAGTTTAACCACACTAAACAAAATACCACACATGTTTTTTCATGTAATATCTTATTAGGCAACTATAAAGTAGATGAGCAACTAATTAGCAACTACACCCCAAATAAATCAGTTCTCGAGATAACAAGAAAAGTAATTTACGTTAGTAGTTTTACTATTATCTATAACCTAGAAATTCGAATCTAGCCAGTGTTATAATCCTGTTATCATGACAGTAAATCAACCAACGAGACATGTTTTAATGTAAATTTGACAAATAAAACAGAAAATTAATAGAATCTGATAATATTACATGATTCTTTGGTAACATAAAACATGAACTTGAGCAGAGATTGGATTTTTTTGATTCATGAATAATTAAAAACATCAATATCGGTCATTGTGTGTACATACAGAAGGTGAGTCAGCTGTAACGTTATGGACTTACAGTACTATATATTCAGAGTTCTACTTCCTGCAGTGGACAGAGCCTAGACATCCTGTAACATTGCGTTAAATAAACAACAATAGTTGGTTTATATATTCACATTTAGCTTTTGTACTATTAGAGTTTACTGTAGAGCTCTTTAAATATTTGTAAATTATGTATAGATCACATTAATCAAACTGATTAAAAATATAAATAATAGAATAGAAAGACAAAATATCTGAATATCTGTGTAAACGTCTTAACTATTACATCAAAGTTAAGGCAAGAATCGTGACTTCTCGTCAGCTTGTTGCTATAATTTCTGCCCTTATTGGTACAGTTTCCGATGCTGTAATTCATCCTTAATAATTAGAGTTTGTTTTGTCAAGTGGGGCGAACTTTGAAGTTCAACTGTCTATCTCCTATATTACTATCATCTGATTCTTCACTGTAGCAAAAATCTCAACATTTATCTTAATTTCTGTCTTCTGAGTCAGGATATGGTTCAGAATATCGCTCCTGAAAAACTGGAGTTGAGATAACAAAGTTCACAACTCCTAGTTAGTCACAGTTACAAGTTGCTGTGTACCATCCTTTTGTACACCCTAATAAGGCTACAAGTTGACAAGTAATACAATACTTTCCTTTGTGACCTCTTTCTATGATGTTAAGAAACAATTCCAAAATATTCTAACTCATGACCCTTAGGACCACAAGTTATAGTACGACGAACATCACCAATAGCACATCATTTCACTGTATACTTTAGGAATAGGTGCCATAGACTTTTATAACTCATACCGTGCTGTTTAGTAAGATCATGAGATGGACAGGGGTAGATTTTCTCTTTAGCTAACAGTATTTATACCAAGTCGATATGTTTTAATTCTTCCTTTTCCAGTTTTTTATGCACACTATTCGTAGGCAATTATTTTAGCTTTGTGTGATGCTTTACATTACTGCCACTACACTGATCACTCTTGCAAATCCGTAACTTAGCTTGAGATATTCAGAGTGTGGACGGGCCTTTAAATTCCTGCAAGAAATATCCATCTTCATTTACATGATACTCAGTAAAGTAATATTCAGAGTCGTGTATTCGTTAGAGACATCACAACTTAGCATGCAATCATACCTTCAAAATGTTGAAACAACATCAGCCTCTTTAAGTTACGCTGTGCCCAATAAGAATAATAATTTACTCTCCCGTAGGTGTGAATGGAAATGTTTAAAAAAGTTTAACAACCGATAATAGACATGAAAAGTCAATATCAAGTAGTATTTCGCTGAAATACATATAAAATAGGTTGAATTTTATTACAAAAAATTCAAGTCAATAAGATCAATGAAACAAAATGTCAAATGTTTGAATTTTGTCCGAAAAGGATGCTGTTGTGTGCAAACAATGGTTTTGCAAATGCAAATAAAGTTATTATAAAAATAATTATAACATAGTTCACAATTCCAACTATAAGACAAAGTTCTATACAATTATTTGCTTATTTTGAATTCCGTGCAAAGATAAACAAGAAGCATCTGCGCTAGCCATTCCTAATTTGCAGTGTAAGATTAAAAGACAGACAGCTAGTCATCACCACCCACGTCAACTCTTGGACTACTCTTTTAGTAAAGAATATTGGAATCGACCGTCACAATATAACGTCTCCAAGGCTGAACCAGTAAAATACTTTCGTAGAGAACGTCACATGGTATTAAAATATCTAACAAGTTCATTTCAGCTACTTAAGAGGCATTTTCTTCATTTAATTTACGAGTACCCTTGCGGCAAAAAAGATTACAACGAATGAACATTATGTTAATGTCCTTGTCTTAGTCTATTTATTTTCGTTCATTTATTCATCTATTTTATCATTCTGTTGTCAATCGGTTATTTAGTTTTGCTTTATAAAGATGATAGAAACACATTCATTAGTTTTGTACATAAGAAATTCAGCTTTGTCATTGTATTTCAATGAGATACTTCTTGAATGATGATAATGAGTTTAATTTTTAGTCATTGATCTTGCCAATTTTTCTTATTACTGTCAGTAGTTCTTTACTAATTGATTCATAGTTGTATTTAGCTGGCATACACAGTCAGTTGTTCATTATGTCCTCCAGCTGTAAAGGTATGGACTCAAAAACTTTGACAACGTGTTTGGTGTTGTGAAAAAAATAGCAGTCCTGCCAAAGAGTTTGCTACCCACAATCAGATTTATTTCAAATAATAATCTGCCTTAGTTATTACTATGGAGGTAAACTAATTAGCAAATTTTCTATTTTAGGACATAGGACCAAACAAATTTCAGGCCTCCTTACTTTATATTTTTAGGTTCTGTGCTTCGACCCTATAGAAATCTTGGCCAACTGTATTCTATTGCGTGTCATAATAACTCTACATCTGTAAACATTAAATCACATTTTTCAGGTCTGAAGTTTAGAGGACCACTCAACTGTTTGAAGACAAGCTGAAAACCTTTAGTGGTCTCCAAAAAAGCCATACTAAATAATGAAATGTTACACATGATATGTTTAGTAGATCGTCTACACTACTTTCATCAGATGTTTAAAGATGACTAGACTATTACCAGTCCGAACGACAGTAGTCTTCATTTCAAACTCTCATTACCGTCCAACGAACTGATTTACTAGGTTTGATAATTAACTCTAATGGGAGGTTTGTCAAAAAAAATGTTTGTTTGTTGTTGGGTTTTTTTTTGGGGGGGGGAGAAGATTATATTTGAATTTGCCCGACTGATTAAAAAAAAAAGAGTGAATAGTAAATTTCCTGAAAAACCTTTGTTTCTCTAATGACAATTAATTATAAAAATGCTAACTAACTTAGAAAACAAGAAATGTGCAGAGATGTTGAACAGGTGCGCTCTCCTCTTCTGATTGAGCTATTACTGTCAGTTTGTTTGTTTTTTGAATTTCGCGCAAAGCTACACGAGGGCTATCTGCGCTAGCTGTCCCTAATTTAGCAGTGTAAGACTAGAGAGAAGGTAGCTGGTCATCATCACCCTCCACCAACTCTTCGGCTGCTCTTTTACCAACGAACAGTGGGATTGACCGTCACATTATAACGCCTTCACGGCTGAAAGGGCGAGCATGTTTGGTGCGACGGGGATTAAGACCCTCAGATTACGAGTCGAACGCTTTAACTCACCTGGCCATGCCGGGCCTATTGCTAACAGACTAACAATGAAACAAATGAAGCTATATCAGGTACTGCTGGCTGACTATTTTCCTCCTGGTCAGTAGTTCAAAATTAAGGACTGCTACGCCTGACAATGAGGAATCTTAGACTTGGTTATCTGTCTGAAGAGCAGGTTAAAAAATGCTGATGTGAGAAAAATATCACAACAATGTTGTGAATTGAACTTAAAAAAGTGCCCATGTTTGCTGATGTCGTCCAATCATAGCATTTTTGTTGTTGTAATCTGTTTAAGTAAAATATCCCCGTTATCAACAAATAACTCATTTACAGTTTGCTAAAGTTCTGTCAAAAACAAGTTTTTTACTAACGTTTGCTAGCATTAGAATTATTCGTAAATAATTTTGCTTTGATTACCACGTTCTGTGTTTTAGTTTTGTAATTAAAATTTTGTTATCAGGAACTGAAAAATCTGAAAAATAAAATAAACGAATTTATATATATATATATATATATTTGTAAAATTTTATTAATTTTGAACGACACACGCTGTTCAAAATTTCAAATAATTACCATTATTTCAACTTTATGGTCAGGAAATAGTAAAAAACCATGAGAATTATTATATAGGAAAATATAACTTAATTAGAAGATCGTGTTCAATGATAACAAGATAGTAATATAAAATGTAATACCCTAATTTATGAAAACGGTCTATATTTTATCATATTAATTTTGATTTTAGGCCTGGCATGGCCAAGCGCGTAAGGCGTGCGACTCGTAATCCGAGGGTCGCGGGTTCGCGCCCGCGTCTCGCTAAACATGCTCGCCCTCCCAGCCGTGGGGGTGTATACTGTGACGGTCAATCCCACTATTCGTTGGTAAAAGAGTAGCCCAAGAGTTGGCGGTGGGTGGTGATGACTAGCTGCCTTCCCTCTAGTCTTACACTGCTAAATTAGGGACGGCTAGCACAGATAGCCCTCGAGTAGCTTTGTGCGAAATTCCAAAACCAAACCAATTTTGATTTTCTGATAGTTTTTCTCAAATTACACACCAGATGGCAATAAAAGCGTAATTATATGAAATATATTTGATTCATTTATTTTTCATCTTTAGAATGTCCTAGTATGATTATTTTACTGTATTAAAATTTAAAATTGGTAAAGTGTAAGTGATCTAACTTAATATTAACCAAAAGGTATTTCAACTTAATAAAAGTCATTTACTTTATTTTGTCTCTTAATTATATTGGAAAATATTTTTATGACTTAGAGAATTTATGCTATTTGTTAAAAATGTCTTTTATTTATTAACAAAATTAATAATATTTAATTGAAAATGAATCCTTTATATGGTTGGTGCTTAATATTTTAAATTTGTATAATAGCAGGTAATTATAAGTTGAAGGCACAAACTGTAATTATTTTTATTTATTTTTGTAAAATTAAAGGTTTAATACAAACTAAGTCCTTTAACGTTTTTATTAAAATATATGCTTTGAAATGTTAAGTCATCTAGTCCGTTTAAAGTAGAGGTAACTAGTTTTAATTCAGACAAGTTTCTATATCTTCATAGAAATACAACTAGTTCTAAGTCATGGTGGGGCTGTTAATAATTCACTCAAAATTAATTAAGAGATTTATACGTGAATTAAGCAAAATAATATCTTACTCAAATATATATAAATATATAAACGTTCTACCCTTTTTAGATGGTTGATAATCTAATGTGTCAGTTGGTTAAGTTATTGTTTAAATGTAATTACGATTGTTCATTACGCTACTTTTATCTTTTTTCTTAAGGTACATAACATTAAAGACAAAGTGTATTAAGTCTTCAAAAGAATTATGTTATTTTCGTTGTTGTTGTATGTATAAAGCTTATCGATTTTAACATGTACCAGTTCAGAAGTAACCTTTTCATCATAATAATTAATATACGTCCCCATACATATGTTTAATATACATATTTCATTATAAATTTCGTTTTGCACATTAAATGAAATCGTAAAATGTGTTATAAAAATCACATTAACTGTATATGTAAATACCGCTGCAGGGGCTGTTTTCTTTATTACGTCAATCCCAACTGAACAGATTTAGTACTAAACGAAAGGCTTGTGGGAGACAGAATTATAAGTATGAAATGCTATATTTATACATATCTAATTTTGAATTTGCAGTAGACTAATTAAGAGGGATTATGGTAAAGGCATCTGCGGTTAACATCATTTTGATATTAAAACGTAGTTTATTAGTTTCTTAATATAGTTTTCGGCGCCTAAACTGTAACTAGGTACTTACTTTGCATTTTTTTTTTTCACAAATTCCATTCCATATTAATGTTTACAAATAAACATTTGCAAGTGCAAAACTATATCTATCTTTCAATGTTTTGTTTATGACATAGCTACTAACACCACTATTCCTAATTTTGAACTACTGATCAAAGGGAAGGAAACTGTCTAGCAGAACCCATCGCCATTTCTTTGAGCTACTCTTTTTAAAACGAATACTTGGACTGACAGTCACAATATAATGCCCCCACGACCAATAGGAAAAACACGTTCAGTGCGAGATTTCAATTGCGCGACTTGCAGGTTGCAAGCCGAGAATCTCATCCTCCAAGAAACAGCTAAACTTTTTAAAATTATATTTTAGGATTATTGTCGATTTTTGCTAAATTCTCCAATAATTCTTTGAACTGTCGACCAGGTATCTTTTTTATTAATGTGAAGTATTAGAGATACAAATGTACTTCAGTAATGACAAGTTCCTTTGATTGAAAGAAAAAATTAAAAACAAAAACATGTTGAGTAGGTAATATTTCTAACACTTATATACTTATTTATTTAATATAACAAATTAGCAAGATAATTTTATTAATAATTTAAAGTATTGTATCAAACATCTTGTTAAAACCACGTATCCAATAAAAAGTATAGAAAGTTCGAATGAAAACTAATAAATAATTACAAAGTCGTAAAATCAGGGGTAAATCATTCCAGATCCAAGTGTGCGAGGCTGTAAATCTGAGATACCACAGAATGTGCTCTGCGCCTTTCAGTCCAAAGGAGATAGGTGTTTAGGTTTAATAATCCAGGAGCGGTCAGAAATTAAGGTTATTTTTATTGGCTTATTGATAATTTTAAAGACTGTAGTCATTAAAGTTTGGGAAATGACCTATGACTTTCACACGTTGGGATTGTAGGTGTGTTAAAAAGTAATAGCCACATAAGAGTAGCCCAAGAGTTGCTCGTGGGTGATATTGATAACCGTCTTCCATCTAGTCTATGATTCAATATTTACGTGTTAAATATTAGACACATAAAGGAGTCAACTTCAATTAAATGTTGTTGTAACTAATCGTTTTATTCAGTTTATATTTTGTTAATTAATAAATTCCGAAACTTATGTATAAATAGGGAAGGTAAAAAAAAAAAAAAATTATGTTCATTAAGCAAAACTTCGTATAATCACATTTATTAGAGATGGAGAGTAAAATGGTGCTTCGTGTAGTGACATCTACTGAAGATGGAGAGTGAGACGGTGCTTCGTGTAGTGACATCTACTGAAGATGGATAGTGAATTGGTGTTTCGTGTAATGACATCTACTGAAGATGGAGAGTGAGATGGTGCTTCATGCAATCACATTTCCTAAAGATTGAGAGTGAGATGACACTTCATGTAATCGCATTTACTGAAGACGGAGAATGAGATTGATGCACATTTTAAATGTTGTATTATCTGATACTTGGGGCACCTTGTTTAAATAGATGAAATGCTTTAAATAAATGGATACAATAATCATTATAATTTCACTTTAAGTTCAGTACAACATATTGCTGATAATTTTTTCTGAACTTCGAATTTTTCAACCCGAGCAGCATCTTATGAACACGTAAGATACATGTTTAAATCAAAATTAGTGGATTCAAAATAAAAGTCAATAATGTTAAGCTACTAGCCAGAATAAAGCAGCCAATCAGCAGCACCCGCTACCACTAAGGCTTTACTCGGTTTTTTGAATCGAATAACGAAAGTTTCTTTTTTTTTTTTTTTTTGGAATTTCGCACAAAGCTACTCGAGGGCTATCTGTGCTAGCCGTCCCTAATTTAGCAGTGTAAGACTAGAGGGAAGGCAGCTAGTCATCACCACCCACCGCCAACTCTTGAGCTACTCTTTTACCAACGAATAGTGGGATTGACCGTCACATTATACGCCCCCACTGCTGGAAGGGCGAGCATGTTTAGCGCGACACAGGCGCGAACCCGCGACCCTCGGATTACGAGTCGCACGCCTTACGCGCTTGGCCATGCCAGGCCCACGAAAGTTTCTGTCATTTTTATGATACACTCACAGCTGAAACTATGGACAGTGTTCAGTGGCAGCACGTTTCGAATCTTGTATGTTTCAATCCTTACCCTAACGATTAAGTGACGCTTAGACAATATACGTTTCTAACAGTGAAATTAAGTTGATTATATATTCAGAGATGCTTACGATTTGAGCATAATCATTACGATTTTGGTGTATACATTACGACTATACGCTCATACAGACAAATATTACGACTTGTTGCAACTCCCAAATTATTATATATTATATAGGCCTATACAATAAAGTGATAAATTGTTCCTCCAGGGCTTGAAAGGGGTGAAAAGAAAATTTCTAGTGAGATACAAATAAATTTTGATAATAAATAAAAGACATAGTCCAAATGGACACTTGCGATAATCATGTTTGTGCTTGAAATAATAAAAAATATTTGTATCTCCGACGTCTACCAATAGTTTGCGTGCGGTGCTTCTCCATACTGGATACGTGGGGGAGTCCATTGTTACGTCATCAGGGCTTGTCAGCCAATCAGCGCTCGCATAGATGGGTATTTCTCGTTTTCTAAGCGGCATAGAAACACCAATGCGATCGTTCACAAGATGGACAAAAGAGACCTCGTTCACCAGGTTGTCTTGTTTCTGGCAAATCTGAAAGGACTAAAACTGTGAATCAAAAACTTGGGAAAGATTATAGTGCAAAATATCCGGTCATTGCATCAAAAGTCAGTGACAGTCATGCGTTTTGTATAGTTTCTCACATCGAATTTTCTGTGGCGCATGTCGGGATAAAGGATTGTTCCAGACATACAAAATTAGCATCTCACCAACAAAAGGCTGAAGCGAAGACAAAAACGATGCAGATAACGACATTTATGAGTAAGAATTCAAAATATGAAACCATAAATGCAGAAGTGATGTTCACACAATTCATCATTGCTCATAATTTATCCCTAGTTGTAGCCGATCATGCAGGACATCTATTCAGAAAAATGTTCCCAGACTCTGATATAGTGAAAAAATATGGCTGTGCTAGAACCAAAACTACAGCCATTGTACAAATGTTGGGTTGTAAAGATGACAAAATGATTTCAAGCATACTTACTAACAGTGTTTACAGTTTAGCCACAGATGGATCCACACACATGAATGACTCAAAACTGTATCCAATGGTTTTACGATATCTTGACCCTTTGATTGGAAAAATTGTTTGTTCTCTTTGGACAATGGTGGAATGGAAAAAAGTTTCAACGGGAGAGAATATTTTCAAACTTTTGGACCACGAACTGACAAAGAGGAAAATTCCATGGGAAAACTGTCTTAGTTTTTCTTCAGACAATGCCTCAGTTATGTCTGGTATAGGTAAAGGTGTGATGGGACACATCTCAAGACGACAGCCTAGCATTTACTTCATGAGCTGTGCCTGTCACCTTATGAATATTTCTGCCCAGAAAGCTTTCAGAGAACTGCCCTGCCCAGTTTCTGATATATTGATAGATATCTACTATTTTCTGGACAAAAGTGCTAGCAGAAAACAACATTTCAAAGAGTTTCAAGGATTGTATGACAAAGAAACAAGAAAAATTCTACAACTTGTTAACACAAGATGGCTATCACTTGGGGTGTGCCTCAACAGAATATTGGACATGTGGAAGCCATTGAAGAAGTATTTTCACTGTGAAAAGGAAAAACTAGATTCAAAAGGATCTAAACGTGCAGCTCAGTTAGGCAGCAAGACTTTAACAGTCAGGATATCCTCTCAGCCACGCAGGGACACAGTCAAGACACCCTCTCAGCCACACAGGAACACAGTCAAGACACCCTCTCAGCCACACAGGGACACAGTCAAGACACCCTCCCAGCTACACAGAAACACAGTCAAGACATCCTCTCAGCCACACAGGGACACAAGACAATAGTCTCCAAAAGCAGACAATGAAACATTTGATATAACTCAATATATGTTTAGGCAGTCTGACCTTGAACTCAAGAAGAGACAATCAATGAAAAATAAGAGAAGAAAACGAAAGCTAGCAAGGAAGTAACCAAGAAACGTTATACGCAGAGCAAGTTAGATAAGTTAACAGTTTTCTTGGACAACAAAATGAACTTGTTATTTTCTCTTTTTCTTCAGTCTGCAATTCCTCTATTTGAGCAAGCCAATTTGATATTGCAGAGAGAAGAACTTTGCATACACATTATGCATAGAACTCTGATTATACAAGTTAAAAATATACTTGTCAGATACATCAAGCCAGAATATCTTGAAGGCAACATCACTGAACTTGACTACAACAATGAATCCTTACACAAATCTGATTCTATTGGAAATGCTGCCAAGGAATACATTGTTAAATAAGAAAAGGACCTGGACCTGATCAGCTTCTACACCAGTGTCAAGAAATACTATATTGCAGCTAAAAATTACATGATGAAACATATCCCTCTATATGATGAACTTCTGATTCACGTAGAGGTTGCTGATTCAAAACTGAAAGTCAGCAAATATTTCTCTTCTTTACGCTTCTTCACAGACAGGTATCTTGTCCTTGTCAATACACATAAGCATGACACTATTGACAAGTTGGAAGGGCAATATTTGAACTATCAAATTGATACTTTCTCAGAAACTGTCCTTCAGTTGAATGTTGACAAGTTTTGGGTTCAGCTGTCTACAGTTAAGGATGGAAATGGCAACCAGAAGTATGACATTCTGTATAGGGTTATGCTTGGAATTCTTACAATCTTCCATTCTAATGCTGACAGTGAAAGGATATTTAGTTTAGTGACTAAAACAAAAGCAAGTTCAGACCAAACTTGAGCACCTCAGTTTTGAGCAGTATTATAACACACAAGATGTGTATGCAGTCAAATGGACAATGTTGTTATAACTCCCAACCATCCAGAGACTTTCTCTTGAAAGCAAAGGCTGCAACAGCTGCAAAACTATTACAATAAGTATCATAAACATGATATAAACTAGTCCTTACACAAAGGCTTTTTCTGCTTACTGTTTGTGCATGTTCAATGTTGTATTACCAGTATGTTTGTTACTCTGAACTAAATAAAAGACATAATTTCAAAAGAATTTTTTTAATTTATTTATTAAATACACAAAACACAGTCATAAATGAGCAATATATAGTAGTAATAAATAATAATAGTTATAATAATAAACAGCTTAGAGACATTGGTCAGGCCTAGTAGCCGCAAATGATAAAGGGCTCTGTCTGCAATCATTACGCTCAGTCACTTGATATAGTTGGCATCTCTGTATATTATTTCTATATTTGCTCAAAACAACGTTTCGAAACAGTACAAGAAGGATGCATAGACTAAGGAAATTTCTGGGCTCTATTAAATTAATACAATCTAAGTGGGAATTATGTTACAGTTATAGTGCATAACTGTATATTCTACTTCAATAAACAAACTTCTAGGTATTTTACTTTGAGAAACCTTTAAAATATATTGTATTCGCGGTATTTACAGGAATTATCTCTTGTAGCTCTCTTATGTGGAATTCCTGTGTTCATCTTCTGACATAGCGATTTCTGTTCCATTTACAAACTCTTTCGTATGCGCATGTGTCACTTTCCAATCACCTAGTTTAACTGGTATTTTTTATAATTGTTTAATAAGAAATGAACGTATTTTTATATGAATAAAAAATTATAATTAAAACAAGAATTTCTTTTTTGTATGAAATAAGTTGTATTTTGTAAATATGTTTATTCGTTTTGTTTTTTTTGAATTTCGCACAAAGCTATCCCTAATTTAGCAGGGTAAGACTAGATGGAAAGCAACTAGTCATCGCCACCAACCGTCAATTCTTGGGCTACTCTTTTACTAACCAATAATGGAATTGACTGTCACATTATAACGCCGCCACGGCTGAAATGGCAAGCATGTTTGGTGTGACTAGGATTTGAACCCGCGATTCTTAGATTACGAGTCGAATGCCTTAACCACCTGGCATTCCCAGGCCCTGTAAATTTATAAACACCCTTTGATCTGGCTTGTAATAACTTCTTATCTTTAAACCCTTGTTAATGATACCATAAGGTATGCCCAACGTTCTCACTGTAGATTTTGTATGGAATACTTCACATTCATAACTATAGTTTAAATTTCACAGACGTTTCTCGCTCTCTCTTTTTTTTTTTTCTTAATCACAAAGCCACACGGTGAGCTATCTGTGCTGTATCCACTTCGAGTATAGAAATCCAGTTTTTAACATGATTAATCTACACACTCGCTCTGGAGTGTCTTAGAATCCAATGTTGTGTCAAAGGCTTTACTGAGGAAGTTTCTATATTTTCAAGAGGAACATTAAAGCCATTTAAAATCCTTTATTCAAAATATTTTACCAGTTGTCTACAAGTGATTCAACAATCTCCCTATATGAGTATCTTCTAGAAAAAATATGGCATATACCTTTAACCACAAAACCATATAATCTGAGCGCTTTTGAAACGCGGGTGTTTCTTTATCAAGGGCAAACTGGAAATGAACAAGTATAACAATTTGTTAGAAAAGACAGCGTGTATCACGGTGCACAACCACAAGGGCCTGGCATGGCCTAACGCGCTAAGGCGTGCGCTTCGTAATCTGAGGGTCGCGGGTTCGCGCCCGAGTCGCGCCAAACATGCTCGCCCTCCCAGCCGTGAGGGCGTTATAATGTGACTGCCAATCCCACTTTTCGTTGGTAAAAGAGTAGCCCAAGAGTTGGCGGTGGGTGGTGATGACTAGCTGCCTTCCCTCTAGTTTTACACTGCTAAATTAGGGACGGCTAGCACAGATAGCCCTCGAGTAGCTTTGTGCGAAATTCCAAACAAAAGCACAACCATAACAACTGGGAAGTGTTTTGAAGAGTTCTCGATGTACCTTTATTGTTAGGTCTTATTTATATTGTGCAATGCGACATAAAAACTAGAATGTTAGATACAAAGAGAGTAGAAAGGTTTTGTTTTATACAAGAAAACAAAGGTTGAAGAAAATTATATAAAATAGTGATAAAGTAAAACAGAGATGTGAATTGAAGAATTCATTGCCAAGAAATGTTAAGTAGGCAAAACTAAAAAGATAAAAACAAAAATGTGGTAAATCATTATATACATGTAGATAGATAACAATTCACACCACATATTAAAAAAAAAAAACTAAGCATTATGATTTCAACATAGAACTCATTAATGGTGGGAGATCACTGAGTTCAGTATCTAGATTTAAATGTGCAAAAACGGCTCGTTTGGGTTGAGAAAATATTTTACATAGAAGAGCGAACAACGTTTTGACGATCTTTGGTCATCGTCGAAACGTTGTTCGCTCTTCTATGTAAAATATTTTCTCAACCCAAACGAGCCGTTTTTGCATATTTATTTCACTACAAGTGGGTTTTCTCGACATCAGTGAGTATCTAGATTTATTACACAAGATTGAACAGTATTTAAAGTAGTAATCCAGCAGGCTTTAATTTATTTATCAGATTTACTCTAGAAAACATTTTAACACCAACGAGAACCATATAATTCACAGAATGACCGCGTTGGTTGAAGTTTCAGACAGTATGTCCTTTATCGGTGTTAATATATGATTGTTTAAATGCTCTCTAAGAGTCCCTTTGGTCTGTCCTACATACTAGTGATTGTATTTCTTAAACTGCTTAAAGTTAATGATGTCCTATGACTATGCGAGGAATTTCCTTGGTAATTTAAAAATTTATTTTTGGTCACATTTGTTGGAAAAATAATTGGTAGTTTTCATAAACTTGTAGGATAAACAATAAGTTTTGATACACTACAACCATTCTGTACCTTTTGTACCTATTAGGTAAAAAGTTTTAAATGTTTAGTGAAAGAGTTTGCTTATAAAAGTTTAACAGCTACTTCTTCAGGGAGGAAGACAACTAAGAGTTTTGAAATAGATTTATTTTAAGATCTCGTAAACTTTTTGTCATCTTTTTTAGCATAATCCTCTATCTATACAGATATCTATTGAATATTTTTTTCTTAGTAGATGTTCAAACAAATTGATTTCTGTGAGACTAATTCGAGATAATTTAAGTTAATGAACAAAAGTTTATTACCATCTCTCCGGTTCAGTACATCTAGGTTGCCACTATGACCGATGCTGTGTATACTATCTTTGCAATGTTATTTTGAATAGAGTGCTTAATATATATAATATTTTTTTAGTATTTTCTATTTATCATTATATATTTTACTTATATGGATTGCTTTGTAATGTTAGCTTAGTATATGAATATGACCTAGTGAGGTCAAAACGTTGTTCTCTGCTTTATTAGTAAAAATGTTAATACCCATACCAGCCGTTCTGAGATATATTTTTACTTCAAGTGGGTTTCTCGTCATCAAGGGTTAACCTAAATCTTATATAAGTTGCTCAATCTTGTGAGATAATATTAGGAATACAGCTGAGAATGCATAACTGGTAAATTAGTGCATTCTAATTATTATAAGTAAGAATGTGTATTAAATAAGCTTTATTCATTACAATACTAATTGTAGTTTTGATCTCTATACGAAATTTTCCTTGATCGAAAATTAATGATAATACGTATGTAAAAGTGAAAATTAAATGTAACAAAGGCATAACGTTGAATTCAACAGACAAGGTGCTCACGTAATCTATGTAAGATGAGTGAATTTTCTTCCTTATCTTATTTGTATGTAGTGAAAACAGATCTAACTAAACTTGATTATTATTCAGAAATATTAAAATTATAACATTACATGTATTCTTCTAAAAATATTAGTATTAAAATAAATAAGGATGCCAACGAAATAAAAAAGAAAACTATTACATAAGATATTTTATTTAAAATAAACACATCTATAAACTGCTGTTTTCGTACACAACTACATTATAGGCAGGATGACTAAAGAATGCCCTAAGCATTCAACTGATTTTAAACCGTGTAGACGAACACTTATTGGTATGTTACGTTGCTTTAGTTACCGATAGATGGCGAAATATAGCCCATTCCATACATTAAGTTTTCTAAAACGAACAAAAGTTTTCATGTGTATTACAGAATACTTAGAACAAATTTAACAATTAGTTGTTTAACTGACAACAACATAAGGACAATGAGCACAAAGCTCATTAACGCGATATTAATTTCTCGACTATCTTTAGAGTTAATTTTATAGATTCTCTAAAATAATACTAATAATCGAAGCGGTTGATAAAAAAAGATTAATATTTTACGTTTAAATGTTCGTCTATTTGTATAATGTTCTTCAGTAAATGTTCCTATACTATATCTGGTTTGGTTTGAATTTCGGATTACGATTCGAGTACCTTAACTACCTGGTATACCGGGCCTACTACATTTAATGTACAATCTACAGCTAACGCAGATAAGCCTCGTATAGCTTTGCGCCAAATTAAAAAAAAAAAAAAAAAACCTTCCCTTATTAGTCCAAAACGTTTAAACTAAGTATTTATCACATGCTACGCATTAATAGACGTATACTGATGTATGATCTATTTCATGTTGCTTTATAAGAAAAATGCTGAAACTCTGCATAAATACATGTCTCGCTTTAACTAACTATGTTGTAATACAGTTGACCTTTTTTAGATTTACTTATATGCTAGGTTATGTTACAAATACATAATATTAAGAAGAAATATTTTTCATGTTCACATTCGTCTCTAAATATTTTCGTGTATTGTGTAATATCTTTTTCAGTTTTATTGTGGTCTAAATAGCTGTGTTTTGATTCTTACCACTGTGGTAGGCCCAGCATGGTCTGGTAGGTTAAGGCGTTGTACTCGTAACCTGAGGGTCGCGAGTTCGAATTCCCGTCGCACCAAACATGCTCTCCCTTTCAGCAGTGGGGGCGTTATAAATTTCGGTCAATCCCACTATTCGTTGGTTAAAAAGTAGCCCAAGAGTTGGCGGTGGGTGGTGATGACTAGCTGCCTTCCCTCTAGTCTCACACTGCTAAATTAGGGATGGCTAGCGCAGATAGCCCTCGAGATACTACTATTCTGTTGTAAGTCCACGTTCGACACTTCTTCACAATAAATCTTCTTATGTTGATGTTATGAGAATGTAGTCCGTACGTAACAAAATATCTTTCTTTACCATCTCGATCAAAGTAAACACACACATCCAGTTACTGTCTTGTTGATAACCTGTGGCCAAACTGATGATGTAGGTCTATTTTGCTGCCTGGTCAGAGAGTTAATTTTGGCATACACTACTCCAAGACTGTCTCATTCTACACAAACCTTCTGAGAATGTTGAATAAATATCAATCACAATAATTCTGAACTGATCGATTTCTAAAATGACTGAAAGTCTGCGTAGGTTAAAATAATCAGTGTTTTCTAACATCCTGTCAAAATGTCAAAATATCATGCACTCCATATGTATTTCAAAGGACACTTGGCCTTTCCTTTCTGAAATGCTTTAAAATGCACAAGAATAATGAACGAGATAATACTAACCTTCCTAACATAGACATAAACGTACAGTAAAACAACCTTGAATCTTCAGGTTAAGATGACCAAGGAAGGTCGAAACGTTGTTCTCTCCTTATCAATAAAAGTGTTAATGTCCGTGCTAGCCGTTCTGAAATACAACAACGATCTCTGCTGCACCTTTGTTGAACTATGATGCCATGTGACCTCAACAATCTCAAGAGATATCCGCACTGAGTTCCACTCTCCCCTTCATGCCTTCAGGCGCCGGCATCTTTTAGGCCCAAGTTAAACTGGTTAATTAACTGCTATTATATTCGTGAAGTATGCTCATCAAAAAGCATTAGTTTTGTTTTTCTGGTGCAAGAGACTGTTGTTAGTGTAATTCATATTAAAAAAAAAAACTCATAATCTCTGTATTATTTGAAATATATCCATATTAGTAGATGGTAAAAACTTAAGCAAGTAGCAAATAAAACAAATGCCAAATTCTTAAAAAATTTAAAATTGACTATTTCTTAACTTCGACATGTTGGCGTAAAACACAACTATAAAAAGAAAATATTTAAAATATTACCAAGTTCTTTATAGTTCTGCAAACTATAGTCGTCACTGATTAAAACTATCGTCTATTTCAACCTGTTCATTAAATCAAGGAAACAAGTACTTCAAAACGTAGCAAATAAACGTGAGAGTTTAATAAAAAAGTCCGGTTGCACTTTTGAAACAAAATGCAAAAATACCACTAACCCTAAACGTGTAGTATATAACACCTTTGTTTGTGCTATAAACTATATTATTTCGATTATGCCATTTTATTTTAAATCAAATTTTAGGTACCATTTTCAGGCCCGGCATGGCCAAACGTGTTAAAGCGTTCGACTCGTAATCCGAGGATGGCGGGTTCGAATCCCCGTCGCACCAAACATGCTCGCCCTACCAGCGGTGGGTGGCGTTATAATGTTACGGTCAATCCCACTATTCGTTGGTAAAAGAGTACCCCAAGAGTTGGCGGTGGGTGGTGATGACTAGCTGCCTTCTCTCTAGTCTTACACTGCTAAATTAGGGACGGCTAGCGCAGATAGCCCTCGAGTAACTTTGCGCAAAATTCAAAAACAAACAAAAAACAAAACTTTTTTAACTGAAAAATATCAAAACTGAATTTTAAAAAAATTTACGAGTCCAAATCTGTTGCAAAATATTTGATAAAATCAGATATAATTCAATTTAAACAACTGATTACCACAAGTTATCAAGTACACCCTGATCACATAGCATCTTACAATATGTTTTGTTTTCATTGTTAGTAGCAAAGGATTTTCGTTTTTATCTGCTCATCTTTTGTTACGTAAGTTATCACACAAAGAATAAGTTGTAGTTTTGTTTGTTTGTAATTAAGCAAAATGCTACACAATGGGCTATTTGTGCTCTACCAATCAGGGATATCGAAAGACGGTTTCTAGCGTTGTAAGTCCGCAAACATACAGCTGTGCCTGGAGGGGCCCACCGCTAGTACAGCGGTATGTCTCCGGATTTATAACACTAAAATCAGGGGTTCGATTCCACTCGGTGGGCTGAGCAGAGAGCCCTTTGTGGCTTTGCTGTAAGAAAAACACACGCCACTGGGGGACAAAACAATAGTTTAATAGTTATAAAATTAGAACAATTAATAACTTATTTGATCATTTAAACTCTTGGAAAATCTGGGCTAAAGAAAATTAGAAAGTTCCACAACTACAATCAGTTCGTAGGCAGTTACTATACTTAAATTCCGATTTTTACATTTTTTAATTAAATACTTTGATTTAAATGGTTTGGTTTGAATTTTGCACAAAGCGACACGAGGGCTATCTGCGCTAGTAATTATTTTACAATTAACCTTGTGCCATTTTATAACCTGGGAAGGTCCAAATTTATAAAAAACATGAGAGATGCTCCAGTTTTGAGAACCCAGTTGTGTGGAACACCTGAGAGTTACAAGAAATTCAAGAATTTAACTGGAGAATAAACAACTGAGTCAATAGATTTGTAGGACTTGTTCTCTCCAGGTAATTTCGGCAACAACCTGGAATTTATTTTGTCAACAGCATCATTTTTGAGAGCTAAAATAGCTTTCTTCCAGAGTCAATAATGCCTTTGAAATGTTTTTGCGTATTTAGAAACACTTTGTTCTAGATTCTCTCCTGAAGTGGAAAGGATTCCTTTAGACATGATGGTACATTCGTCTGTACTTTCAGCAAAAATATTTCCATTTCCACTGTCAAGAAGAGCTGATGGAAGTTTTCTGCCTCTTGGTTTCGATGGAAATGTATTTGCATTTTTATAGTTAGCTTCATTTTGAAAATGTGAATGATGACTTAAAGCAGGCATTCAACTCACAAGCTTTTCTTCCTCGAGGTACAACAAACAGGTAAGGTCAGTCGGAAGTCATCAACCATGAGAAAAGTTACACTACCCATAATCCTGGCATTGCTATGAATGTCTTGCAAATTTATGTTGACGGCCTCAAACACTCTCTTTTGAATTAACCATAATTTATGCAAGGACAATTGCACTTTAAATTGTTACAAATAGGGGATTCTTGTCAGGATAGATCCAATGTAAGGTTGAATGTGGAATAGACAGTTCTTCCTCACGTAAGTAAAACGACTGCAATCCCTTATGATGCTATAGCAAGAGCAATTATTTCCCTCTAGCGAATCTTAGCCACGAGCAGGTTGATAACAAATGTCTTCTCACTACTACCAGGTGAATCAAGGAAAGCATTCCTCAATTTTTAGACTAAGTTTCTTCCAAAATTTTCGTGTAGGCTTTTCTCTATTTATCCGTCAGTTTTGTTGCATTTTCCTCAATAAAATAAAAAAGTTCCGAAACATTACAGGAAATTTGACGTAGGATCTCTTGGATAAGAGCTTGCTGGTTATCTCTGGGGAATGACGTTAGTCTCATAGATTTGAGATATTTCCAACCAATGGATAGAAGTTTCTCTTCAACGATGATAAGAGCCTGGCTAAAAGTGGTATAAGAGAAATTAACCTCGAGACTGGGATTTCCTATCTGAGCTCTGTAGGTGGTGTTTTTGCTCATGCCTCCCTTGTATTTCTTCTAGAGTCTCATGAGGTTGGATGAGATGCAAACCAAAATGATAAAGAAGAGTAATCTCAGTTGAAAAGGGGACTAACTATCGATAGAATCTTTCTTGGTTTCATCAAGGTGTTGATCATTTTCAAGGATGCCACAAAGATGGCACGCTTTGCTGTATGTTTGTCAGACAACTCCTTCTAATGTTATAAGGTCTTGAACAGAGTTTTGTTATTTATTGACGTGGAGAAGCATTGGCAGAAAGTTGCAATCATGTTTTTGAGATAAACTGTGTAGACTTTTCCTAAGACATCAGATTCACCATCACCAACACGTCGTTTTCAGTTGTTTTGAGCAGTTCAGGTATAATAGAAGGAAACTTCATGACAGAACAGATTGGCAGCAAATTGGTAGTTTTGACAAAACTACAAATGTCATAACAGTTGTACTTTGGGCAGACAAGGCCTGTTCTTAATTATTTCTCTTGGTGAAGTAGATATATTGATCATTTCTGAGATAAACTACTAAATGGAACACTGTGGGGGAACACTCTTGAAAGAGGAAGCCAAGCATTCTTTAAATAAAATCGTTGCTGTTGATGTATCTTCTCACGACAAGAAGTTGAGCTTCATCTACACTTTTCTTCTCTATTTCAAAACCAAAAACCGCCATGTCAAATTTTTTGTTGATATATTTGCAAACATATTTGATGAATTTCACAAAATTCCATATTGATGTGGATCTCAAATGTATCACACACAAGATTGTTGTTTATCGCTGTTTTTTTTATATTTTTCGCAAAGCTATACGGGTGCTATCTGAACTAGCCATCCCTAATTTAGTAGTGTAAGACGAGACGTAAGGCAGCTAGTCATCACCACCCACCGCCAAATCTTGGGCTACTCTTTTACCAACGAATAGTGTGATTGACCGTCACGTCATAATGGGCCCATGGTTGAGAAAGTGAGCATTTTTGGTGTGAAGGGAATTCGAACCTGCTACCCTCATATTACGAGTCGAGCGCCTTAACCACCAGGCCATGCAGGGGCCCTGCACAAAAGAGAGAAGTGGGGAATAATTCATCGATTGTCAACGTTCATTTCAGAGCTGTTACCAGGTCTGAGCATTGTTACAAAACCACCATTGTCAGGTTTTCTACCACGATATAAAAGAAAGCCAACATGTTCAGCTTCTTATAAAATGTTTCTGGAATTCTTCTTAGAAAAGGTTGCCTCGCTGGTCTTCATCTCCCATAAAGTAAATCTGGACAAATTTGGACTCGTCGCCAGGTTATGACTGAGTGATTCGATTCGATGACAATCGTAGCCTTAAAGGTGGGCATCTCTGTTTCCGTCAAATATTTTGTTATTGCAGCAGCAGTATGTTGGTCTTACCTCTGGTACCACTTTTTTATTTTGGGGTGGTTCACTGGCTCCGATAGCTGCAGTGGAACTTTGGTTTTTGAGTTGTTGAGATTGACAGCGTTCAGATGTTTCTTCAACTCTCGCTGCTGCAGTGAATTATAGTTCTTTGAGTTGTCGTGATCCACATTATTTGAGTGTTTTCTCAGCCCTTGCTGCTGCAGTGGATCTTTGGTTTCTGAGCTGTCGAGACCCATACCATTCAGGTGTTTCCTCAGCTATTGTTAATGCAGTGAACCTTCGATCCCTGAGTTGTCGTGATTCCCATTCATCAAGTGTCTCCACAACCCTCGCAGCTGTAGCGAATTCATTGTTTATTTGTTGTTGAGACTTCTGCTACTCGAGTGTTTGGTTTGCTCGCCATAGTGCCACCCTTTTTCTGGATGTCTTGGACCTGGAGAGGTTGGACTTTTACGTTTTGGTATTTAGAGCTTGATATGTATGGAAAACAAATGAAAAAGTCTGGAGTGTAAAGGAGGATGTATATATTTATATATTGTTTTGAAGTGAAAAAGATAATTTCATCAGTCAAAGGATTAAGGACAGGGTTTTACGCATGCACAAATTCGCCCTTCTAGATTCAATTCTAATATGATTACGACCGACCTGGGTCCAAAGCCATCTGCTGTCAGTTTGCAGGTCGACTAGTAAAAGTGTTAAAAAAGATAGCCCTGCACATACGCATTTATGTTTTTGAGGAACACACATCTTCACCCTCGGGGAGTGAGATTTCAACCTATAACGTTTGCGTTTCCTAGGTCAAAGAATCAAAAAGACAATTCATTTGGTGGTCCAGTTTGGTCTATATGTCAACATTGGTAGCAACTGGCCCAACAGTTTCGGCGTGATTGGAATTTCACACACAGAGACGGACAGTTTGTTTGTTTGTTTGTTTTTGAATTTTGCACAAAGCTACTCGAGAGCTATCTGTGCTAGCCGTCCCTAATGTAGTAGCGTAAGACTAGAGGGAGCTAGTCATGACCACCCACCGCCAACTTTTGGGCTACTCTTTTACCAACAAATAGTGGGATTGACCGTCACATTATAACGCCCCCATGGCTGAAAGGGCGAGTATGTTTGGCGCGACGGGGATGTGAACCCGCGACCCTCAGAGTACGAGTCGCACCCTTAACAAGCTTGGCCATGCCGGGCCTAAGACGGACAGATACACAGAAAATTACTTTTATTAAACGTGTTTATCATACAATTCTTAATTTATATTTTACAGTTCTTGTTATTAAAATGCCTGATTTATACTCATTTCAGCTCTGATTGTTTGAGAATATCTACATTTCTAGTCAACCACATCAGTGATATTTTGTGCGAAAACCATTAACATTATTTAACATGACGAAACTGCTAACATAACAAGTGGAAAATTGCATTCTGGAGCAATGTAAGCTCTCATACTATTAATTATGTATTTAGCTAATACTTGAAACCATATCTAGTTGATGAAACTCCATATTTACAGAATTGAAGAAAGCAAAGACAGTCGTATCTTTCACAAACATTTCATTCATTACGCCACTGTTTCGTCATCATGATATCTTTGCTGGCGAAAACATAGTCGTAGTAAATTAAATATCTCCAAATTTTAAAGAAAATTTCAAATCTCTGTCGGTGTTTAGGTAAGAAAAGTTCATACCTTGGAGGGTCAGGTTCTCTATGACCTCTTCCTCCTCCCCGTACTTATGTTCTTGACGAATTGGTATTTATAATTGTAGAACTGAATATTATTTTGATTCTTTTCAGGGCAATGACCATGTATTGTGGCTTATACATAGTGATTATTTTATTCTGTTAGCAGAATATCAAGTTTGTTGGTGGCATTTTGTTTATTGTTTAATACATACATATATATATATGTATATATATTTTTATTATTTTTATTACTATTGTGATTTTTATTATTATTATTTTATATATATTTTATTTATTTTTATATTTAAAATATAAATTAACATATTAACACATTTAAATATAAATTTAAAATATAAATATAAATTAAATAAGAGATATTTAGGACTAGCTTCATCATGTATGAGGTACCTGTCTAGTTCGCATAGTAATTCATTTTTCATCCAATTCTTATTAAAGTACATTATTGTACTATGTAGGAGTCTATCTGGTATTTTTGGTATTTTCGAATATTTGTGAATGAACTGAGATGATATAGTTCTTGAAACTCTGTATGCAGTTGTGAGGAGTGTGTTTTGGATTGTTTGTAGTTTGGTTTTAATTATTTTATTGCTTACAGTTATCCATGCTGGAGCTGCATAATCTATTACAGGTCAAATATATGTTTTATAGATTTTTTAGTATGTTATCTGTAGATGCTTTACTGTTTTTACCAGTTAGATTTAGCATAGTTAGTTCTTCGCCAGACTTTATTTTTAATTTCATTCACATGATTGATCCAAGCTAGTTTTGAATTATAGGTCAAACCTAAAAATTTTGCCGATGGGGCAATCTGGAGTAGTGTGCCATTCATACATAATTCTGGCTGTTGTTTTTTGTGTTTTGTCAATTTCGTAAAGACTACGAGTTGTGTTTTTGCTGTGTTTATTTTTATTCTATATTTTTGACAGTATTTACTTATTCTATTTAGCTGCGGTTGTATGTTAGTGGCTGCTATCGTGGGTGTTGCGTCACTTTTCCAGACTGCCACATCATCTGCGAACTGTGAAGAGAATCCATGATTTGGATCCTTCAGTGGCATATTGTTTACATACATGATGAAGAGTATAGGGCTAACCACCCTCCCTGAGGAACACCAGCTTGTGGAGTAAAGTATTCAGAAAATGTTCCTTCAACATTTACTCTACATTTTCTATTTTCCAAAAAGTTAGATAACCAGCGAATAATTCCTCGCGGTAGTTCCATTTCATTCATTTAGAACGTTAGACCATCGTGCCATACAGTGTCGAATGCTTTATCGATATCAAGAAAGCAAGCGACAGTACATTCTTTTTTATTGAAGCTATCTATTATGGTTTTGGTTAATCTGTTTAGGTGGTCTGTCGTTTGTCTAAATTTCCTGAATCCATTCTGTTCTTTTGGTAATTTTGATGTTATCTCCAAGAATGTGGAGAGTCTATTACTGATTATTCTTTCAAGAATTTTGCCTACACAGCTGGTCAGGCTGATTGTTCGGTAGCTATTAGGTTTATTTGCTGGCTTTCCTTCCTTATGGAACATTAATATATTTGCAAGCTTCCAAGAAACTGGGATGTATCCTGAGGATAGAGATAGGTTGAAAAGTGAATTTAGGTGGTCAAACAATTTCGGAGTGCCCTTTTTTAGAAGGATAGCTTGTATTTCATCTTCACCTGGAGCTTTGTTTTTTGTGTTTTTTATTGCTTCGAGTAGTTCTTGAAGGGATATTTCATTTGTTAGTAACGTGCTTGTATAATCTGTGTCGGAACTTGTATTTGTATCAGTTATGTTTATTGGAAAAATAGGTTCAAATTGATGTTTATTGTTTAATATGTGATTAGTGACTTTATTGTAGAAATATGTATCCATATCTGGATCAGTGTGAGTTTTAAAAGTATTTTGAAGTTGATCTTTGAAAGCTTCGGCTATTTCTTTATTTGTGTGTGCTATAGTATTATTATGTTCGAGTGCAGGATATTTCTTTGTGACTGTATTTTCATTGGTGAGTCTTTTAAGATGTGACCATAATTTTTTCGGGTCAGTTTTATCATTTAGTTTTGAGCAGTAGTTGTCCCATTTATCTTGTTTTTGTTGTTTTATTTGTGTTCTGATGTGATTTCTAATGTTATTTGTTTGCGCTTTGGTTTCTTTGTCTCTTGTTATCATGTACTGTCTTCTTAATTGACTTCGTTTTTTGATTAGATTGATTATTTCTGTGGTGGGTTTCCATGTGTTGTTTTGGTATTGTTTTCTTGGCTGCTTTCTGAAGGCACTCCGTAATTGTTTGACAGTAGTTATCCATTTCAATATGGGTTTTAACTTATTTTATAACTTTATTAGGTAATAGGTTGTCTAATTCCTGTTTGTAATTTTGCCTATTTGCTTTTCTGTAATTAAATTTTTCTTTCCTAAGTGTTATATTTTTATTGGGGGCGAGATCGAAGACACAATATATTGGAAGGTCATCACTGTCAACATCTTTTCCCACTTGAAATTTTATTATTTTTTGGCTCAGATTATATGGCACATGCCACTAACTCCAATGACATACGCTGTATGTGTAGGGGTGGTATCATTTAATAAGACTATATTGTTATCATCTATGAATTGTAATAGACTTCTACAATTGTTGTTTGAGCTCCGGCATCCAAAGGTAACATTTTTACTATTTAAATCACCCATAACTATGGAGTTTTGGTTGTGGGAAAAGATGTTGCTGAGTAATGCTATATCTAGTTGTTTATTAGGCGAGCAGTAAATTCTTGCTACAGTTACTTTTGTTTTATTTCTTTGCAGGATATCGACAGTAACATGTTCGTTGTTACTGCTCAATTTAATTTCTATTACTGATAGCTTCATTTTATAGAGCAGCATAATGCCTCTGTTTTCATCATTTTTATTTATTCTGTCTTTCCTTATTGTTGAATAATTTGGTATTTTAAATCTATTGTTATTGTATATCAGAGTTTCGCTTACTATTATAATGTGGGGGTTAGTTTCTTGTATTAGGTCTTCGATCTCATGTTTCTTGAAAGCTACTGCACCTTGGATGTTGATATATACTACTGTGAACATTATGCTGTGAACATGTAACCAGTTAGTGTTGATATTATGTAGGGTGTGATGTGTTTTTGGAGATATTAATCAGTAATTCGAAGCAGTTGGTTGTTTAGTTCGGTTTTGTGTATTCTGTTACAAATTCTGTAAATATGTTTTTGATTATGGTTGTGAAAAGGCTTGTTTTATCTGGTGTGTTTGTATTCGTTTCTTGGAAGGTGGTGCTGTTTTCTTGTGGCTTTTGTGTTTGTGTTAAGGTGTTCTTTTCCTGAGAAATAATGTTCTGTTTTTGCTGTTTGTGGGGTTCTTTTCCTTTTAACATTTGTGATTATGAGATTTTAGTTGTTTTATTATATTCTGTTGATATGTTTGTTTTTGGTTGTCTGTTTGCATTTGGTTGATTCTGTTCTGATGACTATGTTCTTATCTGATATATACGTTGTTTTATTTGTTTGTATTTATCACATCCTTTATTGTTGGCTTTGTGGGTTTGACCACAGTTACAACATTTGGGTGTTTCTTTATCTTTTTTGCACTGGGAGATATGGTGTTCCCCGCCACAGCCGCAGCACCTAGGTGTTGCTAAGCAGGCTGCAGAAACATGTCCATATCTTTGACAATTGTAACATTGTGTTGCTACAATTGTCGGAGTTTTTAGCTGTTCTACTTGGTATTTTTTATATCAAAGCGTTATTCCATTATTTATTAGTTTTAGAATGTTGTAACTGTCGTCTATGTCTATACTTATAAGATTAGTGGGTGCCTGTGTTTTCTTTGAAATTATTCGCTGTATATTAGTATGTGTTTGTTTGTTTTGGAATTTCGCACAAAGCTACTCGAGGGCTATCTGTGCTAGCCGTCCCTAATTTAGCAGTGTAAGACTAGAGGGAAGGCAGCTAGTCATCACCACCCACCGCAAACTTTTGGGCTACTCTTTTACCAACGAATAGTGGGATTGACCGTCACATTATACGCCCCCACGGCTGGGAGGGCGAGCATGTTTAGCGCGACTCGGGCGCGAACCCGCGACCCTCGGATTACGAGTCGCATGTCTTACGCGCTTGGCCATGCCAGGCCCATTTGTATGTGGAATGCCTTGTTCGTTTAAAGCTTGTATAATTGATTCAAGGTTAACGGTTTGATGAACCCCTCTTACTACAATGGCTTTAGGCTGCGGCTTACTTCCTGGCAGGTGGATTTTAATTTTACCTGGTTTGAAAGCATCTGCTGGCCACTCTTTTACTAATCTGTTTAGGTCAGCAGCGTCTTGTCCTTGAACAAGGACACCGCTTCTGGGAAGACGCTTGATATTACATGCGGCTTGCAGCGTTTAACCTCTGTCGCATGTAGGGGTTGATTGTACTGGCCTAAAATACCTTCTATAACGATTGAGAATTGTGGTGGTTTTGTTTTTTGTGCCATGCTGTTACTTAATTTTTGTTCTTTCTGTGATGTTTTTTTCTTTTTGATGTAACTGTAATAAAGCCTTCTTGATCTTCGGTGTCTGGCTCACTGTCTGTGATATTTTTCACAATATTATTTTGAGTGTTTTCAGTAGATCTATCAACATCCACGGTGTTTGTTTTTACTTCTATTTCTTTTACATTGTTAGTTATTTTATTGTTAATGTTACTTGCAGGGAAGCTACCTCTACCTCGGTATTAGTAACAACAACTGATTCTTCTTCATTTTGGGAATTTTCCGCAGAGTTAGTTAGTTTAATAATTTTTCTTTTGACTTTTCGTCTTTTTCTTACATTATTTTCATTTGTTTTTTCTGCTGTACTAAGTTCCTTTATAGCTATAGTACATAGGCTAATAATGGTGAACTAGTTAAATTACTTTTCGATTTGCCACCAACAAGACTTGACTTACTTGTTTTCTATATATCCTGAAAGTATATTTTAAGGAAAGGTAAAATATGTTTGTTTTGAATTTCGCGCAAAACAACACGAGGGCTATCTGCACCAGCTGTCCCTAATTTAGCAGTGTAAGACTAGAGGGAAGACAGCTAGTCATCATCCCCCACCACCAACTCTTAGGTTACTCTTTTACCAACAAATGGTGGGATTAATTGTAACATTACAATGCCCCCACGGCTGAAAGAGAGAGCTTGTTTAATGTGACGGGGATTTGAACCCGCTACCCTCAGACCTGGCCATGCCGGGCCGGTAAAATATATATAAATAAGAAAGGTACAATTCCAGAACAAAAGTGCACAATCAATTAATGTGCTACAAATCTGTAGTTAATTAAACATTGCAACTGAACTGAAAAAGTTGGTTATAACCTATTAAACGTGTTCTTTTAACACAAAACATTTCGAATAATTTGATAGAAATAACTTTACACAACTTTAGTACATATTTTCTGAGTTTATTCGTTGAGGAAACCGTTGTTAATAATCTGAACTCAGGTGACAAAGGTTAAGTTATCCAGTTGAAATTTGTTTCTGAGCAACAATCTAACTGATAACAGAGAATTTAATAAAGTTGAATATAATAAATAGTTTCGTTTGACGTCATTTTTTTTCAACCTTTGAAACTTGAAGAACATTTTATAATTAAAAAAATATTTGCAGAATGAAAATGTTACGTATCGTAAGTCTATGAAACTTTTCATTTAATGGAGTTTCAATTGTAATTTTGGTTTCAGTGTTATAAAATGAAACAATCAAAAGCTTATCATTTGATCCAGTAACACAATTAACATAAATGTTACTTGTCTAGAAAAAAAACAATCTGGTTCGACCTTATATTATAACCTTCTAATTTCGAAATGAAATCAAAGCCCTTACTTGTTTCAAGAATATTACTTTTAAAGATGAAAAGTTAAAAAAAGCTTCTGTTTCGGATTTATTTAACTGGATTTAACAGATCAACAATTACATCGAAGGCATTGTTTTTGTAGAAATAAATTTAAAACCGTATTATGTGTATTTCGTTCTGTTCATATTAAATAAGTCAAACAATAAATCATATGTTGGTAATAAAACAATAAATCAGTGATCAATGCGCTATACGTTTTTTCTTTTTAAATGTAAAATAGACGCATAACTAATTGTCAGTTAAACCACAAATAAAGTATTACCACAAAATAACAGGAGAAACGTTTTACACTGATAATTTTGCTATAGTTTCTACGTTAAGTAAATAATAAAAATAGCTCATGCTTTTATTTTGTCATGATAATAAATCAATGTACGAGGTACTATTAATGTTAATTTAACAAGATAAACAGAAACTTAGTAGAATTTAATAGTGTTTCTCGATGCTTTAATGTCAAAATAGTATAAAGAATAAAATTCGTTCGTCGTAATATTTCAAACATAACAATACCTGTCATCATGCGTGTGTAGATTGGTTCATAATATAATAACATTTGGCTTATGAACTATCTCGTTTATCGTTAACCAATGTCAGTTTTATAAATGATGTTTAGTTTAGCTTCAAAACATGGCAATGACATTTATTAGTTAAATTACAAGATTTATTTAATCAAGTAATATGTTTTTAATCAGCAGGGGTAAATTATCCAATTGATACGTGTCCTTAAGCAAACTTCTAGTTAATAACGAAGAGATTTGTGACGTTGTTTATGATAAATGACACGATTCTGACGTCAGAGCCTTTAAACCCTAAACCTAAAAGATATACGTTTAAAACATATTAAATAGGTTATTTGACGCAATATCGTAATTGAAGTATACTTTTATTGCCAAACGGTATCGTGATGGAAATATGGAAAAACTAGACTATTAATACAACAAATTTTTAATATGACAGTCAAAAACTCGTTTCTTGATACGAGGGAACAGTTAGAGTAAACAAAATTTATTAAAATTTTCATAAGAATATAATTCTTAATTGTGCTATTGACGAATCAGCAAGTCAAAGATATCAATTTGTCCCTAACTTATGCTATTGTTAATTTGTTTGTTTGCTTGAAGTTAAGAACAAAACTACACAGTGTACTATCTGTGTACTCCCACCACGATTATCGAAACCTGGTTTCTAGCGCTGCAAGTCCGTACACATACCGTTGTGTCAGGGGGAGGAATGTTCTAGAGGATACAACTTAGAACTTACAAATAAAAGACATTGGAATTTGAACTCACAGCAAACTCACCACAGAATTCTGCATTTATAGCAAAACGATTAACACTAAACTACTGACCACAGGGAACTGTGTCAGCCAGCAACACCCGCAGAATGTTTTGTAGTATTGCAGAGGATACGAACCCGGCTCGCTAGTTCCGAAATTCAGAACCACCCCACAGGACTAACGCAAGCCAATTCAAACATGTTGATCTTATATGTGTTGCAATTTTAATTATATTGTTTTAACATTTTTATTAAACCTTCAGAAATTAGTTTAGTGGTTAATTGTGTTTGCGATATCGTTTCGTAAATCAACTCCTCCTTTCAATTTGCAAAACTTTTAAAAACCTTCTTATCTTCAAATAACCTTTGAAAAAACTTTTCAGGGTGACGTTATGATGACTGATAAATAGATGTTTACTGTGGCAATTGTTTAATGTAAAGGAATTACCATATGGTGTATTTTCAAAAATTAACCGCTTGTTGTAGCATACATAATATGGCACGTGTAATGTAATCTTAGTGTAAGATTGCTTGTTCAATGATCTTCAGGTTTTTACTCAGCTTAAAGTATTTTTCATACTTAGATTCCATTTGTTAATGAGTGCATCATCTTTAAGCATCTTCCGTCTTCAATATATTTTTTTACATTAATAGTTGTGATAAATAAGAAAAGTTGATAGTCGTTAAAGATGGTGTTGATTATTTTCTCATGCACTGTTATTGTTTATGCTAAATTGTCCAAGTTCGATTTATATCATATTTTGAACCACTTAAATCATTTATTTTGTGATTCAAAAGTACGATACGCAAAAGGAAACCAGTGAAAAGAATATACGATAGTCTTATGTATACTTTATACATGAGCCATTGAAATTTCAACTTGTTCATCAAAGCTAGTCGCATGGTTACAAATATTAAATTACATAATCCGATCAAATTAAAATGATTTTGTAGTCATAGAGCCACCATTGTTTTGCTACGTTTTTACATAACGGTTTGTAAGTCTCGTGCTATAGCAATGTTAATGAAGATCATTCGGGCATTGAATGTCATTTAAACTAAAGGAAGAACGGAGATGTCATAACCGCATAATAGTGAACTAAAATACATTTAAAGAGAAAAGAAAACTTCTGACGAAGATGGTGTCGTTTGTTCCAAATGTCATCGGCAGTACTATTATTTTAAACAGCGGCATCTCATGATCCATGATGTGATTCTGCTCAACATTTCATTCCTGGTGCATCCTGAAACAAGTATGATTATATAAACCCTAAACATTTAAGATTGCATACCAATTCAATAGACAACGATCATGCCAAATTTGCTATGTGTCAAAAAAAGTATTAAGTTATCTAACTGAATTATGTATATATTAAATGCTGGAGTTAGTTTTGCTCTAAACTTGTTTAACTTGTGATTCGGTGAAATATTTTGTTTCTCTGTAACTTGAATTTGGATGAATCATCTGTCAAGAAGTTATATATAAATATACCCATCCTCTTGCAAGAACCTTTCAGCAAAGGCGTATAATACTGCTATCTCATTTTTAAATGGTCTGTTTGTGTAATTATACAATAAGTGATATATGTATTTCAAAAGTAAAAGCACAGTATTCATTTCTAAAGCCAATGATGAATATATCCCCTGATGGCTATATTGTGTATCTTTCAAACCAATGATCAATATATCCACTGATGGATACATTGTGTCAATTTCTGATCCATATCTTGCTTAGCTGCAACTACTAGTCAAACATTTCAAAACTATCTTAAAGATATTTGAATCTGGGTACAACCACATGGCATGATTTTTGTCGGTAGAAGATATCGGGATGTGCATAATCTATTTCACAAAATGCACGTGCTAAAACTAGATTTTGGTTTGAGTTTTCTGCGTGGAAAAGATCTCACGTAGTTTCGGCTCTAAAATGAAATATATGATAATAGCCATCTCGTAAAATACAGTCGGCAATCTTCATGAAGTGTGTGGGATGATTACTGTTCTTAGAATAAATTCGATGAACTGCGTATAATGGTTTGTCTAATTTCTTCTGATCATATCAAATATCAAGTTTCATTTATAGCTGCTGTGTATGAATTATTTTTTCGCATTGTGAAACAACTCAGATGTCAGTGTTTTCATTTCCTCTTCTCTTTTGTTTTGCTCCCGGAAGTTATATAATTCATATAATTTTAGTAGATTATTATTCCACACAGTCAAATTCTGTTACACGTGAACCTCAAGTTTACTGATTGTACTTAATTTTACTTTCAATTCTAATTTAACTTATTTGTAACTATTATCTGTTCCATTTATACTCCAAAAGCTGTATTTTCTTGAATGTTTTTACATTGTTCTTGGATTTGATATAAAGGTCTTTAATCAACACAGATAACCTAAAATATTTGCTGCAATTTATATTGAATAACCTATGTCTATATTGTCATAATAAATTATTCATAATTGTTCAACGGATTATTTGCTAGCGATGTAAATAATTTATTGTTCTTGTTTTCTGTGTGCATGAGGGTGGGGGACGTATGCGTATTAAAACTATATGAGCAAATAAACTTCGTGAGTTTATGCTGACTACAGTAGGTCTATTTTCTGTGTACAAAAGCAGTATTTGCTCGTCCAAGAAGATATTACAATTATTAATCTGATTTTTAACTCAAGATTTACCTCTAGTTTAGTCATTGTCCAAATATTATTCACTATGAAGCTCTACACGTTGGTTTAGCTCTTTAATTTGTTGAAAAGATCATTTTCTTCGTTTAACTACAAATTTGTTGCTGTACTGCAGTAGATCAGGAAAAAATTAAGTGTAGTATTTCCTTTACTTTGTTCTCTTTCTTTATATTTTTTTGTGTTTGTCTCAGTTTAAAAACTGTTTTACACAATTACTTATGTTCTTGGTTTATTACTACAATATAACTTTATGATGGCAAGCCTACCTACAAGACTACTTACATAAGCAGCTGTTAAGCCTACTTGATTGAAGCAATCTTGATATTATTGATTGTTTTTACACACAATGATTGATTGAAAATAAATTTTTAACTAAAGAGATAGAAAACAAATATTGTGAAAATGAGTAGTACACAATAACTGAATATAAGTGACGCAGGATTTCCTTTCAACATCTGAAAAACCTTTAGCTTTTAGCGTGTCACTGAAAAGAAATATAAATTATAAATACAAATTTGTTCAACAAAGCTTCCTCAGTTTTGTTTCTCTCGCCTTTACTTCGCAGAGAAGTAAAAGTCTTGGTTTGTTATTTATTTTCAGTCCCCTGAGGCAAGTTAATTTTTTTAAACGTTAATAAATACTGTATTCCTCTCACTTTTGCGGGCAAATTACGTACTGTATTAGAAGAAGCACAGTTATTCACTTTATTGGGGCTAACATCAGGTTACTGGTAAAAGCTGTGTTAAAACTAGCTTTTAGTGTTATTTAGGGCTTGTATGAGTCTTAAATAAAGTTGTTTTAAATTTTGTAATTTTCCTTTCGCTTTTGATGGTTAAAAAAAATCTAGCTTTATGTAGCCTGGAGTAGACACATATTTGGAATACATAGAAACAACATTTGAATATCAGTAAGACCTTTTATGTTGCTATTAATATGTAAAGACATCAGGCATCAGAATAACAAACGAGAGGGAAACACAGTAGTGACAATACCTTGAAGATTTATTCATATTCTGACCGCAAACCGACTCGTATAGTTATAAAGAAAATCACACTGGTGGTATTAATGTGTAATACCCGTGAAGCCACAAAGCAACCTACGCGTAATGTACACAGAAAACTTTGGAATAGCTATTGAAATGACATTTGAAATACATGGACTTGACAAGGATATTGTTGCCAAGGTGTTTTTCATCTTCATGAAGAAGTAATATTAATTTATTGTGTGTGTGTGTGTGTGTGTGTGTGGTTTCAGTTCCATCTGTAGGAAACATGAAATAGCATGCAATTTTGTTTACTATAAGATAACAACGCAGCTCATATTCCTGTAACACTTAAAATGAAACCACCGAGGGAAGCTTTTAACCACTTTCAACCTGGTTTTAGTACAAGTTAAATACACAGTGTAGAAATTAGATTATACGAACAGCCCAATTTGAACATGAGCTACAATAGCTGCAAGTTATGATAATGGTTCGTTGTTTCAGTGTAGGTCTTTCACCAAAAATAGAACGTAGTGACTGAAATCCACCAGTTGTTCACCAAATGGACTAAAGCATATCCTATCCAGGACATCAGATAACAAACAACAGCAGATGCGTATGCTGACCAACTGATCATATGATTCAGCAGTCCCAGCAAAATTTGTAATAAATTAAGAGCTAAAGTTAACGGTATCTTGTTTGTATGGTGATTTGAAGAGTTACAAATTGATATGTCATTTACAATCTCGTTTACTTGCTGAAATTCTACTTGTATAATTAAAGATTAGCTAACTCAATTCATAACCTTAAATACTCTTTACTTGGGCTGAAATTAGTTTCAAATTCCTTTATTAATTTTATACATTTCCTGAAAGATTTCTAACTCGAGCACTCAATTTAATGAAGAATTGGAGGAGAAATTATCGCTGAAATCTAAAAAATCGTGTATTCCAAAAAGTATAAAATTCGGCTAACAAAACTTAAATTTTATTGAAATTAAACACAAAGCGACACGATGGGCTATCTGTGCTCTGCCTGCCACGAGTGTCGTAACACGGTTTCTAGCAATGTGAAACCGTAGACATACCGCTGTGCCACTGGGATGCCGAAAATTAAATATTAACACATAACATAAATAAGATAATGTGCAACAAAGTGTACACGAGCGTGAGATCAACTACTGTCATAAACTTGAAATTTTCGTGAAGTACAATAAAAGTATAAAAGATTGCGCTTCGTCAACATGATGCTTGATGAACACGAAATCTGTCGTTTAGTGCATCTATTAACATAAAATCTGTCGTTTAGTGCATCTATTAACACGAAATCTGTCGTTTAGTGCATCTATTACAAGTGATGATAATTCTTCTTTCCATATAGGAAGAACGAAGTTACTATTTTGAAACAAAGAATATATTTCTTTCCATATATGAAGAACGAAGTATTATTTTGAAACAAGAATATATTTCTTTCCATGTAGGAAGAACGAAGTACTATTTTGAAACAAAGAATATATTTCTTTCATTCAACTTTTTTTTTTTTTACGTACAAAGCGATTTAGTCTGAGGTACACATTTCTTGATCTTCGTATTGAAAGTATATAATACTATGTGCTGTTCACATTATTGGTTTAGGTTTCCGTATTCTCAACATGTTACACTCCAGTAACGAAAGTACAATTCATTTGTTTAAAAAAGCAATAGTATTTGCATCCATTAACATAAACATGTTTTATTCACGCTGTAGAATGAGCGTTAGAATTATGTTCTTTGTTATGTAGAGTTGAACTGACTTATCTGTTATTTGCTTAGATTACTGAGTCTAAGGAATTAAATAAATTATACTAATAGAATACAATGTGCTTGTTTAGGTAGTATGAACATTTTACATTTAAATGTAGCACTTTCTGTTTCTCTCGTGATTTAAGTAAAACGTACTAACAGCAAAGTTCTAAAATATATTTGATCAAATACTTTTTCACAGGCTTATTTTATTTAACTAAGTTATACATCATTTATAAAACTGGACTTGACCTTGATATAAATTGCAACAGTTTATGAGGCAGTTTTAATATAAATTATATCCATTATTTTCATTTTCTAAGCATCTTTAATTAACTACTTCTCCCATAGCATGCTCAGGTACTTGTTCAATTAGCAGAATGTTAACAGATAAAAATAGAACCAATTAAATATTTGAAAAGTTTTTCACTTTCTCTAACGCAGTGTTTCAATAGACATGGGAAGGTTATACTTATAACCAAGTTTTAAATACAAAGATGTTCCAACTGCAATGTTTATTGTTTATCTACTTACTATTGACTGGTAATTCCTGTTTCATTCTGCACTTATGTTTCTACAGAAACACCAAATTTCCTTTAAAAAAGTTAACTTCAACAAGTGAAGATAATTTTTTTTACATTAGAATTATGATTTTTTTATTACAACTCTGTCACCTCAGTGAAATAGTTTGACACCATTGTTTTGGTTTTTATCGTATAAAAACAAAGAATCAGAAGAAATAAAAACAAGAATGTGTGTGTGTTTTCTTATAGCAAAGTCACATCGGGCTATCTACTGAGCCCACCGAGGGGAATTGAACCCCTGATTTTAGCGTCGTAAATCCGTAAACTTACAGCTGCATACACCAGCGGAGGACAAGAGCAAGAAATTCAAAATGTTTGCTATAATATTTGCAGATATTCCCAGAACTTGTAATTTAGTTATTACATTTGTATTCCTATGAAAGGAAACACTGAACAGTATTATTATGAGGAGCTATTTGAAATGCCATTTCGATAAACAGTTAAAGCTATCTCTACGTTTGTCTGATTATCAAACAATTCTGATGCAATATAGGCCTGTAACGCATAAATAAATGGCGTAATTTTATCCTAAAAATTAACTTTTTTATAGAGAAACCCTCCTCAAATTCTTCTTTTCCTAAAATTAAAGAGGTATTTAATTCATTATAAAATAAATTATTTTCCCAAAAATGTATTTCTCACCTGATACAAGGTAAGCTTGATGTGTTTCATTCAAAATACCACTGCTGTCTACGGCTATATAAAAGAGCAGATAATTTATGGCATTTTTTAAAGTTAGAACGATACAAATGAGGGTTTTAAAACAATTATATCAATATGCGCGTTTTAACAATAGGGGTAGGTCTAAATATTAGCTATCAGCAATACAAGATAATGACCTCTGATCAAATTGATCTAGTCACTGTTGGTTTAAAACAACTTTTTAATGTAATATTGAGAATGTAACTTTTAACTAATTAAAATCCAGAATGCAAGGTAACAAAAATACAGATATTTAATAATCTTAACATTTTTATCATAAGAGCAAAGAAGTTAATAATTTGTAAATATAATGTTAAAATAAAATATATATATATATATATATCATGCACGAGATGTACACACGAGAAAATATACATAAATGAAACATTTCTCATCTACAAGAGAGTAGAAACTGATAAAGCCAAAAAATAGTGATGTATTTAAAAATATACTAACAGAAAGAAACTCTGGCTGTTGTTGTTCATTGTACTCGTTTTATCTTCTAATGGGTCAGTGGTAAGTCTAGAATTGTAAATAAGTACTGGGATATGTTTCCCAACAGTGGAGAGAGAACGGAGTTTTGTTAAATTTTGCATAAAGTTTCTCGAAGGCAAGTTGTTTCAGCTGTTCTTAATTTTGAGGTGACAGATTAGAGGAAAACAACTAGTCATCACCACCCATTGAAAACTCATGGGAAATTACCCGTCATTCTTATAATAAATCCACGAACCCAATTTGCGGAGCGCGATTTTTTGTGTGTATGTTTCAACCCCCTTCCCCATAATGGACACAGATAACCTATTATGTAGTTTAGATGTAAGAACAAGAAAAAACCAACATTGCGATGCGTGTTTCGATCCATTATGTTTTAACACTTAGGGTTGTTAATAAAATTTATAAAACTGATTTTTGTGTTAATAATTACAGTCACATAAATGGTTTGAAAAAGGCCTGTTATTCTGAGCTGTGAAAAGCATGTTAATTATTTGGAATCAAAGCGATCTATTATGCTTGCTGATCATAAATATACTACGTCAAATTCTGCGTACAATGGCATTTACAGACTTAATATAGAACATCAAGAGATAAACGATTTCTTTAGACACGCCATGTTTTACAAATTATCACGACATTTATAAAACAAAAACCAATAGTTAAGGTATACATGGGCTATGATGTTGACAGCCGGATATTACAGGAATATTTCAATGCCCACAATACCTAAAACGTAAATTACTTAAGTGACGTGGGTAAAAATTAGCAAAAAATTAACAATACATGTCTTTCATCATTCGCATAGAATCAAAACACTTTCATACCTATATGACGTCATTTAAATTAACAAATCAGATAAAGCAAAATATACCCTTATATGATTCGCACGGAAGACGAATGGCTAGGCTATTTAACAGTCTGGGTTATTCATAATAGTATAAAATTATTTGTGGCCAAACGATTTGAATAGAACCTTTGTACTTAAACTTATGGCAGAATTATTTCTAAGAAGTCTGTTTCTCGTATTGTTAGTAATAGTATCGAAACAATTTGATATAAATGAAAATGTATTTTACTTAATTTCGAAAAACGTGAGTTTGTCAGATGATTCCAGACTGGACCGTAGATACATCCAACATTTGTCTCCAGTACACTGTGGACAGATTTGTTTAACTAATCCTCAGTGTCGTGTATTTTCAGTCGGCCCTCTTCAAAAATCATCAATGATACCTCGAACAGCCCGTATTGCTTGTGATATTTTTCACATTATGAATGACATTTCTTTGAAAAATGAAATCGACTGGAAAGTATACACTGCCTTTAAACCAAACGTAAGAACATTTTATAGATAGAAATAATATAAAGTTGAAAGGTATAAGAAATATTCGTCTAAAAACTGGAAATGTAGCAATAAAAACAAACAAATTATATAACATCACAATTAGAACAAGAATGTTTGAGGTTTTTTTAGGTATCCCACAAATGTTGGTAGAAATAAGGTACAAAACAGTTAATAACGGAATATAAAGAAACAGTTGATGATGACGGGCTAACACTGGTGAAAAATGGACGTATTTTAACTGTTCTCTTATATCTTTGTTTTAGTTGTTTCGTACCTTATTTGCTGTTTTCTCAGTATTATGAGATGGCGATTTTCAAATTAATTTCCATTAAGTCACAGTGACAGTAAAGTATGAGAACCTATTTAACGACGACAGGGAATTGGTATTATTCCGAAACTGGTTTATATTTATGATAAAGCAATGTAATCTGCCTTTTTAACAAGGTATGGAAAACTGTTGTAATATAATAACAAAAAAGATGTTATAAACTATGTAAATTTCCTTTAATAAGTAGGACATATTAAGATGCAAATTAAAGACAATCAGATTAAATTTTATTCATGATCAGTTGAGAAATGACAGAATATGAAAACCTCTTCTAAATCCCTGGATTATAGCAAAGTTTATGAGAAGATGTTTTATTTAAAATGGAAGGGTATTTCTGTAATAATTGAGGTGTACTATGAGGCGTTGTAAAGTATAAGAAAATTATTTATAACGATTAAACTATATTATAACATCGTATGAGAATTTTTTTTAATAAATGAAATGAAACAATTCATTGCAAAATATGCCACAATACTTTGACTATAGTATTCTTTTGTAATACAGAAAAGAATGAGAATCATTTTACAATAACTGACTTGTTGATGTGATAACCTGTTATAAAAGTGAAGTAATCCTCATAGAGAAAAAGCTCTGTAAATAAGAATATTGCTCATTATAAAAAACTACTATCACCAACTGGATTGAGGCTAAAGCTGAGGAACTGTGATTTAATCAATGGACTGGTTTAAAGTATAAGAAACTCTTCTGTAACAGGCATGATAGTGTAGGAGTAGCAAGACATAACAAACTGTTCTGTAAAATACGTAATCTAAGAATAAGATATTATAATAAATTGTTCTCTACCAACGTGATGATGTAGGAATAGCAAGGTATAAGAAACTGGCCTGTCGTAGGCATGATATACGAGTAGCAAGGTATAAAATACTGTTCTGTAACAGACATGATGGGGTCAGAATAGCAAGGTATAAGAAAATGTTTTATAAAAGACATGGTCTAAGAATAACATGTTATAAAGATTGTTCTGTAACAGCATCATGTAAAAACAGGATGTTATAAGAAATTGTTACATAACACCATGATGTAAGAATACAACGTAAGAAAACAGAAATTTAGCAGCTGAATGAAATAATATATGGTCATATATGTCTCTGAAAGCACAAGCTGTTTTTCACTTAAGCTGCTCTCTCCCCCAGTGGCACAGCGTATGTCTGCGGACTTACACTGCTAGAAATCGAATTTCTGTATTCAAACAAACAAACACACTTATACTAATATAAAACTATTTGATGATAGTTATTATCATAGGCTCAGTTACGATTACATAACCCCACATTGCTCGAACTTACATTGTTTCGTTTATCATGGTATTTATAGATCGCCTTACCAAACATCAGCTTATATTTTTTGTATCATAATTTTATATCACTGAGATGTAACAGAAAGCTAAAAGTTAAGTTTAGCTTCAGAGCAAAAAATCTACAGTTATCTTTCGGAGAGAAAAGAGAATAAAGATACCTATATCTAATAATCATACTGAAACAACTGCTGGTATGAGAAACAATTCTGAATCAGGTGAATTATATGGCAAAGTACCTTGTAAGAAATGGACTTTGTTAGAATATGAAAAATTGTTTCATGAAAAGTAGATATAGGGTACGATTACATCTTCTCGAAGAGTGAATAAGGAAATAAACTACATGTAATAATTTGTTGTATTAGAATATTAAAGTAAAAGTAAGTAATAACAGATAAACTGCACTTGGATTTGGTAGCTATACCGTAAAAAGTTGAAATATTGAAAGATATGAGAAACAGTCGTCATGAAACAGCTTTAAAACCCGTATGTGAGAATTACTTTTAAGTTATGTGAACTATCACAGAATAAGAAACTGTTCTAAAGCAGTTTAGATTGTTATCATAATTTATTTTCTAACTTATTTTCATTGATTAATGTCTTGACATTTATTTTAGCTTGATTTTATATTTATAGCATTAACTGTAGAGAGATTAATGTAATATTGATATCGTCGTCTGCTGATATTATTATCCATATCAGTCGGTTTCTTGATATTCTATAAAGAAATATGCGTTTGAAGATTTACTATCTTTACAAATAACGTTCAATAATTTGATGTTTGTGTAAGATAACATCAACTTCCACTATAAATTAAAATTTTCATTTTACTTCATAGGTATACATATAAAATCTTAAGAACTATTAATCATGTACATTTTTCTCAAATTAATGGGAACTTTGAATATAATTTAACTCCTAGATCGAACTCATTTGTTAAAAATGCATAAAAAAAGCAGAACTTCAGAACTTTATTTGCCTTTGGATTTCATTCTAGTTGAAAACTTTTTGAGCACTTAGTAGAAGTTTTGTAAGATTTTATGCACAAATACAATATAATTAATTCCAACTCATACTATAATGGAACTCTTGCTTGCATGATACTAGAAAAATGTTTTTATTACGCGATGTGCAACCCCCAACTTCTCGAAATTTTATCTTGTGTGCATGTATAGTTCTAACAGAGGTCATGATTTTCCTGTTTTGACTCCGTTTCCTGTTATGGAGAACTTCATTTCTCTCTATTACCTGGGTGCAAATATAACGTTACGAAACGTCACGTGCAGATTTAATACACTGGCGCCACGGGTTATCGGCTAGTTATTATAATATATATATATATATATACATATAAATGTTAAGAAGTTATTTACTTTTTTGCTTAGTCATTTGTCTACAACAAAGTGAATCAAAATGAGATAAAGCCCATTGTCAATAGAAGCGAAGACAAGACATTCTGGAAATTTCTTTGTGCCCAGGGAATCCTTGTTGGCTTCAGGTAAGTAATAGTTTAACTTCTTCACGCATTAGAAAATTTTAAAATGACTTAAATTTTATTTTCGGCTCTTTTTATGAACGTTTATAATTAAAGTTGTTCCATCTTTATATAATAGATATATGTCCCGCTCATTTACAAGAGATATCGCATCACACAGTGAACTGTCATATAAATATTCCAAGCTATACGATTTATATTGTGTGTAAGAGATACCAAATCACACAATGAACTGTCATCTAAATATTCCAAGCAACTAACAGCCGACTCAGAACTGGCACGGACCAGAGAAATCCAACTGTCAAATTAAAGCAAGGCATTGCGATGGCTGTTTGACGATGCTGACGCAATGTGATTTCTGCCCAATTCTCTGAATGTCAAAGTGAAGAAATTCAACCGAGTTTTAAGATAATTTTGAATTTTTATTATGTTAGTATTTGTATACCAAAATTTTAAAATATTCAATGAAATAATTTAATACATACGTAAATATTTAATATATTATCACATCACTGACGATCATCTGGTCTTGTTGTAGGCTAATTGGAATAAGAAGATATAAAAAAACTACGCACGTGCACAACACTTTTACGAGAAAATGTAATTACAATTCTGAAAAGTTCAGGTTTTAACGAAAGCCCTATGTTAAAACTAGGATTTGAGTTCATATTTGAACAGATCTCGTCGAGTGTGTTCTAAACACGTATAATTTTACATATTTTTCTGTCATCTAATATAAGATATAACACGTTAATAACATTTTTTGTCTAACTCCATATGTATTGAGAATGTCTACTTTTTTCTAGTTTTCACGAAAATGACATTGTTTATGTAGATTTGGTCCTTAATTATAATTTTGTCTGATGTTTATGTCGTATTCAAATATTTTCGAAAAGCCCTTGCAGATTAAACCACGTGTCCCCCGTTGATATACAGACTTATGACGCTAAAATCAGAGGTTTGATTCCCTTCGGTGGTCTCAACAGATAGTCCGATACACACACTCACATTAAACCACATGAAAAACAACAACTGGTCCTTGAAGAAATATTGCTACATCGTCAAATATAGACCTTGCGATTGATTAATTGTGACGTGAAGGCAATGAATTTTGCGGTGAAGGGTATATCCACGAAGATATAAATTTTTATTATAGTTAAATATAAATGTCTTCATTAATATTTTTAAAAATCCCTTACTGAAGATGAAAAACATCAGTAATAAATTACTGTGTTGCCATCTGCTGGATTGAAAAGATATTTAAATTGTTTTTTATACATAAATGCATTGATGTTATTATATAATATGATATTGTCCCTGATATAATTGTTCGAATAAATTAAGATTTTGTTGTAAATATTATAAGAAATATAATAATAAAAAATAACATAAAATTTCTATTCTACTGAGATTTGAAAGGGTGAATGACACATGGCAGCCTTGTAGTGGAACTACTGTAACACTCAATGTTTGTATTCGAATCTTAACAAATAATTCAAGTCCGTATTTCAAACTATCCAGCTATTATAGGCTTTTTTTTTTCAAATAATCTATTTCCTTGATCTAAATACACTGAGCTAATAATTTAAAATATATTTAATAAACATTAGGATTTGAACTCGTGAGTTCCGTTTAAAACTAACTACGAATCCTATTCAAACATCATTAATCAAGAACACGTTACAGTGGCTGAGTTTCGTAGGCCCTCCAGTGGCTCAGCACTATGTCTGCGGACTTACAACGCTAAAAACCGTGTTTCGATGCCCGTGGTAGACAGACTACAGATAGCCCATTGAATATCTTTGTGCTTTATTCAAAACAACAACAACAACAATTTCATGGTGTTGAAAGTCTATGCAAAATAAAAGGTAGCTAGCGACAAACTATGCTGCGATGACTGAAACTTCTACAACAATTATTACTAGTATAGTTCTGAATGGATTTTCTTTTACGTTTAACTAAACTTCAAACTATTTTTCTTTTATAGCAAGGAAGAAAACCTTAAACAATCAAACGATTTTGACCACATTAAATGTGTGAATTCTGATGACAAAAGCGTGTATGAAGTTGACGAAAACTTTATAGTTAACGCTTCTGACACTGGGTGTTCGAAGAATTTTGCCATTACAGGTTTGTTTTACTAGTTTCCTAACTGATATTTAAAAACAGATTTACCACATGTGAAAAAAGCGAAAATATCTTATTACCTAAAGGATTTTCCTTTAGTCCAAATTTATGATATAACATAGGATTAATTTTATTGACAATTTGCCTAACAGTTCTGAAGGTTTTGGTTATTAGACTTTTGTGAATCAGTATTTCAGTTGGTCTTCTGATTTTTTCAACTCCAAATCACTTTTATGTTTTCATAATTCTGAGTTTTATCAATTGACTTAAATAAACATTTCCTGATGATGAGAAATCCACTTAAAATAAAAATGTATTTCAGAACGGCTGGTATGGGTATTAACACGTTTATTGATAAGCAGAGAACAACGTTTTGATCATCCAAAGTCATCCATCATTTCAGGATGACCTAGGAAGATCGAAACGTTGTTCTCTGCTTATCAATAAACGTGTTAATACCCATACCAGCCGTTCTGAGATACATTTTTAAACAAACATTTGATTTATCACAGAGAAAAGTGCAAAATCTAACTTAAGAATTTATACTTTGAAGTCTAACTGTATGTTTGCCCAAGTTCTAGGATTAAACGCCCAAATTTTGCGCATTATGAGGACGTGCGTTTACGTGGCGAATTGTGTTTTTTTAACTACATGTGAGCAATAGACTAATTCATTGCAAATTTAAACAAGCCAAAAATCAATTGAATTCCTGAGTATACTTGAATACGATTCTATGTTTTGTCATTCTGCTCCTAGTGATGTTTATATATTAAAACAGTAAGCTACAAAGAAACAGTTAATATTACCCGCTAATATTACGTTGAAATTTACTAAACCTTTTTGATAACCAAGTCTTGAACGATCATTGTTCGTAAATAACTTTCATCCAAATCTGCGGGATTTACATGTGCAATTCGCTTTTTTAGAAATAATTCAACTTATACCTTAATTAGAGTTAGTTCTTGTTTTCACAGTAAAGTGAACGTTGTTGTTTTTTCTTTTAATTATCAGTTGAATAGGTAAATATTTATGCACTAAGTTCGAGTATTTCTAAATTATTAGTCGTGGTTGTTTTGTGATACTTTTCCTTCGCATTACTTTAATATGATCATTTTAGTGCAAGTAGACTAACTTCTGGATATTTCGATGACTACTCTAGATATGGCTTTGAAAGTTCTAGTGCAATTGGTACTGAGTTATTATTTACAGTGTAATTTCTAACAGGGAATATTAATTTTCTTCACAGAATTTTTTCCTTAGTCATTAAAAAGCTGAACTAACTAAAAAATTACGAGATTGAGACTTTTGTCCCATTTTAACTTTGCAAATGCTAGCTTATATTCATGTATAAGTTTATGGATATAAATAATTACAGTTGTTTGAGTAGGCAACCGACTTTGGTTTTCTATGCTTTCATCTAAAATTATTCACAAAACGAGATTCACGTAGAAAAGATTCAAAGATGTAATATTCCTAAAATGATTCAGCTATCTACCCATAACTTAAAAATATTTCATAAAACCATATATAGCAGAATTAAAGAGAACTCGTAATAACCGTATTTCAATGCTGAAAAAATTTCATATGAATAACATTCATGTTATTATAATTGTAATTTGACATGGCACTGCTTTTAGAAGAATCGGTGTTTGAATTTCACGCAAAGCTAACCGCCATTAATTTAGCAGTGTTATTCTAGAGAGAAGGCAGCTGGTCATTACCACCCACAGCCAAGTCTTGGGCTACTCTTTTAACAACGCATAGAGAGATTGAGCACCACATTATAACGCCCTCACCAAATATGTTTAGGGGTAGAGAGAATCGAACCCGCAATCCTTAGATTGGGAGTTGAGCATCCTAACCACCTAGCCATGCCGGGCTTCCTAAAGGCACCAAAAATACTTTAGTTTGTTTATAAAACATTTTAAAATGAAGTTAATGACACTAAATAATTCAGTTTGTTGTTTAGAAGTATCTGTAATGTATATACAACTAAAACGATTATCATGCGAACACCCCTCATCCGTCGTTGATCCCAAAGGCATATGTGTGAAAGAGAAGTTTCCCTTTAATATCTGAAAGTTGTTTTTAATTACGTGCCTTTTCTATCAGTAAATAGTAATTTAAAATTGATGCTTATTTTACAAAATCTAGTGAACAAAATATAAAATGGCTGATATTTTCAAAAATATATTTATATATATGTTATTATTATTTGTACAACTTCTATGAGTAATATATTATAAATATTTCATTTCCATGAACAATAGAAAATAAATATTCTAAAGTTATTACAAATAATAGAACTAAATGTAACTGTCGTGAATATTTATTTCTAACATGTTAATATGTTTTATTTCTGTTAAATTTTAGCCCTCATTTCTGAAGAAAGAAGTCGTAATCCAATTAAAATAGAGTGTTCCAAAGTCGGCAGTAAATGGATAGTTAACTACTTTGACTGTCTAATTGTTAATAACATACAGAAGGAATATGGTAGCCTAAACGATCCTGACAATAAAAGGAAACTCGAATGCCCTACCAGAGGAGGTATTATAACGATTGCCGTCCGGTTATTTTCTGACTATCAGCTTCGACTTAAATGTTGTACTTTAGTCAGAATCAAACCATAGTAGCTACCAATAATAAAAATTTACTCTCGAACATTTCTTTCGTTTTATGCACGTGAAACACACCGAGAATAATTTTGTGTGCTTTTAGAAGACCTTGTGTGAATTTTAAATTTCCACATGTTTATTAAAACTTTAGAGCATTTTTGAATTTGTAAAATACACAGATCGTAGTTACAGTCACTAATATGATAAAAAGCGTCCTGGAAATTGAGCTTCACAGTTTTTTGGTATGGTGAGCTAAATCATTTATGTACTGAAGAATAGCCTGATAATAACATTGTTCTTCATTTAATCAAAATTTTTATTTGGAAGAAGAGATGAAGCGTCCTTTACCTTGTAACATATTTTAATATAAAGTTTTCAAATAACTTAGGAATATATATGCTGAAGACAATGACAGAGCAACTTTACGAACATTAAATTTACTTACAACCAACAACTTAATGATTGTTATATTTCAAAAAAGCACTAATAACACAGATATTGTGTCATTCATAGTGCATAACAGTTTGCCTTTTTTTCATAACACTAGTGTTTAAAGACAATCTCAACAAAACTTTTGTGAAATGGTACATTGAACCAAGAGGCATATCATAGAGTGGCTAATACCCCGTTCCACCCACCCTAGACCACGCTCATACTTAAAATATGTGAGGACATTGTACCGTTTAGGTCAATCCCACTTTTTGTTGGTAAAAGAACAGCTTAAAATTATGCGTTGAATGGTATTGACCATCTCTCTTAACTCTAGTCTATCACTTCGAAATTAGGGGCATATATTGCAGATATCCCTCGGGTAGCTCTTCAGTTAAATTAAAAAGAGTTTAGAAGTTTATCAGGTAATGTTTAAGCGATAAAATAAAAATTCATCAAAATATGATAAAGTATATTTGATAATGTTGCCTTTAGTTTGTTTTTTGGAATTTTGCACAAAGCTACTCGAGGGCTATCTGTACTAGCCGTCTCTAATTTAGGAGTGTAAGACTAGAGGGAAGGCAACTAGTCATCACCACCCATCGCTAACTCTTGGACTACTTTTTACCAATGAATAGTGGGATTAACCGTCACATTACAACACCCCCACGGCTGATAGGGCGAGCATGTTTGGTGTGACGGGGATTCAATCCCACGAAATTATAAAAAGCTCTCGATCTGCTTTCTTAGCCAGAACAAAGCACCATTTAACATGTCTTTAACGTAGACATGTACGTATATTTTTATATTTCGATACAAACACTATGAATCCCGGGTTTTTATTTATTGATCATTTCACTCAAAACAAATAAGATGATGTTGTGCGTGAATTAATAGGTGCACATATTTCCCATCTTTTAAAAATAACTGACATATCTTCTGTTGTGGGGATTGTACAAGCTATGGTTGGACTCTATGAGCTCCTTCTGTCGTTTGTTAAAGGTTATGACGTGCTATCATGACAGGGTACATAACAACATTTGTAATGTACTAAATGTTGCGTATTCCGTAACGGTAACGCTTTCAAAAGCCTTTAATAGCGAACAAGCTAGCAGCGTATCAATAGAAAGTACTTTTAGGTTTAACATGAAACAGTTTAACAGTGGTTTAAGAGATTTAGGTCCCCCGCTATTGCAGCGGTAAGTTTACGGATTTACAACGCTAAAATCAGGGGTTCGATTCCCCTCGGTGGACTTAGCAGATATCCCGATGTGACTTTGTTATAAGAAAACACACACACCTTTAAGGGATATATATATATATACATAGAGAGAGAGAGAGAGATGCACACGCTCAGTGTGTAAGTTAACGAGGAAAAGGGAGTGTCAGTTGTTTTTCTGTTTTTTATTTTCTTTAAAATACGCAATGCCAGTTTACTAAAATAAGAAACACAGTTTTATTGTTTTGAAATATCTGGCTGTTTAACGATTGAATATTTCATCATTTTCTCTTGTCTAGGATTAAAGAACCAGCCTATTCAACATCATATTTAATTTATGTAAAGTCTATGAAAATTTTGCTTAATATCTTGTGTTAATTAGGTAGTTTATTTCCTACAAATACTTACATTCCTTATTAACTTCTTTTATATCCTTTGTGTAATATTCACTTATCTTAAGTATGAAAACAATGTCTGCAAATCAAAAAAATATAATTTTATTACTGATTTATTGAATGTTCACCAGCAAATAAAATTGGATATTCGAAAACTTGTGTTAAATTGTATACAAATGTTTGTAGAAGTATGAAACAATGACTTTATCTGTGCGAAATATTGAAATACAAATGTTTTTGAATTATAAAAAACAGCATTTGATTTGTAAGAACAAATAAAAATATATTAATGAAAATTTTAACTATGAATAATTTCTCCAGAAGAAAATGGATTATATATATATATATGATTACTTATCCTCCATTAAGTCAGGCTCGGCATGGCTAGGTAGTTAAGCACTCGACTCGTAAGCCGAAGGGGCGGGTTCGAATCCCCATCTCACCAAACATTCTTGCCCTTTCAGCCGTAGGGTCGTTATAATGTTACGGTTAATCACACTATTCGTTGGTAAAAGAATAGCACAAGAGTTGGCGGTGGTTGGGTTGATGATGACTCGCTCTCTTACCTCTTGTCTTACACTGCTAAATTAGAGACGGCTATCTCAGATAGTCCTCGTGTAGCTTTCTGCAAAATTCACACAAACTAATTAAGTCAGAGATTCGTATTTTATTCATAATCTTTGATCCTATATCAAATTCATAAAACTGCGATAAATTTACAAAATCGTGACGTATTAATATGAGAAAAGAGAATACTATTTTAGAACAAAGATACACAATGAGCTATTTGCATATTTTAGCACTGTAAGTCTGTCAACATAACAGCTGATACATTGGTGTATCAAAAAATGAGGAAAGAAATAGAAAGAAGAAAAACAAATTATGAATATCTTGTATTATTTTGGACAGACAGCTGACAAGAATATATTCGCAAAGGAGAATACCAATACTACCGTTCATGTAAGTAGTAACCCTGTAAAATTGCAAAATATACCAAGCTCGTGACACTAAAGTTTCATTCACGGATCTAGCCTAAGCATTTAGTCACTTATTTACGAAGAACGTACAGCAATAGTTACTTTCTTGACTACGTCAATGGTGCAAACAGCACCAGAATTGCTACGTTGGATATACCCCCATACACATACATAAAATTGTATTTGAATTAGTCTATAAAGGAGATGCCATTGACGTCCATAAATGTAGTTATACTACTATATTCATGAGCATAAATGAACCCTACGTCAGATGCCCTAAAAGCTTACTGGTACATACGTGGTCATTGTCGGACGGTTATGTGGACAACCTGTGCCAGAGACAGACTGAAGAAGTCAAGAGATTGTTAACCAAATCCATGAAACTTTATTTTGGAGCTAATAAGTTGTTAGGATGAGCCAGACAAGTTCAACATCTTTCATTTACTGATAACGAGCTGCTTGGTAAAAAACAACCACGATGTTTGCCATGAGTTTCACCAAAATGAACTCGTGATAATATCGCACGATTGTTACAAGAAGATACAATAAAACCTTAAAGTACGGCTCTCGCCATATGATTTTGCAGAAAACAAGTAATCAATGCCGAAGTTCTGTTCTCGACCATAGATTAAAGCAGTAATGTAACTTGTTAAATTTCCTCTGTTCAGAAGGAATGAATACCTACAAGTAATACAGAAACTGATCGGGTTATATAAACACGATTCTGGAGCTTAAATAAATTCATTAAGTCTATTTCACAATGTCCATATCATGTTTCAACAGTACAGTTACACAGAAATTCATAGGCACTACATTCAAGGACTTAACCGGTATAAATTGGTATGGAATAACATGAACATTCATTTCGTTCTCGAATCGACTGAACAGGTATTTGGTGAAAGTAGCTTGCGAAAACATAAGCTGTGTCATTTTTCCAGCAGAGATCCGTTCTGATTATGTTGAGCGCTGTTGTTGCGAAGGGCACGTGGATGGTTTTTGCCACTGGCTTTGTATTTGTGGATTCTTGCATGTTACAAAGCACCGCACTTTTCTTGTGATGGATGGGGAACAGTGTTTGCAAATCTCTTAAAGGATGGCCCTGGTTTCCCAAGTTCTCGTATTCTTTTTTTTTCCAATGTTGTTAAGTATAAGAAAATTATATACTCACAACTGGAACATATTTTTATGATTTGCGTACGTTTAGTCAGAAAGAGCCATCACATACATTTACCAAAAACTGATTTTTGTGGGTAGAATCGCACTACCTACGAAATGCCAAACAATGGAATTTGTGCGTTCCACCGTGATGTATACTGACTATGGTTATCACGTGACTTGACAGTATGTTTACCCAAATTGTTTTTATGTAGTATTTGCTTGTTTGTTATTGAGCGCAATGCTACACAATGAACTATGTGCTGCTCCCTACACACATGTTTTGAACGTTATAAGCCTTTAGACTTCCCCCCGAGTATCTGAAAGATATTGCTATAATGATTCTACCCTCTGTATTACTGAAATTGACTATATACCAACAATATATTATTGTTCTTTCCTTTGTATGTGTGTGTGTTTTCAGAGAAATTTTGTAAAAATATGACATTAAAAACATTTGGCAGAATTCTAAATATGCATGATTGTTAATGAACATGCAGCTAAATTTTCAGTGACATGAATGTTTAAAGAATATATCCCGATATACAGTGTAGATAATGATCTAAATAGGGATAAGAAAATATAAAACCTCATCAGACAAACAGAACGGTGGTTGAACGAATGCTAATAGATCGGAAGAAACAAACATTAACACGAATAATGAGACCAAAACAAAAGACTACATCGACAAAAACAAGTGCAGAATTTAATGTTAGCTTACAGCGCCCAATTTCTGCCAAAATCACTCTAACGATAATGCACAAGGCGTGTTACCATGCAAAGTTAGTTAAAACTTGTTAGTCAAAAACCTTTAATTACGAAAAAATAGTAAACTGGTGTAAATAATAAAAATCGAATTACAAATTTAATTGAAAAATGTGATTTTGAGAAATAAATCCTCCTTTACACTTTTCTTATGAGGTGTGTTTATATATGATGAACATAAAAAGAAGTTTACAATTCCAAATGTCTTATGATATCACTTAAAACTATGTGATGAACTGGTCAGCTTTTCATTAATGTAGTTTTAGGTTTATTATTTCACTGTAAAGTAAAACGATAGCAAAATATTAATTAAACTTTACAGTATATCAGGTTCAACAGATGATAAACACTTTATTTCCAGACAGAAATGGTCTATTTTAGGTATGAAATACCACAACTCGTAGTGTGAAAGTAGTTAAAGATTAGTTCCACGAACATGAAGAAGAATCTGACCACCTACCACAGCCATAAGACTTAAATGTCATTGCAGCTCTATGATCAGTTTTTGGGATGAACTTTCAAAGCATTTTTCTACTACCAACATTAAATTTCGCAAATCAAAGTAAGCTTTGGTCAAGGAACGAATAAAAATATTATTATCCGATGAACGTCATCTTATTTCATCAACTTCTTGTTGCACTAATGCTCTACCGTCTACTAGCGATGGATCAACTCCATACTGGTATATAAAATGTAAAAACTAAACAGTGTTTCTATATTTTTTGCTAATTTTCCTAAAATATAAAGAGTGCAAAATGTCATTTCGTTATTCCTTTTTTGATATTATAAAATCTTTTAAATCTCCAGTCAAACCATTCATTTAAAAAAATTAAAAAAACAAAAACTGCTCAATAATTTTTTCCACAATTCACTAATATGATAGTTGCTCTCCAAAACCCACATTTCGAAACCTCTGGTCTAGATTTACATTGTTATCATACCTAAACGTTTTATGTCCTTTCGTTGTACAGCTTAAGATTTCAAATTTTACCTGAATTTTTTAATACAAATCAACTTAAAACTTGGAGATAAATTATTTTACCTATTGCTCATAAATTGTCCCCCGCTAGGACAGCGGTGTGTCTTCGTGTTTACAACGCTAAAACCAGGGGTTCCATTCCCCTCGGTGGACATAGCAGATATCCCGATGTGGCTCTGCTCTAAGAAAACACACACACGCTTGTAAATTAAATCTTGCCATCCAATAAACACCAATAATAAACCCAGAAAAAAAGATAAAAATAGTAGAAGTAATACTTACACGGAATTTTATAGCAAAACAACTTAGCTGTGGTTTATACTACTTATTGATAACAATATGCTTTAACAACATAGAACACAGAGCAAAGCTGTCTCACTTGGAAAGAGTAGACTGCAAAAAGCTTTAGATATAATTTATAAAAGAGGAAATTACGTATATCTTGGATACTACTGAACTATTATTACATAAATAAGCAATTAGTACGTATTATAATGATGATTTGTTTGTTTTGAATTTCGCGCAAAGCTACTCGAGGGCTATCTGCGCTAGCCGTTCCTAATTTAGCAGTGTAAGACTAGAAGGAAGGCAACTAGTCATCATCACCCACCGTCAAATCTTGGGCTACTCTTTTACCAACAAATAGTGGGATTGACCGTAAATTTATAACGCCCCCACGGCTAAAAGGGCGAGCATGTTTGGCGCGAAGGGGTTATAATGATGAAACTAGAAGAAGAGAGAATATACAAAACAGATCTGACGCATAACCAGCCCCAATTAAACTCAACAGAAATAAATAAAAATAGAATTGTGAATTACATGATGACTAGACGGTGTTCAAAGAAGTTAAGACATAGAAACATCAGAATAACGCTTTTAAAACCAGAAAGAATTAACGTGAATTACACTGCACAACAATTTTTTTTTAAAGTTTTGCTTCCTGAAAAGTTTTTGCTGATTGTGACAGGTACCTGGTGAGTATGCACAAATATAGTTTTGGTTTTGCTTCATCACGTAGGAACTCTGAGAAATAGACAGTTAACTGTTTACTCGCAATAACGTCTTTAATTGGGTTTATGTTTCTAATACGCTATTAAGTTCGACATAATTAAAAGTGTTTTGCTCCTGATTTTCCTTTGTATTCAATATCCGGTGCATCACGTTGCAGTGTCCAACAGTAGTCAGCAAACATTGACGGATTCCAGTTGCCTTGATATCGTTTCTCCATTGTAGCAATGTCCTGGTGAAACTGAAGATTTCGATGAAACGGTACGTGATGGGTAAATTTGGATGTGATTTTTGTGATCAGCAGCCAAAAATCTATAAGGAACACCCAACAGTGTTGAAGAAGCAAAAACTTTGTTGTGCAGTGTTATCAAACCTGCTTTTCTGTTTCTTTCTTAGAAAAAAATGAGCTTGATAACACTGTGTAACAAAATTTTTACTTTTACTTATTCCTGGGCAGAAAGTGTTATTTCCAAATTGTTTATGCCTAAGGTAAATGGAAAAGACCTATTTTTCTCTTCAAACTTTGCTTTTGTGACCTGGGTAATAACGTTTTCAAATTTATCCATTTTCCAGAACATTCCAGGTAGATTCAGTGCTGAGTAGCTGATAACGAATTTTTTTGAACTTTTAAGAACCTTCTAGAATGTTGTAGAACTTACAAGAATTTTTAAGAATTTTCTAGAATGTTGTAGAACTTACGAGAATTTTCTGGAACTTTCCATGGCAGAAATATATACCGTGGCTCACCACTCACCACTTTACTTTAGTTCTAGCTGCCAAAGTGAACACATAGATCTGTCTGAGTTTATCAGATATGGCTTCAAGAAGCTGCAAGCATTCCCTAGACGCATTCTACTACATATGTGGCCAATTTATCAAGACAAGAGCGAAAAAGTACTCTGTGACAGCATCTGCTAAAATGTGTGAAGCCTACAAGGCATATTTCGGCATGCCTGTCGGGGATCAAGACAAATCCTGAGCACCTCGTTTCACCTGCGAGCACTGCAAAAAAATCCTAGAAGGTAAGATGGACAATTTTTGCTTGCTTGAATAGTAACATTTTATATTATACAAATTTTAGACCTTTCAAAATTTAAATATCTTTTAATTTATTTTTTTAATTTCCAATAGTATAGAAAAAAATATCACATATAAAATATATTACATGAACCTCTTACACATTAGTTGTGGATGAAATAAATTTATTCTTCATAATAACAATTTTATTTTGCTCTTTTGCACGATGGTACAGAGGGGAAAAGAGAACCATGAAGTATACTATTCCAAGAATTTGGCGTGAGCCCACTGACCACTCAAGCAATTGCTACTTCTGCATGGTGGACCCTTCCAAACGTCGGATTGGCAAGAGTGCATCTGTTATCATGTATCCGGACCCTCCATCATCCATCGCTTCAGTGACACTCTGCCCTGAGCTCTCTGCACCCACTCTGCCAGAGAGGATGCAACCACCTTCAGAAGAAAGATAGACGTTAAAGATCCAGATTACAATTTCAGAGGTGGAAACTCATATTACCCCAACAAAAGAGACCTCAATGACTTGATCAGAGATCTTGGTCTAATAAAGTCGAATGCCGTGCTTTTGACATCTAGGCTCAAAGAGTAGGATTTTTTAGATGAAAGTGTGCAAGTCGCAAGTCAGAGGAAGCATCACCTACATTTTTCAAGCTTCTTCACTCGTCAAGATTGGCTCTGCTTCTGCCACAATGTATCCTGTCTGTGCGAGGCAATTGGAATTGTCTGTAACCCTAATGAGCGGCGCCTCTTCTTTGATAGCTCATTCAGAAGCCTCCAAGCTGTGCTGCTCCATAACGGGAATAAATATTCGTCTCTTTCCCTGACTCACTCTGTGCACCTCAGAGAGGAATATAACAGCTTCAAGACCTTGCTAGAAGCATTGAAGTATGATGAGTATGGCTTGAAGGTTATCGGAAACTTCAAAATGATAGCATTCCTGATAGGTCTCCAAGGAAATTTTACCAAGTTCCTCTAAAAGCTACTCACTTCTAAACATTTTTGTTCATTTTTGTATAACTTTAGTGTAAATACATGTAAATCTTGATTCATACGTTGTTTTATTCAGACCTTATGTAAATGAAAATATGCGAATTTGCTCGTTTATACATAGAAAATAGGATAATTTCTAAATTTTATTATCCAGGTCACAAAAGCAAAGTTTGAAAGGAATAATGGCCATTTTCTGTACTTTTACAACATAAGCAATTAAGAAATAACACATACTATCCAGGAACAAAATTTGTGTTACATACTGTAATCAAAAACGTTTCGTTTTGACAACGTAAAGAGTAAAAATCTGCAAAACTGTAAATGAAGCTATTTTTTAGAAGACAGAGTTTTTTTTAACTTTCGCAAATAAATAATTATTTTGGTAATGGTAAATTTATTCAACTTTCAGGAAAAGATATCTATATACGCTGAGTAACCATTTTATTAGGTACACCTCTTTAAAGCAAACAACCAGACAGCGAATCATGTGATAGCAACTCAATATATAAAGCATGCAGATATGAACAAGCGGTTCAGTTGTTGTTCAAATAAACATTAGAATTGGAAAGATGCATGATCTAAGCGACTTTGACCGTGAAATGATTATTGGTGCCAGACGTGGCGGTTCCAGAATCTCAGAAACTGTTGACCTTCTGAGATTTTAACACACTACAGTATCTAGAGCTTACAGAGAATGGTGAGAAAAAACAAACAAAAAACATCCAGTGAGCGGCAGTTCTGCGGGCGAAAACACCTTATTAATGAGAGAAATCAAAGGAAAATGGCCAGACTCATTCAAGCTGACAGGAAGACTACAAATACTCAAATAATCACTCTTTACAACAGTGATGTACAGAAGAGCATCTCTGAATGCACAACGTGTCAAACTTGAGGTGGATGGACTACAGCAGCAGGAAACCACACCAGGTTCCACACCTGTCAGCTAAGAACAGCAACATGAGGCTACAGTGATCACGGTATCACCAAACGTGGGCGATTGAAAATTGAAAAAAATTCACCTGGCATGACGAATCTCGATTTTTGCTGTAATTTGCAGATGGTAGGATCAGAATTCGGTGTAAACAGCATGAATCCATATCAACGGTACCAGCTGATGGTGGTGGTGTAATGGTATGGGGAACGTTTTCTTGGCACATATGAGGCCCCTTAATATCAGTTGAGCATCATTTGAATGCCACAGAGTATATAAATATTACTGCTAACCATATGCACCTTTTTACAGTCACAGTCTACCCGTTTTCCAATGGCTACTTCCAATTGGATAATGCACCATGTCACAAAGCACGCATCATCTCAAGCTGGTTCCACGAACATGACAATAACTTCAGTGTACTCTAATGGCCTACGCAATCCACAGATCTCAATCTAATAGAGCATCTTCGGAATGTGATAGAACGGGAGGTTCGCAGCATGAATGTGTGATAAATAAATCTACAGGAACTGCATGATACTATTGAGTCAGCATAGACCAAAATCCCTAAGGAATATTTCTAGTACCGAGTAAGTACCCTATTGTCTACAAACCAGCCTGAATTCTTCGCGGCATGAATTCTACAAGCTACACATCCTTTAACACAGTAGTTCCCAACCAGGGATGCTCACACCCCTTGGGGGTGCGAGATAGCGTTCCAGGGGGTTCGAGATTGCATTTGTTTTGGCCATCTTCACCTTTATTCTTAAATAAATAATTAACGTGAGGGGTGCGAGAACATATTAAAATTTTTTTAGGGGCGCGGGGCATAAAAAAGGCTGGGAACCACTGCTTTAACATTTAGTGTTGTAAGCCATCAAGATTCTTGCTGAGTCACCGTGAGGGCTTACAACACTGAAGTATAAAGAATGTGTAGCATTAAAGCTTGGCAGCACACTTAATGTTTGACGGGCATTGTAATAATTAATTTCGCTGGTCGTTTGTAATCCTCAGTTTGACCCTGGACTAAAGTATTAATATTTTTCCTTTTGTTTTGAATTTCGCGCAGACCCACTCCTAATTTAGCAGTGTAAGACTAGAAGGAAGGCAATTAGTCATCACCACCCACCGCCAACTCTTGGACTACTCTTTTACCAACAAACAGCGGGATTGACCGTCACATTATAACGCCCTCACGACTAAAAGGGCGGGTATGTTTGGTGCAACGGGGATTCGAATCCGTATCCCTCAGATTACGAGTCGAACGCCTTAACCCACCTGGCCATGCGGGGCCTGATATATTTTATACATCTGCAATTTATTAAGGTGAATGTTTGTGTGCGTGAGCGTCCTTCATTACCCATTTGTCCAGTCACTTTCATAACGATTTATTTGAAAAGTACGCAGAGCTCTGTCAAATTTGTGTCAAAAATGATTATTGATTGTTTATTGTTTAGATCAAAGCTGTGTACACCGCGGTGAATCGAACGCCGGATTTTACAATGGTAAGACCGTAAGTTTACCGTTTTCTTACCGGGGGATTATAATATATAACCACTGTTCAACAAGAAATGTATTTCCTTCAAATTTGACAGACATACTCTGATCGTAATACCAAATAAACTAAGAAAGAACTCGTGTGGAAATAAATTAAACAATACTTTTCATAAAGCTCATAATTCAAAACTGTTATTAGCTTTATTTTATGTATAGTTAATTTATTTTACATAAGTAATTATTGTCTTAATAGAGGATGTCGAGATAATAATAAGTAAACTCGAACTTGCAAGATAGTTTTCGATAAAATTTAATTAAAATGTTTTAATTTTGTTTTTCATAGTAGTTTTATACATTTATACCAAAGGATGGCGCTAGGGAAAGTTCAGACGAGAGGGTGAGGAAACTAATAATTTCATACAATAAAATCATATCGGATTAATTTCGAAACTAGTTGTGGATAGAATAATAACAATCGGAACATATACTATGCTATAAAAGGTTTATATTATTTGTACTTGAAACCAAATTCTGAGTATTGTTCATCGTATACTAGAGCATAATGAATACATTATTCACAAAAGCTATAGGCATCTATTTATAACAAATATACAAATAATGGTAACATTTATATAGTCTTGGACAAGTCGGAAATACAAACCATACTACTGGAAAAAAAAACAAAATCCCTATAATGTGGTAATTAGCATAAAATCATAAAAGCTAATTGTCTGTATTGGTAGGTGAAGAGGTAGAAAGTATAGCCTCTAACAACACATTTTGAAACGCAAATTCCTTGTATCCCTGAATCGATTCAGTATGAAAATTAAACTATATTCCTTATGTAACTCGGCATCATATAAAACAGGTATTATTGATTCTTGCTGTCAAGAAGCTTCTACAAATTTAGAAAACAGTCGGGACTTGCGCAACACGCATCCAACAATATACGTCACATGCATAAAAAACTATACTGGAACAAATGTTGGTATCAAAATGAACTCATAATGATAAATCTGTCACATTTTTCACAAAGCCTCTAATACTTGTAGATGTCTATTTTCAATATCATTTTCAAACAAACAAAAAACAGAAAAACAATTATGTCGAAAGACATCACAAGCACATACGTGGCTGAGCAACATTGTCAAGATTTCAGTTTCTTCGGCATTTGTTTAGTGAAAACAGCCGATTATTTTGAATTATGACTCAATCTTTGTGAGCGTTCGGCTTGTGTGCCTTCATAACCTACAAAATTCTTGTTTATTATCTTGATTGTTTATTATCCGTGTTAATGCTCTGTTATGCAAGTTTTTCCACTTTCAAGGAAAACACCGAGGGCTTCCTTTTTCGGAATGTTGCGTACGTTAACTCTTCATCATTTAATAATTTTGCTGTATGAATCTCAATTCTTTACAGAAGCGTTTTGTATCCCAGATCCCTAGTACGCAGACATACCGCTGTGCCACTGGAGAGCTAGGCTAAGGAAATCAAGTTTCAAACAATATTAAATTGCTTTTGATTTAATCTAGGCATTCGGGAAGTAAATGAAAAATAAAATATTTTATTTAAATACTTTAATCGTACTACCCAAGAGAATTATACTTAATGTATTTTCTTACTGGCAGATATTCATCTGTATTTATGACCTAGTCAATCACCTTATAGTACAAGTTTGAGAAAGTACCTATTGTATTATTTTTTGCATTTCAGAATTGCGAACACTTAATAGATATATTAACATAATGCAATTCATTTTTTCGTAAATATAACTTGTGCTATAAAATTTTCCAATATTTTCGTAGTCTAATTTTCTTTGTATTTTTATTGCTGATTTATAAATATATATAAATCTGTTTCGTAATGTGTTCTGAAATAATAATAAACTGTATTTAATATTAGTAAGTTGTTATTCCACTAGATGACAGTGTGATCATAAAGTGGTAGACATTTTATTTTTGTTCGTTTTTTACAGTTAGGGTATAGACGTCTTGCACTGTGATCGTGTTGCATTTTTTTTCATTGTTTGGTTTAGCAACTTAATTGATCAGGTTACAAGTCATGAAATATTATTCAATTTATGCGTTAACAAACTGCCACTGTTTTTAAACAAACAATATTTGCATGTTGTTGTGATTGCCGGTTTGACTTCGAACGATACTTTGCGTAACCGATACTAATAATCCCTTACGGAGCTCAGTGGTCTGCAGTGCAGTTCGTAACGATAGCTGGTGTAGCATTATCAAGTAAATCATGGCGAAGGAGGGAGGTAAAACTCCCCGATGCGAAGTAGATAAATACGGTTGTGTGAGATTATCGTCTATTTTACAGACATTTAATGCTCCTATTAATGAAGAACACGCATGGGCAGTATGTTATCAAACAGCAAAATGCTTTTTAAAGGAATGGGAAGTAGACAATTCGAAAGTTCATTGCCTTAATGAAACTTCACAAATTCGAATACAGAAGGATGGAACAATTCATAGTTCGACTGTACGTGCTCATAATGCTGGTAAGTTCACTAATAATATCAGATATAGGCGTAATTTATGCTATAATGTATTAGATTAATAAAGTAATATTTTCGATATTAACACTCCTACGAAAAGTGGGGCCTAATAGGCCCCAGAGCAACTTGAAAGGTTATTAATATTAGGCTAATAATTTTGTATTTAAATGAAATTGCCATTTAAATCCATTAATGAATGGATTAACGAGATTCCCACTGTCCCTATCTACTATCTAGCGAAACCACAGCCAGGAAAACGGGCTTGGAGAAATCAGGACTAGAAACGTCTTTTCGTAGGAGTGTTAAGAAGTTAATTTTTCCCATTAATGTGAATTATCTTTCATATTTTGAATACATTAAGCAAAACACTGTAACGTCTTTCGAAAAATTTCGCTGATACCTGCAAAACATATCTAGGGGTAATTTCAAGACCAGTAGCTTTTCTACGAGGTTATGTTCAGTGTGCCAAGAAAACCTGCTTAAATTTCCCGCACTTGTAACAACGGCGCAATGGTGTACAACAGCAACAGAAAAACAAAGCCATTCGTGGTACAAATTTAATATTTTATTGCTTATGTATGCCTTAACGAATATCGGTAAAAGGCTTATCGCTTTATAATCAAAACATTATACAGTGAAAACAATTATGAATTAAGTTTCAGCCTTATTCTTTTTTTTTTAATGATTGCTGATAGAACGTCATGACAATCAGCTTTTTTGATCTTGAAACTTTTAAAAGTTACTTGTTTCTCTTGTCGTATCGTATCAATATACAGAAATGCAGAATTATTTTGTATATTTTCTTGTAATAATCTCCTACTTTGGAGCTACAATTAACTATATAAAAGAATGTAGAATGTATGGTGCAGCAACGAAACGTAATTACAAATAGCTTAGATTTCAACCGTAATCATTTTGAAAAGCCATCGGGCACTGTTCGTCTTGTTTCTGTATAGAGTGAACATATTTGCTTCATTTAAATACTATATTATGTTGTTTTTAATCATGTTACGTATCCATTTATACAGTATCTGTAGCCCCTAGCGTATTCTTTGAACGTGGGTATGTATTTAACTTTTTTTTCACATTGTATATTAAAAATATAACATTTTGGAGGCAATAAAAGCCTTAAAAGTTTACGTAGTACTATGAAAAGCACCATTAATGTTGCTGTTTCATGATAGTGATAACTTGCTTCATACGTTGACCTAGGCCGACACATAAAGTTGGTTTTTGATTGCAGTGTTCGCACTGATGAAAAATAGTGAACACTGTGATGGATTTATTATCATATAAGTATTTTGATATCGATGTTTGTTTAATTTAAATTTATATTTAGAAATGTATGTAATTTATACTGTTAAATCTGCATTGTGAAATTTTGCCTATTCACTAAAATTGTAGGTTTTCGAGTGTAAGAATTAACAATGTGTGCACCTAAACACTAGTGTATCGTCAGTATTGTTGTGCAGGCTGAAATTTCTAGAAACTCTCCACACGCCTAACGCCTGCCTATAAAGGTAACCAACCCGACAGTATATATTGGTTTTCTACAGTTGGTATACTATAAGCTTCTGAAGCTATAACTGTGATTAATGTTTATTAATGGGGAACTTCATAGATTTGACCAGGAACGTTTATAGATTTCTAATATTACAAAACGTTTAACTCCAGCGGATTCACATCAAACCCTAATTAGTATTTTTACGATAACTTTATATAACTTCGGCGTTAAAAATACTTAATGTTTGATTAGATAAGAACGCAAAGCTAGGCAACTCCTTGTTATTGAATTGTACCTACGTCAACTCGAAGTTAAACAGATGTGTTGCATATGAAATCTTGAAACGCTGAATTCGCCATTAGTTTCAGGCATTCTATTGTGACATTGGAAGGTGTATAAAAGACCTTACTTTTACCTTCTTGTACACCACTGTATAAGATTAAACACACACACGCACACAAATATTGAAATATGTATAATATTGGTTGTTTAGTTCTATCGTGTACTTCACTAACATTTTTTATATGTTAAACTAGTAAAGGCATCCGCCCCAATCGCAGTATTGTTTTGCGTATGATGGCGGAACGGCAAATATCATACGCTTGTAGTAACAAGGAGAAAAGAGTAGCTAGCTACAAAACTCGTAAAATTTCTGAAAATGACTAATATTTTAGAATCCATTTAAGGTATACCAAAAAAGTATTATGGTGATCGTGATCAAAGCTCGAGAAACAGGAACATTTCTTGTTATAAACAGAAGTGTATTAATTTATACTTCAAATTTCACTTATGTGATTAGGTGTCAGATTTTATGAAGTGTGTTGAAGAGACCAGCATGCAGATTTACATCGGGCATTATTATTTTTACGAAGATATTATTTAACTTCAGTGGTGATAAACTTGACGTGTGATTAACGAAGAGCTAGCTATATTCCTGCTCAGTGAATTGTACCTACATTAACTCGCTCATCGTGAACTCTTGATAAAACATTAATAAACTATTCCAATTGCTAAAACCCTCAAGAATAGCACTTAAACGACGATTGTCGAAATGTAAAGCTAATTCTGTTGGTAGTTAAGATAAAAAACAATTACCTTCAGTTTCAACTTTGTAATCCAAACGTCTTTAACCGGGTTTCCCATGTAGTGGAATGAAGAATGTAGCATTCGATTAATCATATTTTATTTTTACCGCTATGTGTCAGTGACTATTGGTGTCGTGCGCTCACATAATAGAATTTGTTTAAGCAAGTAAAGAAATGTATAGAAAACATCCAATTACAAATATTTGTTGAAATTAAACATAGTACTAGTTGGAGAATGGAACGAAGTGGCAAAGTTGCGCTAAAAATAATTAATATATAAAACTAGGGAGAACATTGTCGGATATCTGTGACAGGTATTGCATAACTCTTTTTTATTTTTTAACCAACGGCTGTCAAATAAAAGCTATTTTTCAAACTATTCATAATTTTCAGTGCTTCACGCTTTGCAATGATAATTATGACTTTAGATTTTTTTGTATACAGTGTACCTTTTTTCACAAATTTTGTGGACAGTATAATTTCACAATTTATTTAGTTATAGGAATAAACCGTTGTCAAAGTTATACACCAGTATATTTTTTCACTTTCTTTCTGTAACAGAATAATTATACATCTGTTTTAGAATTTAAATAGCATATCCCAAACATACCCTAGGCCCGGCATGGCCAAGCGTGTTAAGGCGTCCGACTCGTAATCCGAGGGTCAGGGGTTCGAATCCCTGTCGCACCATAACATGCTCGCCCTTTCAGCCGTGAGGGCGTTATAATGTGATGGTCAATCCTACTATTCGTTGGTAAAAGAGTAGCCCAAGAGTTGGCGGTGGGTGGTAATGAGTAGTTGCCTTCCCTCTGGTCTTACACCACTAAATTAGGGACGGCTAGCGCAGATAGCCCTCGAGTAGCTTTGCGCGAAATTCAAAACAAACAAACGAACAAACCCAAACATACCATGTGGAATACCAGGTTGCGACAGTCAATACAATAAACTACAACGTAAACTCTCTACGTAGGTTATCCATGTACACGTGAACGCCTAGCCACTCCCCTAAACCTTAATATACGCAATTTTGTGCTTACATTATAACTTAACGCATGTTATTAACTATTTTTTTAATTGACAAAAACAAGTAATTTGCAGTTTCTTAATTAACTTTCAGTTGATCAAAAATGCAAATTTGTGCTTAAAGTTTATAACCTTATTAGTACTATACATAAATTACACCAAAAAGGAATGTAAGGATCGACAATGGTATAAGCTCCAAATAATTATTCGTTATGCAGCTGTTACTTGTTTCAAAACTACTGCACAATTGTGTTGATTACTGTTATAATTAGAAACGATTAAAAATGTGTTGAAGATGAAAATAAAATTTCATGCTTGTTGATATTGCATCAACATATTTCATACTTAACAGCGAAAATTGTAGACAAATATAGATTTAGGCGAGGTACAACCCATCTTCAGCAAAGTCAATTTTACTTTTTCAAATAAAAACATAAAGCCTGTCCTTATTCATGCATCTATCAAACTTTCTTTTAAACTCATTCAAATTTACTGCCTCCACAATATCTGAAGGCAACCCCTTATATGGGCTAACCACCCTATTTGAAAAATGGATCCTGAACGTTGTTACGAAATTTCATGGGTCACCTCATCCCTTCTTTGTAGAACCCGGATCAACAGTGTGCAAGAAGACAGAATCAATAATACCCCACCACTACTATGTGTTTACTTCCTAAAGTTCCTACATGATTCTGACGCAACTAAACCAAAAAATGTAATTATTTTACCAGTTACATTATTTTCTTTCTTTAATTTCACGTTTTTTATTTCTGCACTATTATTACTGCCTTTGCAGTTATACTGGCCTTTAAATAAATAGGAAGAAAGTATTGTTATTGTTATTATTATAGTATTTAAAAAAATAAACTTTGGTTTTAAACGAGTAATAAAATTTTAGTGTCATATAAAAAGAATTCGTTACCAAGATTAGGTATTTTGTTTCATGTTTTAAGTAATACAGAATACTTTGTTACGTTATATATTATATGTATATATATATATATATATATTTACTAGAATGATTCTGTTCTTCGTGAATATTTATAATTCACATTGAAAATTATATTTAAGCATCGCTTTGGGAGACTTCGAATTTGACTACTGTTAATGTGGTTGTGCTTGAGCTGTGGAAGTAATGATAATCGTTAAGTACACTTTAAAATCAGCAATTGTTACCGTATAAATATTGTTGTGAAAGATCACTGAAATGGTAATGTGTCATTGTTACCAAAATTGAAGTTATTCATGGTAAAAACATAGTTCGTAATGTAGCAAAATGGTGTCGTAATGCGACAGAAAATGGAATATGGATAGAAAGTGAACTTGGATTAACGCGAAAACAACTTTGAATGAACATATTAGGTTTCTGATAATAACTTTCTTCATGTTCGCGCATTAAAATATGTAATATATGACGTTTGTTTATGAATATGGTACTCAATGCTTGGAATCTATCCAACCGTGACCTTTACCCTCTATTTCCAGCTTTTCTACGCAGCATATCACGCCGGAAGAAATGTGTGATTTTTGAGGGAATTGTTAGAAAGTACCTGATGCTTATCAACGACATTTGTATAGAATAACTTTATCTTTGTATATAACTCGAAAATGTTATTACAATATATTGTAAGAGTGGGAAGATAAAGAATGCGCCAAGTATTTTACCAAAAAAATAGGTGCTATTCCAATATCATACAATGAATGACGTTTCTCGTTTATTTTATTATCTCAGTTCATCCTTACTCAACTTAATTTTTTGCGACATATTTAAATTTTTCATACTATCATAACCTTAAGAATGCTTTACACAGTATGGCCAGGTGGGTTAAGGCGTTCGACTGAGCGATATGTATAATGGTTAACGTTCTTACAAATGTTTTTATCTATATATTATTGTTATTACTACAACTGAATATACCATGCATAATATATAACGAATATTATAATATTGTCACAAGTGATAGAGATAACTATAGTGAACACGTACTTATAATACGATAACGTGTTTTATTTCTTTTGAATTTTAATCTCCATCTCTGAAAATATTAAAGTGCTTGATCCGTTTAAAGTTTGAGTTCTGTTGTCGTCAGTGGCTGTGTGGCCAACTGTTTAACTATTAACAGGACAGAAACGGAATATGGTGGCTCAAACGATCCTTACAAGAAATGGAAACTCGAATGCCCTACCAGAGAAGATAATATAATGATTACCGTTTGGTTATCTTCAGACTATCAGCTTCTACTTAAGCGTTGTACTGTAGTCAGAATCAAATCATAGTAACTACCAATAATAAAAATTCACTCTCGAACCTTTCTTTTGATTTATGTAAGTGAAACACACCGAGAAGAAGAATTTTGTGTCCTTTATGAGGTTTGGTTTATTTAGAATTTTGATTAAAACTATCTCCACTAGCCGTCTCTAATTCAGCAGTGAAAGACTAGAGAGAATACAGCTTGACTCATCATCACCGACCGTCAACTCCTGGACCACTCTTTTACCAACGAGTGGGAGTGACCTTCACTGTATTATTCAATTACTATTAGACAGAATGGAACAAAATGCCTAATTGTTTTTATAAACTCTCATATTTCTGCATTGAGATGGCCTGGCGGGTTAAGGCGTTCGACTCGTAATCTGAGGGTCGCGGGTTCGAATCCCGATCGCACCAAACATGATCGCCCTTACAGCCGTGGGGGCGTTATAATGTGACGGTCAATCCCACTATTTGTTGGTAAAAGAGTAGCCCAAGAGCTGGCGGTGGAGAGTGATGACTAGCTGCCTTCCCTCTAGCCTTACACTGCTAAATTAGGGACGGCTAGCGCAGATAGCCCTCGAGCAGCTTTGCGCGAAATTCAAAACAAACAAGCACCGAGGACACGATACGCTTTTCAGTTGAAGACATGACTTTTTTGTATACACTGAAGTTATAAACATCAATAGGTAGTAATGAACTGTAAATATATATATTAAGAGCCTACATTTGAACTTTATTTTTACTTAACATCAAAGAAGGAAAACCAGACATAAGAGTCCATTCACCATGCTTTGAAAGAAAAGAAAACTTGTTACCGGCATGTAGGACCAACTCTCGCTTCTTTGAACCCGTATAATATGACTGCATGTAACCTAAGATAACTTTACACTATTCTAGCCATATACATGTTCTGACCAATTATGAAGTAACCAACATCCGTAAAAGGAGTGTAATTGCCGAGTGACAGTTGTCACATGATAATCAGTGATGTCGAGAAAACCCAATTGTAGAGAAATATATATGCAAAAACGGCTCGTTTAGATTGTGAAAATATTTTACGTAGAGGAGTGAACAACGTTTCGACCTTCTTCGGTCATCGTCAGGTTCACAAAGAAAAATAGGTAACTGACCGGAAGCTGACCACATGTTTGGAAGGGGTTGTGCAACTATGTGTCGAAATGTAGAGGGCGGTGTTAGATGTTTGAATATATAATTTTTTTAATTATATTTAATATAGGTATAAAGGCGTTCCTTTATATTGGTTTATTTTGGTTTTAAGTTGTTGTATAAATAAAGCTTCTTTAATTTTGCGTTTGTTTATGTTTGTTTCTTTATTTAGTGTTTGAGTGTTTTCTATGGTTATGTTGTGTTTATTTGACTTGCAGTGTTCGAAAACGTGTGAAGGTGACTTTTTATGTTCTTTGAATCTGGTTTCCATTTTTCTACTTGTTTCTCCAATATAGAAGTCGTGGCAGTTATCACATTGTATTTTATAAATAATGTTGGTGTGGTGTTTGTCAGTGTAGTTTTTACATAGTATAGACCTTAGTTTTGTGCCTGGTTTTTGAATAAATTTGGTATTAACTGGAATGTCATATTTTGTTACTAGTTTTTGCCAAATGTTGGTTATTTGTCTGCTGATGTCGGGAATATATGGTATGCAGCAGTATATGGTTTCGTGATTTTTTGATTCGTGAGATATATTTACTTTTGTTGGTTGATTTTGCTTTCTGTCTAGGTGTGTGCATATAATATTTTCTACGGTTTATGGAGGAAACTTATTGATGTTGATGAAGTATTGTTTTATTTTGTCTAAATCACCGTTAATTTTATCTGGTGAGCATAGTTTTATGGCTGTGTTTATTTGTTTTCTTAGTATGTTGAGTTTTTGTTTTGTTTCATGTGCTGAGTCCCAAGGAATGTATAGTCCAGTATGGGTGATTTTTCGGTGGATTTCTGTTTTGAATTCTGTGTCGGTTCTTGTAATTTTGAGGTTAAGAAATGATATTTGATTGTTTTTTTTTCCTGTTCACATATAAAGTTAATGTTGGGATGTATAGAGTTAATGTGATTGAAAAAATTAAGTATGTGTTCTGTAGATCTGAATCCCGCAACCGTGTCATCTGCATATCTGTACCAGTATAGTGGTGGATGTAATGCTGTGTTAATTGCTTGTGTTTCAACTTTTGAAACACAAGATTTTGTGTTGAAATTTTGTGTTTCATAAAAATATTAGGTAGAACTGGTGATACTGGATTGCCCATGCTTAGGACATTTGTTTTTATATAGTTGTGGTTGTTGAACATGAAATTTGTTTTTATCGTGGTGAATTCTATGAGGGTTGCTAATTGGTTGCTGTGAATGTCTGTAGTTGGGTTAGGGTCTCGGATATAGAGTTCTAAGGCTATCTTGCAGGCTTCAGTGGTTGGAACTTCTGTAAAGAGGGATATAGCATCGAAACTGGCCATTAAGGCTTTATGTTCAAGTTGATTTAGATTAGACTTGAAATTAAAAGAGCCTTTGATGAATGAGCTGGCTGATGTTACATATTTGGAGAATGCCCATGCTTTTTTTTACCAAGATTGTAATTAACTGATTCATATGTGGACATTATTGGTCGTAATGGACAATCTAGTTTATGAGGTTTGGGGATGCCAAACATAAACGAACGCAAAATTAAAGAAGTCTTACTTATACAACAACTTAAACCCAAAATAAACCAATATAAAGGAACACCTTTATACCTATATTAAATATAATAAAAAAAATTATATATTCAAACATCTAACACCGCCAAATACATTCCGACACTCAGTTACACAACCCCTTCCAAACAGCTTCCGGTCAGTTACCTCTTTCTTTCTTTGTGAACCTGACCATGACCGAAGAAGGTCGAAACGTTGTTCGCTCTTCTACGTAAAATATTTTCTCAACCTAAACGAGCCGTTTTTGCATATATAGTTGTCACATGATGTTGGAATATTTAGGTCATAGTTGAAATTTTATTGTCTCAATGGTTTTCTGTCACATTCTGTTTTTCACTGCAACATTTACAGATTTAACATTAAAGCTTTTAACCCAACAGAAAATAAATAGTTTATACATTTACCAAATTACCTGTGCGCATTTGAATGAAATATGCCTTAAAAGCTCAACTAGCCTATTATCTTGGGTGTATTTAAATAAAGATAACACAAAAATTTTAAGATTTACTTAGTATCTCACACAACTATTTTAATGATAATACTATTTAGTATTTATTTTACCACTTGTATTAAACGTTTTTAGCATTATCGTTTGATATGGAAATATATTCGATGCAAGAATATCAAACGACAATTTTCTTGCACGTCAACGAACTATGTTAAGGAATTCGTGGTACTGTAGCTGCATATCGTACACGTGTCACTAAATCTAAGTGTTTAGTACGCTTTCTAGTCTTTACAGACAACGTGAATGAACATTATTACCTGTTATCCATGTTGCATTTTGCTCTACCCTTTAATAAGCTGGTGGATTTTCATTGAAGGGAAATTATTTTTTTTAAGTGACAGGAACACGTGCTTCAGATGCACTTGAACATTAGAATTATTTTTCGGCTGGCTTAATTATGTAATATGTATTTTTCAGTTTGTAATAAGTTGTTAGTTTAATCGTTTTATTCAGAAATAATATTAGAAAAAAATGAATGGTAATATTTTTAAACATTTGTTTGGCATACTTAACAAAACGTTCAGTCAATATACATTATAAATGTTTTCCTTTTAAACAGCAAAATAAAAGTATGCGGATACTATAGCTGTGAGAATGTAAATACGTTTATGTTTGTTTTTTGTGCTCTGCAAAAACTAATAGTTTGTTTTATTATAATTTTACAGCAATACGTAGTACTTAAAACTACTTACTTCGATTTCAGTTTTCTCACACCAACCTTGCAATAAAAACTTCTACTGATAAAGATGTCCACTATACCTTGGGGGTATTGTAATGCGGAAACGAACTAACGGGAAGTTAGGTTAATACCATAGCATGATGTCCGTCCACCTGTTCTTGTAAAACCGGTTAAAAGTTCCAGCGGAACCGGTAGTAATACAGCAAGATAGTAATACTCAAATAAAAAGGTTGGGAATAAAAAATGTCAATAAATATTCAAGTTTTGCATGAAAAGTGCTGTAAAAAGATACTATTTTTTGTCATTTCGAAGGAACTTAGCCCTGGCCCCACACACAAGATTTTATCATTAGTGATATAATACAAATATATATGATGATAAATTACCATTTAAGACAAAATACAGATAAGACTGAAAACATATTTCTTGAGATTTGCTGTTAATGATAAATTGTTAGAAAGGTTGACCGACTTGCCAGCTAATTTTATTTTTATATATTTTAATTTTCTGATTTGATATAACTAGATATTTACCGTTAACATTATACATATGTACAAGTTGTATATGCTGGATAAGGTAAGCTAGCCAATTACAAGTTGTTATAATTTTGAAAGTATGGGTGTCTCGTGAACCTTTTGTTTATAAATGTAATGAATTAAAAGAAACTGTAACATTTCATTATATAGCGTGTCTATTATTACCAACCTACTAAGCATAATTTAAAACTTCCGAATTTAATAGATTTCCAGCGTGAAACACATTTATTCGTGTAAGTTTCATTTCATTTTTATGATTTTTCTTAATTCTGATGGGGAATTCTCAAACAGCTGATAATGTCTGTTGTGTCTTTCAGGCATGGGCTTGGAGAGCCAACCCAGCCCCGGGGTCAGTAATTTCTTCGGGTTCCCTCTTTTATTATGTTTTTTAACTTTCGGTGATTTTTCATAAAATAAATTTAGGTGACAAATTTCTTCATGAATCCTTTAAAAATGGCAGTAGCCGTTTTAGCTCATTAGGTAGTGTGCATTTCTAGTAATCTTTGTAATATCCCACTGTCCTTGACCCCCTTATCGTCAGCCCTGCTTTCAGGTAGCTACTTTTGAAAGTGTCAGGGATCTTCGTACTAATTCAGATAAAATAATAGTAATGGATAATTTAACATGTCTAAATAGAAACATTATTTTATGCGACGTAGACCTGATGGTTAGTGTATCCGGTTCGCCATCGTCATCGAACATGCTCATTTTTGCAGCCGTGGGACGTTATAAATTTTTTAAGCAATACACTTTTGGTTCTTTAAAGAGTAGTTTCATGTGCTGACGGTGGGTGGTATTGACTAGCTGTCTCTTACTTGGTCTATCACTTTTAGGGACGGCTTGCGCAGATAGCCCTCGGATAACCTTGCTCGACATTCTCACCAGCTATGCGACGTTACGGGCAAATACTTGCCCTAATTTTTCTGTTAGTATGGTGCATACTGACTAGTTAGGGTCGTCTGCCAGAAAATGTCGTTTGAAATAATTTGAATTAATTTTCATTTAGTTGTGTACTAATTTGTCTTATTATTACTTTTTATCTGAATTGTTTCTGCTCACGTCTGGTAGAACAACAGTCGTTTAAACAGTTTTTACTCATAATAATTTACTAATGAAGCAGTTATATTTATAAAAAAATTACGTGCCTAGCAGTGTGTTTAATTTGCTTCAGAACATGCACCGCAAACCTTTTAATGGTCCATACATCAAAAGCAGATGAAGGTAAATGGTAGTCTAGTGTAATTTTCTAATTAAATAATTTGTATTACTTTCAAGAAAAATGTTAATAATAATCTACTAAAATCTGAAGATAAGGAATCCATTTTTTAAAATACATGTCTTTAATATTATTTTTACATCAGTTAAGACTCTAATTTTTCGCTTCGAACATGACAGTTTAACTGCTGAAACACGTCATCACTTTTTACCACTAATATGGCGAGAAAAGTTCAATTTTAAACCAATCATACAACCTTAGGACCGACTTACGCCGATGCCAAATTAACAATGGGGGGCCAATAGTTTCAAATTACTATGAGGGTATCTTACTTTTCATAGATATGTTTCTACTTAATACTTTTTTTTTTATAAAAGTGTAGGAAAACGTTAAGACATAGGCTAGTAAACAATATTTCACTATAATGACTATAATATGAAGTAGAAAGAGTAACTACTGAACAATGGTAATATTTTAAAATTTGAATTTACTTGATGTCGCCTACATTAAGAGCATTGTGCAAGTATTAGTCGTTAGGCCTATCGAAAATTTCAATTTAATTTAAGGATATGTGACATAGTTAGGCCTAAACATTACATAATTTAATTATTCCACGTTTAGTTAAAAACCATGTATATTAATCTCTTAAATAAACGGTGTTAACGTACGTTAGATCAGTTAGCTGTTCTTGATTAAGTTAGTTGAAACTCGAAATTTCATACTGTAAATTGTAGTCAAAGTTAGCACATTTTGATAATTAATTAAGATATTAATAAGAAACAAGCAGTATTGAGTGCCCTGATTATTTACACACACACAACTATAAGTTGTTATTTATTAACTCTGTAATTTTATTACTAGTTTTCTAATAGTATGCAATTTGAAGACGTACCATTCTTCCTTTGGTTTTCACTCGTTAAATAACCAAAAACGTCATAACTAATGTGATGTTCATTTTTATGCAAACGTACAAATTTGGCCTTGAATTTTTAGGTTAGAATGCGTTTGTAATTTTTACTAAAACTACAAGGGCTATATGCGCAGCTGTCCCTACTTGTGAAGTTATGGGCTAAAAGGCAGGCAGCTAGCAATCTCATCGGTTGCTGTTGGCCTTAATTAAATTTGGTATTGAGCATGCCTTGCGTCAACGGAACGCGATAGTTAAACCCTCAAATTCACAGTCTTACCCGGCCCCATGTTTTGCCCACAATATTTCTAATTGTCGTAATAGTTAAATATTTGATTGTCATTATGGTGATTTGATGAATGGAGGCAATGTTCAGTTAAGTAACTAATTGAAAGTATCGAACACTGGAATATCGGGGTAATGATGTGAGTATATGTAGTAAATACGTATCCAGCTTTAAAAATCTACAAAATAGCTGATATTGGTATGAAATGATCCATCTTTTAAGTGTACAAGATGTGTAAAGTTTGAACACAAAAACATGCTCGTCATATGAGTGTGAAAAAAAACACGAGGTTGTGGTTGAGAATATTAGAGATTCGTAAATCACAAATGGCGAGGTATTTTGTGGAACTCGCTTCATCAGTATTTTTCTTTCTTTTTTTTGACATTCTCAAAATCTCTAAAGGTTGCTTGTTCAAAGGTTACCAAATTTAATACGTCTAAAGACCACTTTAAGCTGAACCGTTTTCTGACGTCATATACTCTGAAGCAAGATGTTTACGTGTTTCTTTCACAAGCAAAAGTTGGACGTGTGAAAGTGTCAAAAAGTTGTATCCGTACAAATTTTTGTTGTTCTGTAATAATGGATCTAAATTTTATTTTAAAATACATGGTATTATTTATTTACCTACTGTTCCATTGTAGTATTTTCTGTTTCATATTTTCCTATTTTGTTTGTTTCCAGTTGCCAGATGCTTGTTTCTGTGGGCATACACTGCACTTATTTTTGTACCGTGTTTACTACAAATCAGTCTTTATGACGTTGTGTGAATCAAAGTAATACTGGCGTCATCATTCTTAGTTAACCGTTCTGTATTTTGGACTGTACTATACCCGAAACACTGTATCAACAGTTAGAGGGCAACAGTTCAACAACAAATAATGATATTCTGTGATCAGAAACGAATTATAATAATGTTTAGTAAATATTTTACAATAAGTATCCTTGAAACATTAAAGTGTTTAAGAAATGTATAAAAATTACTTCCTTGAAGTCACAACGGAGTCAGGTTTATTTAAATTATTTGTTAATGGAGTTTTATTCATATTGTACAGAACGTGTTTCTAGACAGCCATGACACACAAGTGATATAATGCATGTCTCGACATGATTTGTTTGTTTGTATTTCATGCGCCAGCCGTCCATGATTTGGAAGTGAAAGTCTAGAGGAAAAGCAGTTAGTCCTCACCACCAACTCATGGGCTACTCTTATATTAACGAATATAATACATTATAACTTCAATAATTTCAATACAGAGACCAGAGAGAAAACAATTTGCGTGTAAAACAGTTTCATTTCGAATTTCATGGAGCTTATTTTGGTATATTTATCATAGTAACAAACTTTTAAAAATTACCATAAAATAGTTGTCAGTTTCACGGTTGTTCAAATGAAAGAAACAATCCTGTAATAATTCAACCACAAGATGTTCGTTGCAATGACTTAGTGAGAAAGTTTTTTTATAAAACTTGGTCATTGTGTAGAAATTTGTACAAGATGTTGTTATATTGTTTTTTTAATTGATTTATGATGTGTTATGTGGGCATGTACGTATTTCCTTAAACCAACATTTGTTTACGTAATTGATAAGAACATTTTTGTGAAGGGTATTTGTGGTATAGTTGTTCGATTAATCTGTTGTTTACTTTAACATAGATTGCTATTAAAGTATACTAGAATTATGCGCTAAATACGCTTTTATCTTTATGTGCTTCAAAGACAAATTTTCAATTTATATTCTATATAAATTAGAACGGTATGCTATTGAAATAATTTAGGATTTTATATCGCCAATAATTTCGTGTTGTTTACATTAGTTTAAAGTTTGTTTTATAGAAATTTTCAGCAAATAGTGTAAAATTTTTAAAGGGGCAGTTTGAATCGGCATTAACTGTTAGTTTGGGTACAAGTTTTTTGAAAACTTATGAATACAATTGCTGTAAAATCAGTTTGTTTTATAAGCAATTGAAAGATTCTAAATAAATTTTGTATGGAATTTTGTTTTTCACTTTATATAAATGAAACACCAAAGTGTACAGATCATTGTATGTTGTGATATGTATAGCGATAAAAAAACAACAGGAAATAAAATTGTATTTGAAAAATTAATAATTTTATTGTAAAATGATGTATAAATGTTTGTGTACATCTGTGACCGACCGTTGACCCGTTTCTTCCTAATAGTGAGTGATGTTATCAAACCCGTTCGTTTTGTATGCACTGCACTGTGTATTTTCCCATCCAACCGTATATCGTAGTATCCCTTATATCACAGGTATATGGGAAGGGGCGGGTGGACTGTCTTTGTGTATTACAATCCTGTGGGTTATCAAAATGACGTCGTACAGAGGCATTACATAACTTACAGTAAGAAGTATTGTATATGTTTACAATATGTTTTATTTGTGGTAACATGTTTCTTTAATAGTAATTTGTAATACAAATAAAATATATATACGATTATCAGCGCGAGATCTAAATTAAGTTTTCCTTTAAACTACCAAAACACATATATATGTATATTTATATATACACACACACACACTCTCCATCACGCTGTTTATCTCTTGAATGGACAGAAAAATTATTCCCTTATTTGGAATTCCTACGTTATCAATAGTTATCCGTCAGTTTTCATATTTGCTGAATGGGCACTTTGAGAGACAAACTTATTAATAACAAAATATTTTTTTTAGTGAAGGAATTTCACGAAAAAATGGGATTTAATTCGCGCAAAATATATTTACTGTTTATTGCTTGTTTTTGTTTTATCCCTGTCAGTATTACATGTATTATTTTAATGTACTATGTCGAATATATTGATTTGAATATATAATATATATATCACTTTTGACACTTCTTATCTAAATTACAACTATCAAAAAGCATTTGTTTCGGTAGCGGTTGTTTCTTGCGTTCATTAAAATAAGAACAAACAGTGCCATTCAGCTGAAACAAAAATCTCTGTGGCTATTCGACTAACTTGAGCACTATCGAGCTGAATGTACCTACCCATTATGGCGAAACACAAACATTTTTGTCAACAATGCATTGCAGTCTCATTTACTTAACAAATATAAGGCAATTTTACTTAGTGAAATAACACATGGAATTATAAAAGACAGCTGTATATGGCCTACTATACAATCATATTGTCTATATGTCATGACTCAAGAGATTGGTTTGACTGCATATTTTATCACTATTTTCAGGAGAATTATCGTTGAATTGTTTAAATGGGTATCTGCTAATAGTATAGAATAACGGAACATTATGTTTAGACCTTTTATATGGTTCTCAAAATAAAGGTTATGAAACCTTTATGGGCTTACATATTTATATAAAAATACCCTTGGCTATAATAGTGTATTGGCACGAACTTGCCGTTTGAACAGGCGTGTCGGGTAGTTGATGATATATTTGCTTTTCATTTATTTTTGTTACGATTCATGAAGGGTGTTTTCTAAACGTTTATGCCAAAGTATTTCGTACTGTTTCATTCTTTTCATTTGATTTTGTAACAATCTTTTAAAATGTGTTAGCAAATACAATTCGCCGTATATTTTCTTGCATCGTATTTCTGTATCGACACCAACTCTCGTAGTATTAATTTTACAAGATCCAAACTTTTAAGTATGGTTGAAGGTTTACGCAACTGACGTAAGTCAAGTTGCTTGTAGGATATAAAATATATAGTATAAGTTATAAAGGCTTGTACAGTAGTCATGTCCCTATTAAGCTTGAAACATGATATGTTTTTAGCTATTATTTATATGATGTTTTGCTTGATGTATTTTCCCCATTTTTATTAGTAATTTTTCACTGACCATTATTAAACGTTTCTCCCTACTATAGGATCAAAAGCTATATTGGCAGGTGTAGTCACGCGCGCAAATGCTTGACTACTCTGTGGAGTTTGTACACAAGAGAGTAGCCCTAGTGTGATTATTATAGTACACTTTCACCACTGGGTTACAAATAAGATGAAAGACAATGTAAAATTAATATTATCTCTAGCGAATTGAATTGTATAAAATAATGCCATCCTAAATAAATAAGAAACATGATATACTGAAAATGCTTTCCATTATTGTCACATTGACATAACTGTTACCTTTCTTGTTACAAATAATGTTAATCCATTAGAAACACTTGAAGACGACAGGATGGTCTTGTTCGTTTTTATTAATCTGAAACACCAAATTTGTCATTATTTCCCGGCATTCTGTTGTGATATTGGAAGGTAGATAAAATATCTTACTTTTACCATCTTGTACACCAGTGTATAATATTAAACATACAAAGACTGAAATATGTATAATGTTAGTTTAATTCTGTCGTATACTTCACTAACATTTATTATATGTTAAACTAGCAAAGGCATCTTCGCCAATCGCAGTATTTTTTTTTGCGTGTGATGGCGGAACGGCATGAATCATTCGTTTGTAGTAGCAAAGAGAAAAGTGTAACTAGCTACCAAACTCGTAAAATTTCTGAAAATGACTGTAAGATGTTTCAGAATCCATTTAAGGTATACCCAAAAAGTGTTATGGTGATCGTAATCGAAGCTCGAGAAACAGGAACACTTTTTTGTTATAGACAGAAGTGTTTTAATTTATACTTCAAATCTCACTTATGCACTTAGGTGTCAGATTGTGTGAAGTGTGCTGGTGATATCGTAGAAAAAAATGGAACGAATCTGGGACAAACCGTTGTTTGAGAGAAAGAAATCAATATTTATTTATAGAAGTGAATGTGTTACATTCGAGCGTTGCTACTGTGTGACGTAGTTCCATAGCCTATTGATTTCCTTGCTACTATAATTACGGTTATACGCAGACCTTTAACTTTCTTCTGTTTTGCAATGGCATACATTTTAATATTTGGGTGAAAATATAAATACTGATAATTGCCGTCGCAGCGAAACGTTCGACAATAAAAGTTGAAATCACTCGTTATCAGAAAGGAGTTATACCTAGAAATATTATTTAGGTCTGTTGACGTAAGACTTCCCTCATCACTAATAATCTTGCAAACCACAGATATCAGTTATATTAGTTTAGCAAGAGAGATTATTAGAATTCTTAAAAAATATTCTGTTAATGTGATTTTATTTACCGTATATTTAAAAGTTTTATGCATCTGGTAGTGATACTTAATGATTGAGAATTATTTTTTATTTGTGTTTTTTTTAAACCCTAATTTCATTGGCTTACATGTAATTTAGTAAGCCATTGTCATGACGAGAGTGGATAAGCTGGATTTTGGAACTAGCGACGAGATTTTTGGAGTTGGGAGATACTGGAGGAAGGAGAGGACAGAGCATTATTTGTATAGGAGAGAGTGAAGTGGTGCTCCTAATAGTGATATGGATGGGTCCATTTGTAAATATGTAGCTTTATGTAAATGTGTATAAAACTGTTACTGTATTATGTTGTGCCCCTAAAATAACTAGATATGCACTGCCTTGTATTTTTAACAATACATGTGGTGACAGTCGAATGTGGTTTGGCGTTTCAGTTTTTGATTTAAATTCATTTTCCGTATGAAGATATTCGATACATTGACATGAATGCATAGTCTTTACAACTGTATAAATTATTTATAGCCCGCAAACCATTCATCGTTCTTTCTATTATTAACGTAATTCACGGTTTAGTGATTTTTCCTAATTGTGAAAATGTAACCACTTTTCTAAAACAAATTCGAGATGATTCTGGTCACCCCTCCTTTTCTCATGCCCCTAGAAATTTTACTAGCTTGCAGAGTAGGGTGAGGAGTCCCTTGCGGAAGTGAAATTACGGAACATGCGTAACTAGTTGTTTAGAGGGCGAGCGTAAGGTAAGCTTGTACATACAAACATTCACATGTCTAACCACAGGTTTTAACTACGCTACGCACTGACCCCAGTGAGGGGATAATTTCGTCAGTTAGAGTTTTTCAACAGATGATATCCCACAGGGTTTCACATAATTTTTAACATTCTTTTTCTTTCATTCGTCTTTTCGTTGTAACTTGTTAATAACCTTATGATAGTTAGGTATAATAATTTTCCTTAGGTACATACTTAACATTTCTATGAATAAGTAAATTCAAATTTTCATATTATTTTTTGCCGTTTTTTTTTAAGAAACCTAGTTATTTTTTGGATATTGCTTTACTTTTGGCATTTTACCGGTAATAGTTATAGTTAGGCGATTTGTGTTGCATGTTACCAGTAAACAGTTTGACATATCGACTAATAAACTCGGAGTTTTAATAGGTAATCAAAAGATATGATTTAAAACACACACATACACGATATAGATATGAGAAAACATTGCGTAATAATGTTTATTTATTGAATTTTTTTGTTTTATGTTTTATTTTTTCTGTTAGGTTCGGTATTGTTTCGTTAAATTTGTATGACAATTTTAATTTTTTCTATACATGTTTGTCGCTCAAAATTTACAAGTAAACGCATATTTTGAGGGAGGTAAATAAAATAGTTCAGGTTTATTTGTAATTTTAATGGTTGTAAGAATGTAAATATACATGTCACGTAAATAAACACCTACAATAGCAAGCATAATGTGTGTGTGTGTATTTCATCAAATAGTTACTTCTGCCCTTATGAATGTTTCACAAAATAGTAGCATTCTGTTAGCGTATTTACTAAAATATTCAGGTGCTGGTGAATCCCAAGCCATATAAATACATTGCCATAAATTGGCATGTATTGTCTAAGTACGTCACATTGTATGGCAACACGGTTTTGCTTCTTTTGATTTCATCCAACACATGCTTAAGTACTAGTGATGATGTGGTGGTGATGACTAGCTAGTATTACTCGGGCAGAATTAGGGACAAGCAGCGTAGATAGCTCACGTGTAGCTATGAGCTAAATTCAAAACCATACACAACAAATGGTTAAGTTGAACAGGAGGAGACGGGCATAGAGGATATGCGAATTATAGACGCTGTTGTGAAAATTATTTGTATAGCAGAAGTTCGACTTCAAAATTAAAATAACTTTGAGAAAGTAGAGTGTTAACGGGTTCAAAAAGTGATACTTATTTTTACAGAATTGGTTTCCTTGTTAATATAGATGAGAAAAAAAAAAGACGGAACGCAGAGTGGAAAGGTAAGGTAGCATTAACCAAGACAGTGAAAATGATTGATAAAATGGAGAAAAACACAGTGTAAGCCATTTTTGCTTCGCTCCCCAGTGGAACGGCAGTATGTTTGCGGACTTACAACATTAGAAACTAGGTTTCGATACCCGTGGTGGGGAGAGTAAAGATAGCTCTTTACGTAGCCATTTCCTTAACACCAAACAAACATTTGTGTTACTGGTTACAACTATCACTGGGGAATAAGAAAAAATTCAATTTTATCAAGACGATAACTATATAGAATTGGGCAGCGAAGTAAGGGCAAGTTTAGCGAATCAACCAACCAACTTCAGATCAGAAAGAAAGAACATCTTGAAAAGGAAGGAAAGATCCTGAAAGGGATTGTTGGTAAAAATATACATCCTATCATTATGAAATTCAATAATTTATTCCTTGTGTCTTTGAAAGATAGTAATAAACTGCTTTTTTACTTTGATTGGCTGCTTGGTGTTCTTGTCTTTATTTGTCATAAAGACTGATACATGTGTATTTCAGTGTAACCAAGATTAAAATTAGTATATTTGCCTGTGTACGTGTTAATGTACGTGATTGTTTGCTTCTACTTGCTTTATCACAGACATAAAAATTAATTATAAATATATCACATTTTGTTTCCTCAACAAGTATCCGCGTACTTCAAGTCTTTCAAGCAAAAGTCTAAATTAAAATGTATTACTTATATCAACTGTTTTTGAAAAGGACAGCTATGCCAGATTTAAAGTATTTTCCATTTGATTAATATTTTTGAAATATAGCCAAATCTTAATGAACATTTTAGTCAATAATAAAAAATTGAATTTTGTTGTTTCAGAATTCACTATTTGGTAAGCATGCAGACATTTTCTTGTTCTGGTCAGCATTTCTTTAGTGATTAGCGTACCGGATTGCGTATCAGAATATCCATGTTTGTGTCTTGTTGTCATAAAAACAAAACCCCCGAAAACGTTTTTCGTGCTAATGCAGTGGCGTATGTATGATACTGACGGAAAATTCTACTATAATAAAGTATCCCAAGAGGTGCCAGTGGATGCTGTTCATTCGCGTTTTTCTCTCCGGCCTACCAATTCAAAATGAGGGATGGCTAGTCCTGATGGTCCTTGTGTATATATCCGCAAATATTCGATACACAAATTTTTGTTTGTACTTCATAGAGGCTTCAACTGGTATTTTACAACCCCAGTATCGTCGCTTAATTTATATCGTATTGATTTCAAGACAATCGGTGCAGCAATAAAGTAACACAGAACTCAAACTGTTAGAGAGAAGAAACACCGAAAACTCAAAATGACTCTCTCCCAACTTATAAAGATGTGCTTACGACAGAAAATGGCATGATCTAATAGCAACCAACTCTTTCATAATAAACATGGCTACGAGAAGCGCAAAACTGGCGTCCACTGTTTGGACGTCAAGGTGTCCAATATTTTCTGACCATGGTAGGAATAAGGATGAGTGAATACGCTCTGAATCCTGAACATTATGCCAGAATGGCGTATGAAGATAATTTTGGAAACTTTATACGGATAATTCTGTTTTCGATTCATATTCCATAGGTGGTGTGGACAGCACTTCATGCGGACGACATGTCTGATCATGATGTGAAGTCAAAAATATGATCATTTCCCAGATTTTGACAGGTAAACGTATTTTGTCGAATTTACCGTTAGAATAACCTATGAAATTTTGAAATGCAATATGGATGGCTGTACATTCTTCTGAGCAGGATGGGTGTAAGACACGAAAATAAAAAGAGAGATTGTTTATGGTTTGTCCCGTAACTGCTAAGATCTTTCTTTTTTTTTTTTTTTGCTCATTGTAGCTAATATTTTTTTTTATCTTCTCTCGTCGCAGCTATGACCACAAAGCATGTTAACACTGTATAGTATGATTGGTATTTATTCTTTGCCTGATTGACCATTGTCTAATCTAACTACAGAACTTGTAGTACAGTAAAACCTGTCTAAGGCGGAATCGCACAGGACCGAGTAAAATTTCCCGCTTAGACGGAACATGCATTTCCTTAATTATAGTTAACTTTTGAACGGAACGATATACTTGATCGACTCACGGGAAGTAAGACGTTTCTGAATAAAGTTATTATACTGTTTATACTATATTTATTAGAAATAAACAAAAATAGACATTTAAAATATACACAAGTACACAATTTCGTAATTAAATTTATTTGAAGAAAGTGTTCAATTTCAACCGTTTCGTTTTTTTTTTAATGGGCTTTCTCATGCGGTGAAAAGAGAACGCCAATCCTATGACCTTTTATGAAGTTTATATTTCCCCTTCATTTTTGCCTACAATTTTATAGCGTTAATACAAATAACACTTGCGACGATGTAGGAATTTCTACATTATTACGCATTCATCTTTTACGCATTTGATTGAATGATTTAAAAATGCAATTGCACCTAACACGTCAATTTTCATGGTCCTTTCAGACGCTATCTTACAGTCGTACATGTTTGCAATAATATGCTGAGACATTATTTTTCTGTACTTCATTTTTATACACTGTATAATTCCATTATCTGGTGGCTGTAGAACTGATGTACGTGGAGGTAGAAAGACTAAACGACATTTGAAAGTAGAACTTTTGGGTGACAATTTGTATTATCTAGGAAAAGTAGAATATTCCTATTTTCTTGTTCGATTCATTTGTTTATTTTGTTCAAAAATTCCTCGAATATATCACTTGTCATCCACGCTTTATTATTCGCTTTCCATTTTACAGGGAGTTGATTCTGAATTTTTTGAAAGAACGCAGATTTTTACCTATTACCCATGGTTTCTCTGGTTTTCCATCAGCAAATGTAACCAACAGTACAGTCAATCGTTCTTTCGAATAATGGACGACCTCCGGAATAATGACGTCAGAAAAAAGAACAGAAATATTTAAAAAATTATTAATTAAACTAGAATTTTATCAATATTTAATCAATAACATTTTATCGCCTTACTCAAGTTCTAATCCTACATGTTGATAGATGAAGTAGGTGAAAGATAGTTTTCCGTCAGCATTACGGAGGCTCCATCATATAGAGGGCCTTTTATAAGATAAATCTTATGATAATGCTGCAAAATTTTGATATTTCCGGCTTGTACAGGTTTTAGTGTGTATTGTAATTACATACATTACGTGTTGGCGCCTATCGAAATTCTACAAGGCCTTATCAAATATCGGTAATTTTAATGGCTAATAAATAGTATGACACTTAAACAATTTAATAACAAAGTTTAAATTTCTAGGTATATTATTTCACACATTTTGATACTTTTAACAAAATGTGCGCCGCAGACACGGGAATACCATTGAGGTTGCTATTATTTTTGTCCCGTGTTTGGGTTAGCTGGGAATCTGTAAAAAGATGTACCTGGTTCTGAACCCTGTCTCTTAGTGCAGTGAAAAATGCACCAGTGGAAAAGCATTTTAAAGTTTTTCACTTCCTTCATTATAGGTGTGCTGCCGTCAAATATGGCAGGCAAAAATGAGATCTGCTAACATCGTGACGTCATTCTGAAAAGGTCTGTTGCGTGGGGAAAATCGATGTATTCTGACTAAGTGTGTTGGTTTATAAATTTTTCGTTTTCATAAACTTTGTTTTTATTTAGCGTATTTTGTTGCCCAAGCAATGAAAAAATTTGCAGAACGAGATATTTCAGTAAATAAACCTAATTGGAACTAAAATATGGATCAATAATCCAAAGAATTGCCTAATTTCGAGAATGGAAGGGACTATTTATTATTATCTTCTGAATAATCGACCTTCATGTCGATTGGTCCTAAGTTTAGGGATTTAAAACGCTAAAATCTGAGGTTTGGTTTCTCGCGGTGAACAGTGTGCAAGTAACCCGTTGTGTAACTTTGCACTGAGAAAGCGGTAACAGCATCGTATGAAAGTGTAATTTACAGCTTATTCTTGGAGCTTTTACAGCTGGATAGTTTACGTTTTGATTGTTTGTCGATTTTTAACTTAATTTTTTTACAAAACTTTGAAGAAGTGTAAAGCTATATTTTAAGTTTTGTTTCATTTAAAGTTTGTAATATATCTTTAAATTTATAACATATATTAACTCCACTGTTTGTGATCGATAGAAATTTGCTCTTCACAGTCTACGAAAAATTACCAGTGGTTGGAAGCATACAATATTTCCATTTTTGGATGGGTTTAAGTCGTGCTTTATAGTTCCATATATATTACTACCTTAAACTCAAAAGCAGAATTTCTCAACCGTCAGGCTGCGAACTGTCGTCTTTTTTTGCGATCCGACGAAAACAAATGAACAATAACCAAATATTCTCATTTAAATCGTGATGTTTGTTTCTTATATTTGCAGTTTGGTTCACGACAGATTAGGGAGGCAGCGAGTGGGGCCTGTGTCGAAAAGATTGAGAAACGCACGCTGATTCAAACACTGTCATTATGAACGCGTGAACTACTGTTTAAGCTTAAATTAATTTATAACTCTAACCTAGGTTTATCTGTAATTGTTTAACTAAGTCTTTTAACCGATATTGAATCCATTTCCTAAAACTACAACAAGAAAAATACTGGCTTATAAAACTTGCGCCAACTTACACTTGTGAAACTGAATCGTATACTAAATTAAGGAATATAAGATGTACTTTTCAGGCTTAGCCTAATAAAAAGCGCAATACGCAAATCATGAATAACATTTACATGTTACTTATCCCTTTCATAAAAGTGAAGATGAAGAGTGTAAATTTATGAAAGTGTAGGGTATAAGAGGTAAAACTACTTTACATTTTAAAGTATAGATTTAGAAACTTAAATCCTATTTATGTGAAACGGTATTATAAAATTTTCTGGATATATAACTTCATTCCTCTTTTTATATTCATGTCATCCCCTACTGTTTTACCCATTGCTTAACGCTAAACATTGTTTTGATAATTTACGTTGGTAAGTTCGATTATGTATTTAAATTTTATAAACCAATAGTAAAGCTGCTCCAATTGAAAATAGCTACGTTATTCTGACATATACAGTTACACAATATTTATTTCTATATATTCTAAATTATACATGTTTTGGGGATCCTGTATATATGAGGCTGCAGCCCCTAAACCTTATTCATTAATCTGGCCCTGTGAGTAGTAATTAGCATAAGTATTGGATTACTATTACCACAACCAAAAGCTGTATTCCCATAAGTATCAAAAACATATTCTTATCGCGTTGAATGAGCTGTTTACGTGAATTGCTTCTTTTATATATATATATATTTTACATTAGACGTGTTACTATGGTAACGTTTTCATTGTAGTGGTGTACGTAAATATCCAATGGAAAGGGTGAAATGTTTTGAAGTTAAGCACAAAGCTACACAATGGGCTATCTGTTACTATCTGTTATTACTTTGTTTTTAATAATAAGCGTAGAACGAGTAGGATTAAGCACGTCTTAAATGGAGAAGTGGAAGGAGTACAGGCCTAGATAAACTTACGTGATTGATTAGCCATCGTATTTTTGTTAATTCAGGATGTTTGCAAAATCTTAAATGGTCAAAGTGTAAGAATGTAATTTTCAGTGACACATATGTTTTCCTTACAACGCTTTGTTTCATTTTAATTCCTTTAATATTAGTTTGCTTACGTTACAGTTTATCTCGTAAGATTGCTTTGAAAAAAACTTTTATTGTGTGTACTAAAAGTAAGTGCGCACATATAACAGTTAATCTGTGTGTATTATGTTTTCAGAAAGACCAAACAAAACCTAAATCTGTTACTTTTTCAGTTCGTTGCCCGATCTATAAAGAAAAGTAACACTGGTTCAACTGTGATTTATTTTGCAACATATTCTCCTTATGAGTATATACCGTTGGTCCTCAATACATGATTAGACGAGATCATCATCACTTAAGTATTTGACCTTTCAGCAAGGATTGGGAAGAGAGTTGGACCTAAATCCGGTGAGTAACGGGAGGATGTTTGGAGCCAGCATCATGGATTAGCAACGAACGCAACAGCGATTTGTAAGATGGGGAATTCTAATGGTAAAACATACCTTGTTTGAGCAGCTTTTCTCTTTTTCCTTTCATTTCATGACGCAGACTGTTGATTAATGATGCGTTATAATCTCCTGTAATGGTTTGACCGTTTTCCAAATAACCAACTGGTAAAACGCCCTTGGCATCCCAAAAAAGTGATACCATGACCTTCCTACCAGATGGTTGTGATTTGAACTTCTTTGAGGTGAGTGAACTTGGGTGTCCCCATTGTAAACTATTCAATTTTGTCCATGGGTTGAGTGGTGAACCCTAGTTTCATTTATAGTTACGAATCTATTTAGACCTTTAAAGTGGGCGTTTCTGGAACCCATCTGGTACTAACCTCTCTCATACACTATGTGACTCATATGACTGCTCTAGTGCTTATACAGATTTCAACTTCTGTTAACTTCCTTATAGTAATTATGTCATCATTAACTTTATCTACAATTTTTGTTGTAGTTGATGTCGAACACCCACCTGACCTCAGATCATTTTGAGATGATTGTTTACCGGTTTTAAACTCAGCACACCACGTTTTCACTGTTGAATATATCAGTGTACCCTAATATTTCTTCTGTATCACAGTGGGTTTCTTAAGGTGTCATTTTCTTTTTAACAAAATATCTGATCACGGTACGAAATTCAATTATTATCCACTTTTTTCTTTCAAAAACCGTCAACACATAAAATGAGCTCATTCAGTTACGTGTTTACTCGAAAAAGCCTCAAATTTAGTATTTATCAGAGGAAAAAAGGTACATTTTAGTATGTTTTTCTTAGGTCTGGCTATGAACGTTTCGGGCAGCCTACTGATCTAATAGAGGCTGTGTGCACGACTGAGTGCTTACCTTGCTTTCAATTTTGTATTTAAATCTAGTCCAGCCTCACATTATCTGGGATTTTCACACAGTTATATATGTTATTTTGCATTATGTTGATGTTTGAAATGATTGTCTCTAAAATTTGTATTCACGAGTTCTGAAGAACTTTTATCTTTTCTGCACTTAGTTCTGCGCTCATGTTTAGAGGCTATTTCTTTGTGTTTTCAGCAGTGGTTATCTCATTTCAATATGGTTGTTTGTATTAAAAACTGTAAGACCAAATGTACTGGCTGCCCTCAGATAAGATTAACCATTGCTCTTTAAGTCTGAGAACATCTGGTTTGTAGGTCTTAGACAAGCAGAAAGCTTCCAAATTTGGTATTATTTGAAGGTGTCCTCTGTTTCTACACATGGAACTTGTATTTCCATTTCCCCTTCTCCAAAGAAAAAAGGAAGATTGTCTAAAACGTATATCTGCTTTATAGAACAAGTTAAAAACAACAGCTCCTAAAGCATTGACAGTGACAGCAAACATTACTTCCATTTAAACTCTTTTGGAAAGTAAGATCACATCTACAGGAGTTGATATAACACGGTCTACGTATTGTATAGATGGCCCAAGATTATTCGGTCAGGGTAGACCACGGAGTAGAGAGGAAGGTGAACAATACTTATCAGTAGCATTAGAAGACAAATACAACCTATCATGTGATAAAATTTGATGGTCTACACTGCTTTCAACCGCTATTTGGATTATGGTATTTTAAAATATATTTCAGCTCTTTTTGTCTAACCTCAATGCACACGTGACATTTTCTTCTCAAGTATAAATTCTTCGTGTGGACGAGAAACCACTTGAAGTAAAGATGTATCTCAGGACGGCTGGTATGGGTGTTAACACTTTTACGAATAAAGACAGAGAACAACGTTTTGACATTCTTAAGTCATACTCAGGTTAACAGAGAGAGTGCAACTTAACGTTGTCGGGCAAGTCTTAGGGACGAGAGTATAAACAGGTAAGAGTAAAAAAATTGTAAGGGGCGTTGCAGTTAGATGTTAGGTTATTAACTAATATAGATATAAAGGTGTTCCTTTATATTGATTTAATTTTGGTTTTAGTTGTATGAGTACGGCTTCTTCAATTTTGTGTTTGTGTTTTGCCATTATAAGGAAGTGTCTCGGAGCAAAATTTTCACGAAAGGCTTCTGAGAGAATTCCTACTGTTAATCGAGAGTCGACTACAGTATAGTATACCGAGTGAGACACTCACTGTTTATGAGGTGTAGATCAAAATATATCATTGCTTCTGAATTGTTTCTTCAATTGTTCAACAGTTAGCAGATTTATTTAATTGTGTGATGTAAAGATAAAAACCATTGGCCCTCGACAATGGCGAGTTATAGGGTTTCTGTGTATAATACACTTTGAATGAGCTGGTCTTCTTGATACCAGCACAGGTCATACGACCACAGAATCAACAGGAGAAGCTCACTAAAATAAGTAATACGGATTTCCAGCCAAAGCTACCTAATCGTGTAATCCCCTACCGGCATTCACAAAACAGATGTTACATAAGCATTAAACTAATATTGTTCCTGATGTGGTCAGTCAAGTGGCCAAAACATCAATAAGAGAAAACTACCATGTTTCTGAGTTTCGCACAAAGTTACAAAGGACTAGCTATCCCTAATTTAGCAGTGTAAGACTAAAGGGAAGACACCTACTCATCATCAGCCACTGTTAACTCTTGGGCTACTCTTTTACCATCGAATAGTGAGATTGATAGTCACATTATAACGCCCCCACGGCTGAAAGGGAGGGCATGTTTCGCGCGACGGGGATTTGAACCCTCGACTCTCAGATTACGAGTCAAACGCCTTAACCACCTGGCTATGCCAGGCCAATTACCATATTAATAAATATTAATTTCTTATCAGAGGAGCTAGCTACGTATGCATTAACTTACTCTTAAAACAGAAGGGTTGCATAACAGCATGCTGACCGCTCAGCATTAATTAAAGTTTAATACTGGTTTGCAACAGACATTCATGGATACAAAAAGACCACCCATACTGAGGGTGATATCAAGATTGATGATTAATGTAAGTTTGACAGAATGAATGTAAATTTCTATAAGGAAATTAATTAATGTTTTATACTTACCTTAATAATTAACACTCTCGTCTTGTGGGGTCTTGTTTTTTTTTGTTTTTTTTTAACCACAACCGAATGACTTGTTTTTTCACGTGTCAGCGGCTGTTTCATATCAGTGACTTCTATACCATATATATACCTTAGGTTTAGTATATATTAGCTGGTTAAAGTAGCCCTTTTTTTATACTGTTTGATTTGGGTCTGCTACCTTCCCTTGTACGGCTGACAGTGAATATTTACTTTAGATGTAGATCTTTAAGGTCTTTAACAACTGTTCTTGGGTATTTTTTCTTCGCTTATTAAGCTTGAAAAATAAAAGATAAAAAACACGATGTATTCCTGTAACTGTGTTAGCCTCACTTCAGTAGAGACCTCTCTTATTTAAATACATTTTATCTTTATCGACGTGTTGTTTTTTTATTTAATGTGTAATGCATTCTCTTCCTTGTTCTGTGAAAAGTTGTATTACCCGTCCCTCTGTATTAATTTACAGTCTCCGAATATTCAGAAAAATGACTGATATAAATTCTTTGTCATATCATGATACCATAGTTTACGTTATATCAAAAAAACACACAAAATGTTTACTAAGTTTCGATTCGCTACATTATTAGATACATTTCTGTATTATAATATCCGTAAATATTTTGTGTTGCTACTTTTTCTTACGAAAACATTGCTGGTCTTGCTTTCCTTTTGAAATGTGGAAACTGATTTATCATCAAGGTTCCACCATACAGATAGAATCAGTTAAAATTACTTTGTTCTTATCAGTTTATGATAATAAATGGTTCTAAATGTTAATGTTTTAATCATGCAGTGAGGAATATTTTAAAATGGTTAAAGCAACTTGATCTTGTGTTAAACCACCCCACCTTTTTTTTTTTTTACAATATATTAAAAAAACAAAAACTCGACCAGTGGCTTAGTGGTAAGCGCATATTTACGACGCTAAAATTCGGGTTCCGATACACATGAAAGTCACAGTACAGATAAATCCTTGTGTAGCTTTGCTCTTAACAACAATCAAACATAAAATAAAAATTGTAAAAAATAGATACTGCTATATAAAATGTGAATTATATTATACCAAAACAAGCTAAGGAATAGGTTATTAATTCTACTGTCCCTATATTTTAAACCGAGGAGGAAGAATTTGGGAAATTCACATATATATATATGTAGTTTTCTTGTTATCGAGATCTTTTAGTGTTCGTTTTATTTTCCATTTGTAGTGTTCTAAATAAATAAACGTTAATGGGAAAAGCATTAGTTTTACAGTTTCCAACTCTAGCTCAGTGCTTAGTGATCGCTGCTAAAACAAGAACGTTAGACAAGTTGAAATATACATATTTTACAGAACTTTTGCTTTTATTCAGACATATGTTGCTTAATTCTTTTTACCCTTCCACATTGTGGTGTGACCTTGACCAACAAGAGAAAGTGTAAGTTTCGCTTCTACAGTTCGCTGTGTACTCGTGTGTAAAGACACGTCGTTTTAATCTCTTCTCACGAGTTTAACTGATCCACAACTGTATATGTTCCTTTGTTGTGATGAGTCATACGCAGTTAATGCCCGCGTTTCTTGTCTTTCTCGTGCGAGAAACTTAGTCCCATTTTTCCGTGTTCATCCTTCATTTCCATTGTATTGTAGTAGACCCATTTTGGGGAGTTGAGTACAATACTTAGAAATGCTAGCGCGATACTTTCATGCGCGAATATAAAAAGGGTTTTGATGAAAACCCTAATTTGTTGACGAACTCTTTCATCTCATCCGATGACTTTTGTGTATTTTTTATTCTCTTTGTTTTGTTAAATTGCCTAAACAATAAATAATAATTTATAAACAATTAACAAAAAAAACATGTAGTGTAATAAAATGTGTACCCTATAGTTACACTAGGCAACTAAAAACAGAATTATTGAGATTTAAGAATAATTTTGTACTGTCTTGTTTATTATAATTTATCTCGGACAAGTCTCCGATTTATTATATCGCTTTTTCAAATAGCCGGAAATATTAATTGAATTTCCATATGTATCAAATTTGTGATATTTGCCAACAAGATTAACACATACAATTTTGCTTCTTAACACACATATTTTAGTATACCAAAAAAAAAATACAATTTATAATAACGGTTATTGCAAACAGTTAATACAAATGATTATTTATATACAGAAGTTTTACAAACTCTCAAACAATATTCAGTCTTCTCTGTGGTCTGGAACTGAATATTTTATCGATGGTCCAGGTCCACAATGCACGAATTACTTTTATAATCAGTGATGTCGAGAAACCCACTTGTTGAGAAATTCATATGCAAAAACGGCTCGTTTGGGTTGAGAAAATATTTTACATAGAAGAGCGAACAACGTTTCGACCTTCTTCGGTCATCGTCAGGTTGACGAAACAAATATTGTTTCGCAAACAAATATTGATTATTACTTTCGAGAATCTTCTACAAATTTAGAAAACAGACTCAATACTCATCCAACGATGCATGTCACGTATCAAACTGAAACAAACACAGATATTAAAATAAACGTGTAATGGTAAATCCGTTACAATATATTGAGTTTGGATGTGTTGTATATTAACTTTGATTCTTTTTCCGTTTAAGAGTTTATTTTATCCTAGTAAAATTGCCCTAGAGCTGTACTTAGTAGTAACACAGTTAATAGCCCCTTCACCCTCCCAATGGCACAGCGGCATGTCTATGGATTTACAACGCTAGAAATTGGGGTGGTGGGCAGAAAACGGCCTATTGCGCATAAACATATGATTTATTATTAATATTTCTCTCTTTCTCTTGGGGGGAGGGGAGCGTGAAACAGCACGTTTTGAAATTCACTGTTACCTGTTACTTGAAAAATAATTTTAAATGATTTTGAGCTTTTCTGTATTTAGAACAGCTTTATAGTTCAAAAGTTTTATGTTCCCTGGTGGCTCAGCAGTAAGCTTTAAGACTTTTATCGTTAAGTTTCAGGACTCGATTCATGCTGGATAATAGTGCAAGTTGTCTAGCTTTTAGCAAAGCAAATGTCTTCTCTAGGATGAATATATATTTGTTACTTTTTCAGTTGTGGCATTTAAGAAACGGTTTGTGTGTAGGTGTCTTATAAGTTTATTTGTAAGTTTTTAAAATAGCATTAAAATGATGAAGCAATGAAATATACTAGTTTCTACCCCACCGACTGATTTGCAAAGAAAATTTTAAAGGAAAAGTAATACAATGAACAATTATGGAATCTTGTTTTATGTAAAGCAAACAAAACAAAACAAACAATTTTACTTACTCCTCAGTAACTATAAAATTGTCTAATAGTAATTCGAGATATTGAGTTGTAGCAAAAACATAAGAAGTACGTTTTCATTTAGTACTCAATAAATTCAGAGTCATGTTCAGCTTTAACAATATGAGTAATAGAAGGTCTATAGAAAGTTATCTGAAATAAACAAAAATATTTATAAGAGAAACGTAAATATTATAGAGAATAACTCTCCTACGTTCTTGGTATGTTTGGAATCATGGAGAAGCGACGTGTAAACTCTTTGTTAAAACGATGTCTAACATCAAGGACAAAAGCCACTGCTATCAGGTAAAGGAGTTTTTTTTTTTTTTTTTATCTAATACCTGAAGTTAAGCTGCCCAGTTTTATGGTTTAAGTTTCTTGTATGTCAGAGATTTGTCATAATAATAAAAGAGCTCATTATGTCTATTATTACGGTAAAAAAACGATAAACGTACAGATCAGTGTGTCAATATTATAAATTCGATCATAAATGAAGTTTTCAACAGTATCACATTGAAGCAAGATTTTAATTTTGAAAAAAATCAAGGACTTGCAGAAAGCAGATAAAATATTATGATGTGAAGATATGATATTTATGTGCAAAAGAAAAGTACCATGATAATGTATACATGGATTTGTCCTGCTCCAGAATGGCTTTAATATATAAACATGGAAAATAATCTGTCATTTTTGACATGTTCCGTATTTCTTTGTTGATTAAGTTATTCGGTATAGACGTTTCAATATCATCTTTATCAGTATAAACATTTTTAGGTATTTTCTTTCACTTTTAAACTGTATCTTCGTTCCCTTTTCCTCGCACCTAAGTTTTAATTTGCGTAGTTATGATTAAATACAAAGACGTTTGTCTTCCAAAAGCAACAACATTTATTGTGTTTGAAAACTAACGAATAATTACTTCGAAGTTTCAGTGTGACCAATTTTAAGTTTGTTTTTTCGAATGATGGAGAAATGTTCAGTTTAACCACAATTCTCAGTCGATCTTAATATTTTCCTTCAACACCAAACTGTTCGTTAAGGATTTTCCATAGCACGTAGTATTAGTCTAATAACTTGCACTAAACAGACTTTATCTACACTCAGAAATTGTAACGTCTAAATAGTAAAATATTCGTAATGTTATTTCATTAGATTACGTTTTTGAAAGGTCTGGTGTGTATTTTGTGGGAAATCTTTATAACTTTGATGGCACTCGAAAACTTATGCTCTTGTTTAACATTTACAGCTTGGTACACAACAAAAGTACTCAACATATTCACATTATCTGTCAAAGGGCAAGTATTATTATCTTCTTACAATATAGTTTGAGAAGCTTGCGTGTACAAAACCATTAAAAATATTTCACGACCAGTAGAAGGTTACAAGCGGTCTTTAACATTTGTACTGAAGTGTTTGTAATAGCCCATTTATGTCGAACGTAATCGAGTGTTCCTTGATATACAGTCGAGTTTTTGTGTAAATCACATACTTAAAGGTACCGACATGTTAACACGATGTACAAGCTTACTTTAAATTTACTTGGACTATTTTTAAGCCTTTGTTTCGAAAACTAATCGCTAGATAGGAGAGATATTTAGTAGGTAAACTATAGGAGCGAGATAACAATTAAAAACGACTCTAGTACCAAATATAATTATCATTACAGGACGATAATCGTAAATTTCTAAGAGCCAACATATTAACGGTGTACGTTGTGACCTGACCTGACCATCATTTATACATGCAATCGTGGCAGATTAAAAAAACAGTTAAACCATAATGCCCGACTTCCAATAGTTGTACTCTGCTCGGTATGGTCTATCTTTCAGGCTTAGTATATCAGTGATTTAAGTTGAGCCTATCGCCAAAACATAATAATGATCAGATTGGAGATTATGCTGGCTATGTGTGTCTGTAGTAAATACCTTCTGATTATTCGAACACTGAGCATGTCCTTAGCAGACGGTGTCACGTTTGAGGGATGGAACGCCATCTTGCGTGCGACTGTTTTATTCGAAATTCCACTTTCCTGTAGTTAAGAGATAACATGTTCCAACATGGGTCAATAACGGTTATGAAAGCATGATTCCAATTCATATTCTTCTTTTTCATCACGCAATCATTATGGTATTAAATTTCGAGTTATGAACGTTAGAATAATCCAATTATCTGTGTAATAACTCCATACAATAACGCAATTTTTACAATGGAAGAAATTGGAAATTCAATGTTTCTTGAGTAAGTTTATTGGAGATATAAATGTAATGACTGTTGCACGTATGTTTGTATTCATACAACACTTCAGAGAAGAGTACAAGAAGTCACGTGTCATAGGTAAGCGAAAACAAAAGGCTTAGAGTACAAACAACAATAAGAAAAGGTAAAATTGCCTTAATGAGACTGATAATTCAAGAAATGGGACGAACAAAACAACTATAATCGCAACTTATTACGCGAGGAAAACATATAAACATGAAGATAATGGGTCCATATCATATATCTTAGACTGTCGTACACTGCTTGTAGCTAGCTAACTAGTCGTGGAAATGTACGTGGTTATAATGAAACTTGATTTGTTAAAATAAAACAGATTACTACAGTCAGATCACTCAAGGTATTTCCTGAAGTTGGCGTTGTAGTGGATATGTGAAAACCATATAGAACCTAAAATGTCCAGCTTGAAAAAATACCATCATTAGATGAATAAAAATGGCGGTTTAACTTTGTTTAAAAAATTTGTAGGAATGAAAATACTTGTTAATCTTTACTCTGTTTAATATACTGTTAAAGTAGATGTTGTATTGGTTAAATAAACAAATATTCGCGCTATTTAACAAAGATAACCTTGTACATAGTTCGTACCAAACTAGGCGTGGTGTTATTCAAGTAACTTATGCTTAACATTTATAACCACAAAGCCAACATTAGTGAGAAATTATTCAAATTGTTCAAATTTGATGAATAGTATTTTAATGAAATATCTGATAGTTTTGTGTTTGAAGAGTTCATAAATTCTCATTAGAGGTCATAACTGAATAACATCGTAAAGGACGGCCTACTTTCTGTAGCTTGAGATTAGTCAACAATTATTGTAAACCTGTGAAAACGAACTATTAAGAAAACAAGAAAGCTTAACCTCACGAAAGAAAGTCAAAGAAGTTTCATTGACTTGTCCTTAACATCTTGTGAAGTGTCTGCTATGCCAAGTCATGTTATTGTAATCTAATCAAAAACACTTTAGCTGTGAAAAAAGTTGTTTTTGATAAGATATCATGACTTTCTGTTAATACACATCAACAAACCACAGCAAGTAATAAAGTGACACTCGATAGTAATCAGCATTAGTTTTAAGATGGCAAAGCAATTATTTGGAACAGGTTTATACTTTACAGAACCAACCAAATTCTGTAAAGTACCGTGTTTCTCCGATAATAAGACCTACCCTTAAAATAAGCCCTAGTTAAGAGTGGCAGGAAGAGGAAAGAAATAAAAAAAAATTAATTTATTAATTAGTTTAATAGTTAGTTAATTAGTTTGTTTAAGTATTAATCAGTTAGTTTAATAGTTTAATAATAGTTTATTTTAAATGGTTAGTTTAATAGTTTTACTTTAACTTCATTTTTTTTAATATATCAAAATAAGACATCCCCCGAAAATAAGCCCTAGTGTCATATTTTGGAGTGAAAATTAATATAAGCCCTGTCTTATTTTCGGAGAAACACGGTATATGGTAATAGTTTTCCTTTCTAAAACAGTGTTAATAACTTCCTTTAATAGTTTCTTGTCACCCGCATGCAATAGGTACAGTCATATGAAGCATAATTATTAACGTTAATTGTTCAAGCTAATTTAATGTAATGCTAAACACTCTTTAATTAGGATATTTCACAAAATTTAACAAATTTGTACTTAAACATTAGTAATGAATATTAATCGTTCACCCGTATGATGGTTTGGAAAACATGAGCTAGAAACTGATAATCTATTTTTGCTTAACCAAACTTTATTTATCTGCTCATCCTTTCACCCTATAGTTCTGCTATTCTATATTAGTTGCCTTTAATCCGAATGATAAAAACTAAAAACGGTGTACATTTACTCATAGTTGAAGCTGTAGTAAAAAGTTCAGACAGTTAGCTCACGTGAATTTTTGCGTAGACGTGCATAAAATTTTAGTCAAAATTGAGCGTTTTTTTGAGTAATTTTCCATGTGATCGTTTCAACATTTTGACCACACAGTAACGTGTAGGTGCTGCGTCTGGCAACTTAACCTGTGTGCCTTTGTATGGAAAAGCATGAATACCCGTTTTATGCTCCATCTGCTTGAAGTATGCAATGGTTGAACAGAAAATGTCTTATCTTGGTGAAACCATACCTTGTTGTCTTCACTTCCAGATGTAGAGCCGTTTTGATTGTATTACATACTGTTGCCTTTGGGACGTAAACAGCTTTTTGCTGCGGACTTGAGTGTTCTTGAATTCTCATCTGTTTTAAGGCATTGCCCTTTGCTTACCGTTGCTGAGCTCTTTCAGTGATGGTCCTGAAGCTCCAAGTTGATCCATATTCAAAGTGTTTTTTCCCGGTGCAATTAAAGACAAGAGGTATCTCGTCTTGGAAGTTCTGAATTCCTGATCAGAACTTTCTCATTTTGTCATTGTAGAAACAGGGAAATTTATAATTCGGGTCAATCTACCAAAACCTGTGTTACGTGGAACATCGTATCATAATTGAAACTTTTAATGATTTAGAACAGTGCTTTCAAACCTTCAGCTCGCTGCACATCTGTGTATTACCGTACAGTTTAGGGAAGCACTGATCCAGAACATGGAAAACATCTTTATATAAATTTTTGTGATTAGTATAGATTATAATAGTCAAGAAAATTGTTCACATTTAAGGATCAGTAATTAGTAAGAAAGCGATAAAAAATAACATTTTAGGAATACAGTGTACTTATAATATTGAAAAATAGTCTTATCTTGAGCAGATGGCATACAAATATATACGGTTCAAACATGCGAAAGTTTAGAAACAGTCTTTCAGGGCCCTACTTTGCGAGTTGGTTTGACTGAGCAAAAAACGTAAAAACAACCGTGTGTATTGTTAAAAAAATGCAAAAACTTAAAACGATATATTAACCTGCTTTTAATGAGATTGCCCATTGTTAACCCTAAATTGAAAATAATATAAATGCTATACTTAAGTAGATCTATGTTGCACAAAAAATAGTTTGAAATATATTTTAAGTTATAAATGGGTACGTTGAAAAGTAATGTTGTTAAATTGAGAAACCAATAAAACATATATAATTACATAGTTTGCTTTCACAGTTTTCTGGGAGTCAGGTCATTCAACTACAAAATTAAGAGATCTGTATGTTTACTAAACAGTGTATATGTGTGTGTGTTACATGTAATTTGCAATTTGCATTAGAGGGTTAATTATACACATTTTTTACTATACGTAAAATTCCTTTATTTTAAATCGAACCGAAATTCACCAGTTTTATAGAATTTGAGAAATTTGTCAAACCTTGGCATATTGTTATAAAGTGTTGTGTTCTATTGTTATACGAGGTGGGTCCCATAAAAATTTATACCGAAGTTAAATGTGATATATGTTTGAATTTAACTGGAATTATATTTTTCTGAGCCACTCTGTACAATCTTTATTCATTTCTTAATAAAATAACCAGTCATACCTTTAAAGCCGAAAGCCAACAGCTGTCAACAGCAACCTTGAAAAAATAAATGGCAGTGACATGAAAAATTTCTATATGAAATAATCTCAATATGATTAAAAGTAACGACTATTGTCAGTGACAAGTAAAGTTTATTACAATCTGTAATCACTTGTCCGCTGTTTTATATACTTAACTAAAAATTGCAGATTTGACGTTTGTTCAGATAACTTCGTAATTTTTCAACTAAGCTTCTCAGTTATTCTAAAGTTTTCAATATACTTTGTATGTGTTGGAAGTAAAAAGTATGGAATTCCAACAATGAAAGACTGGAAATAAATGCAAACTGTCTGACGACGTAGTATATCGGTAAAAAAAAAACACTGGTGTCATTGTCGTGAAATAATACGAATTTATCTAACGCTTTATCCATGCCAGTCGTCCCTAATTTGAAAATGACAGACCAGAGGGAAGGCATTTCATTGGGCTAATCTTGTCGGAACGAATATTAAGATTTGACTGTCGCTCTTGTAACACATCCACATTGCAAAGTGTGAAGTATGATTCATTTTATGTTACTCATTTTTATTTTATTTTTTGTCATAAAAGGATGCCAACCTCGGAAACTTTCGGCGCCACAGTCTGGTACGCTAATCACTTGCCGCGCTCAGTCCTCATTTAATGGAACTGGACTGAAGTAAAACAAAACATGAATATACGTTCACCACTCACTCAGCGTGTGTTAAATAAACGTTTGGTCAATGTATGGAACTGCAGCTGTTTCTTTGTATGGGTGAGTTAATCCATGGTCATTTGGACAGTGACAAATGGATGCTGTCATGCAAGAGGTAAAATAGCTACGATGGTAACGTATACGTATTTCACGAGTTCAATTCGAAATAGTGCCACCTGTTGTACCCCTGTGAGTATACCAGAATTAATCGTGACATGCTGTCAGTGATTTGATCATTTTCTGAAGTATGTTGAACATTACCTGAACGTGATATGTACGTCTCCTGGTGATTGAATAATGTATCTTATTTACAAATGGTGATTATACAAAATGCTAGTTATGAAGCTTATGTTACTTGATCACATTTGGAATGTGACATTGGATATATTACCGAATTTGTACACGTAATTCTGCCATTTGTGTGGGGGTATGGGGCCTCGTGAGGACAAAACTTTGAGACCACAAGAATGGATGTTATAGTTTTTTTAATGACATTAAAATAAGTTAATTTGACATTATTAAATTGAACTTCTTGATTATTTATCTAACACCAGATAACTTTGATCAATTAATTATAAACCAAGCAGCCAACTATAAACGATAAATTTATATTTTAGTAACTTACAAGATTTGCTATACTACATTACTTTTAACTGTTTTTTTTAATCAGTACATAATCGTATTTTGCAAAACTGATTTGAAATTTAGATCTATTGCACATTTTATTGCAAAAAAGTATCGTTTTCTTTGCTTGCTACTGACACATTCGTTTTTGTCTCTAGATACATTGTATAATTTACAACATAATGATAGCCATGTATATTTTATGAATGTGTCATAAAGTTAACGCCTTATACATATTTTATTTATAAATTAGTATATGTTATTGACCAGTTGTTAACATGTATTTCAAATGTGCAGTTTTATAAGTAAAAAACATGAAAATTACTGAGATAAGTGTTAATTTTTAGGCGAGTGAAATAATGAACGTATCTTTGCTTATTTTAGGTATAAAATATGTAATTATTATAGCTTTAAGTAGGGTAACACAAGTTTGTGTTTTCAAACGCCAGGAGTATATATTCTGCTTAAACTATCCTAAAAACACTTCGCTCTTGGAATGTATTGATACATATCAAGCACTGAAAAATAGATGCAGTATATTTATATTTTAAAATTAAGGTTTAAATATCGAAAGCTGGCGAAGAGTTATTAAGCAACAAGTTTAATTTTTTCGATAAAAATTACATAAATTACAGATTTTTTCTTCAAATCCCTCTTAATTTTCTATTTTGATTTCAGATCAGAAACGTGTAAAAACAGCATTTCAGATATATCTTTTGTCTTCCCCACCCATTATGAAAGCTCATGAGTTGTGGTAGACAAAGGATTCTTTGAAACATATACCATTATATTAATTGAAATGTTGCGGTTGAAATAGTATTTTCACACATTCTTAATTTTGAATCATAATAAAAAATATACTAGTAGTATATATTATTGCGTTTTAAAGAATTTTTTCGTTCATCGTTTAGCCTAACTGATGAGTTGTATTGAAAAATCTTTTGAGTAGTGACTTGTGGAAAATAAAGGATCTGAAACGCAATCTGTACACTAGTCTGATTTATAATATTTTTTTTAAGTTAAAGGTGGGCATATTAAGACAAATATGAAAAAATATATGTATTTCCAGTTTATTTGTAGTTAAGCGCATGGGCTATCGGTTTTCTGTCCACCATGGGTATCGAAACTCGGTTTCTAACTATGTAACTCGGCAGACATATAGTCGTGCCACTAGAGAGCTGCGGTTTAAGAGATTATCGCAAATTTTTTAATTATATTGTAGTTATGCAAGTTTTGATAACATAAATAGCCCCAAAATATAAAATATTTTTAATTGCACATCCAATGTTCTATATTTTGCAGCATTAATAACAACTTCCAATGTAAAAAAAAAATGTATAAACATGAACAAGTTAGAAAACTAATAAATTTTGAAATCATTCTGTGTCTGTGTTTAGCAAATGAAACTTGAAATCCAATGATTACCTTTAGACTTGCATTAAGCGTAATCTACCTTACAAACATTGTACCCTGTTGTTTACAGCCATTCTTACCTAATTACTATAGGTATAGTATTAAATGAGTTATTGTTTGAAGTATAGATTTCTCGTGTTTATCATGAAAAGTTAAAAGTTAACATTTGGTAACGTAAATCCTAATAGCTTTGCAAAACAGTTAAAAACTTGTGTAAAAATAACATTTTTGCTGCTAAAATTTAATATAAATTACTTATAGCATATTCAAGAAATGTAGAAAATAGTCATAACTGAAAACTTGTTAGTTACATAGAGCTATTTTAAGTTTCTGTTCAAAACGACACAATTAAAAAAAAGATATACGAGATATACTCGTATATGCAATTTCAACAGAAATTAATTTCTTTTTTAACTATAAGAGTTTAACAACACTTACTAGAAAGATAGCATACTGTTTTAAAAGATAAGAAACAAAAGTAATAACTGTATTTTCATTTTTTTTCTCCAAAAGAAAATTTGAAACGCCTAGTTTATTATGCATATAGTATTTTCATCTTCTAATATATTTTATAACATAAAATTATTTATAGATCTTGCAATGAAAGAGTTTGATTAGTTCTTCTGTATGTAAAACTTTGAAATTTTTCAAATGTTTCGTCTAACGTCATTGAGCAAATGTACATTATTAATATATGAGGGTTAAGAAAAGTGTATGTTTATCATCTTAAAACACAAGTTGTAAGGAATATATTATGAATAAAGCCTGTCGTGACTAACTGAACTTGACAATTGCTACTAGATGAGTGCAAAGTTGGTAAATGGTTACCTTCAGTTCACATTATTTTGCCCATAGTTAATGCTGATAAAACTATTTATACAGATTAAAACTTTAAACCAGAAATGAATACAACTTATTTACTATATAGTAATTGCTTATGACGATTAGAATGTGCTGATTGGATACCCTTGTATTAGCGATAGTTTTGGGCATAATTTCACAAGGTTCGGCCGGTTTAGAAGATATTGGTTGGTCCTAAACCGGTGTACTAAGCTTGATGGACGTACAAGGCTTTCTAGTTTAGTAGTTATTGTTTAGTGATTTAATATTTAATTATTACTTAGTCTCATAAGTGTTAAACGTTAATTAATTTAAAGGTGAGAGTTGTGACAAATTTCGTTACATCACCGTAAGAGTCAGTCGTTGTGTGTCTAATGTCTGTTGTAAACTGACATCACATTACTCGAACCTACTGTATTTTTCTCATTGCCGTGAGTGAGTATTGTTACATCACAGTGTCTCGTAGTTTGTGGGAAGTTGTAGGCCTTACTTTATCAATACATATATATATAGGTGACCATATGAGCAAAAATTAAATAAGAAAACATTAAATTAGTGAAAGTGAAGTTAGACTGCGTGTGAGTTTAACCGTGACGGGCTATTTTTAGAATTTCACAGTGGTATTGTCACAACAGAGTTAAGTAACAATAATTTGTTCAGCCAAATTGTGTTTTTAAGTAATTGAACCCGTCTATGTGAACTTTGATGAAAAGGAGACAATTATTTAAAGATCTGGATACATGCAACCAAAACCTTCCACCACATGTTATTGTCGTATGTGCAAATAATCATTATATTCGATCAGAGTAAGCTGCGTTCATAGAGCAAGACTGAAAAGTAATGTGGTCATCAGTAAAACTAATTACTACAGGTTACATGCTATTTAGAATGATATAAAATCTTTAAGTGAACATGGATTTATAATGTCTTATAAACAAGTTATACACACACGCACACATATCTCCGAATAACGCTAAGTAAACGTTGTGCGATGAATGTTTGTTTTGAATTTTCGCGCAAAAGCTACTCGAGGGCTATCCGCGCTAGCCGTCCCTAATTTAGCAGTGTAAGACTAGAGGGAAAAAAACTTTAAACCAGTCATCACCACCCACCGCCAATTCTTGGGCTACTCTTGTACCAACGAATAATTCGATTGAGTGTCACATTATAACGCTCCCACGGCTGAAAGAGTGAGCATGTTTGGTGCGACCGGAATTCGAACCCATGACCCTCGGATTACCACTCGAACGCCTTAAAACGTTTGGCCATGCCGGGCCTGTGCGATGAAAGATAATTTTATGTACAGTTTTTGTCACGTATATTTCAATTGATTTATTCCAGAACACAGTGTTTGTTGTTTCACCGAATTTTGAGAATGTAAAATAGTACGCTCGAATTGTAATAATTCAGTTATCAATTGTACATTGTTGTTTCTGATTTGTTCTTCTATCTGGTGCATAGTCTATGACATCTGTATTTTTGTAGTAGATTTTCTACAATCATTGGTGGACGTTTTAGTTGTTTAACTGTTATCTCTGAGTAAATTTTTGTTTAAAGTAAGGTGTTCTTAAGAAATGTCCACTTCTTAGCCATGTAATTCATTGTTTAAGAGTAAATGTCGAAAGGTTAAAAACCTGCATTTCTTTTGGTATTTGGAGCTTAGAAAGCCCGCGAGGGTTTTATACAATAAGAGGCTGAGTGGGTCAAGTTGAAAGACCTGTGTAATGATGTCGGAACTTCGAGTTAATATCGAGTTTTACTACTTTGGCCGTGACGATTTTAATCATCTCACTTCATTTGGAAGATAACGTTACTCTGGCGCCAACAATGTCAAAAACTATTAACAAGTGCTATTTTGGCTTAGCTGGGAAGAACTGCTGTGGGCCCTTTGCTAAAGGTTTTGAGGTCGTCATAATATGATGTTTGAAAATAGGGTTAACCTCTTTGTTTTGGAATTGGAACATCACCTACAGGAGGGCAACGATGTTCGGTATGCGATATTTTCTGAAAAACGATGCAAGCTCCTTTTTTGTCTGGGGTGCATGTTATATTTTCCCCAAATGTAACAAAATACCAGCAAAACTAGAAATGCCAAAACATTTATTTGAACAAAATAGTTTAACAAAATATTCTGTAATTTGTTACATCACATTTCAAAGTCATGTCAAAGAATTGTGCGTTCTGATCGTATCATTGAAATAAGTTACATAGTATTAATGTGTTTTGTTGTTATTGTACGATTATTTCAAAGCGTATTGTTCAGTACTTTTAGTATCAAACCATTTTTCATTCGTATCACAACATTTTTAGTCATACTAAAACTTTTGTTCTTAACTCATAAGCAGGGCCCAGCATTGCCAAGCGTGTTAAGGCGTGCGACTCGTAATCTGAGGGTCGCGGGTTCGCATCCCCGTCGCACCAAACATGCTCGCTCTTTTAGCCGTGGGGGCGTTATGATGTGACGGTCAATCCCACTATTCTTTGGTAAAAGAGTAGCCCAAGAGTTGGCGGTGGGTGGTGATGGTTAGTTGCCTTCCCTCTTGTCTTAGCACAGATAGCCCTCGAGTAGCTTTGTGCGAAATTCAAAACAAAACAAACAAACTCATAAGCAAATATTTTCCATCTGTTTCAGTAAATTGCGTTGATCTTCATATTGCTTTGAAAAATTACACACACACACACACACACACACACACACACACACACACTGAAAGAGAAATGGTATTTTATCCGTAGTATTTTTTATAACTGATAAACGTTTGCACGAGTGCCATAAGACAAATTTATACGTAATGTTTTAAAAATAATTTGAATCATATTTTACAACTCGGCGAATGTTATCACTTTTCTTTAGTGGCTGTTGGCATGTATGTTTCACGGCCTATGAGGCACGCGAGGGATTTGTTCACCAATGACCCAACAATAAACAAAACGTGTTAATTTGATAAACTCGTTGTCAACGGTATAGTTTAAGACCAATTTTCACGCACTTTTGTAGGTCGAGTGACACTAAAACTGTTGCCTTAGGTGTTTGTGAAACTTATTTCCCAACTGTCAGATTTCAAACAGAAATAATCTGGACTGAAGTTATTTATTTCCGTCAAATGTATTTAAATTATTCTTTTCATTTTCATCATTGAGACTAAATTCATGTGTTCAGCATGGATATCCGATTGGAGTAAGAACTGCATATTTAATTTGATATATACATTATCGAATTGAATTTTAATTTTGATCCAAGTTATTATTACTAATACACTAGAGTTTTTAACTCGTATAACATACGTATTCACAAAATAAGCGATTAAATATCTTCGAAAATATCCTGAAATGTGAATTTTAAAGGTCTCAACCTGTTTGTTTGTTGTTTTTGATGACGTACGATTCGTAACACAAAAAGGAAAGAAGAATCGTTATCGGATAGATACGTTTTAAACAGTTGATTGCCTTGAAAAACCAATTTATTCTGTGCTGCTGCTTTGGTAAAAAGGTTATTTACCCTTGGTACCCTATCGGGTTAGTATAGTATTTGGGTGAAATGTCAGGGTGTGTTTTAGTACAAAGAAATGTAACTAATTCTTATCATGCAACAAGTTACAAACACTTTCTAGGTAAACTGTTCTCTATATATTTATATTGATTCCTTGTTATACTTTTCTATAATTTGTTAACTTTGTTGAAGGTCAGCATAATGACATCTTTTCATTTTCTGGTTGTGTATTTCGTTATTCTATTATAAGCAGTTGAGTAAAATAATAAACGTTGTGTGTATTAATTTGCAATATATCTCGTATTAAAATTCATACATATATAATTATAATATAATGCTGTGAATGAAGTAAACTATCTGAGGTTTCATTACCGTTAAACTCGATCAGAATTACTACAGTTAACTACTGTTTAACTGTTGATTGCTCTTTAGTATTCTTATATTATCATTAATTTAGGTAAAAGCTTTCAAATTTCATAACGTAGTTATTCTTCGGAATATATAAAAATATTTTTGATTTTGATTTTTTGATTTTTTTTAATGAATATTAGAATACTTACAAAATTGCTGGAGCGAACCATGCATGTAAATTGGTTTATTTGAAAATTAATCCGCTAGGGTGACACTTTATAATCTCGGTGTTTAAGACTGCATTCCACTAATAGGAATTTCTTTTGAAGCTATGAACCCCTTGTCATATTGTGACATTAATGAAATGCTGCACAGTGTGTATTAATAGAGCTCTTGGGAGATTATTTTCCCTTTCAGCTTTGGCTTGAACCACATAATATCCTTAGCCAGCTTTATTAACTTAATCGTAAATCAGTTATGTGCTCTGGAATCCGCTAGAATGCTGCCTATAATACAAACTCAATTTCACAGTAGCCGTACCTACTTTGCAAGAAAACTAACAACCTGTTGGACCAGATGGATAAAACATCGCGAAGGTTCCAACAACCCAGAGTAGAGTGTTCATAGAAGCTATTTGTATGTTGCCTGTTGCTCAAAATTATGACCATTTATTATTATTAATTGTAATCATTATTGAAGAGTGGCTCTGCTGGTAGAATATGTTCAGTATTTGATTATAAGTATTAATAACACAGTTTAGAGTGCGATTAATGCCAAAGGTTGGCCAATTCCAATTTAAAAAGAAATTCGGCAGTCTCGGTAATTTTGGGTTGATTTGCTTAATATATTTTTCTAAGTTATCTGTAAAGAATGGCAATACCGTTTGCATACCAGGATGCTATAAATGTAAAATGAATTAGTTCAATGACAATAATGGTCACAAATGTATCTGAGCAGTAATATACAACAGTAACCATTTCAGTACTATTTAAGAAATTGGCTTTATTCCTGAGATATTCTAGACATTGAAACAAGTTTTACGCAACACTTCGTATATTAGGTATCGCATATTAAAATTTAAATGAAGATTAAAATATGAAAATACAAACACAAGTGTAATATAAAGCAAAGAGTTTTCGCACTATTATTACTTTTAACAAAGATTTTTGTTATCTGAAATTACTGTTTTATTGTGCAAGCTTAGCAAGATTGTAAAAAGAATTCACTTTCGTCAATGGTCCATTACATAGCTTCACAAAAACCTAAAAATTGGTAATTTAAAGCAATGCAACTCATGCACAGTATTTTTACTGGTTTGTTTGCAAGTAAACACACAGCTGCACAATAAACTATCTGCTCTGCCCACCACATGTATCGAAACTCGGTTTTTAACGTTGTAAGTTCGCAGACATACTGCTATACCAGTGTGTGTGTGTGTGGGGGGGGTACTGGCTTGTTATTACGACGATAAAATTTCAGTTTGACATTGAGTTTTATAATTGTATATTGTGTGTAGTTATATAAACGTTGATTCATTTTAAACATTGAAATGGGCACTGTAAATGTGGTGGGTTGTTATTAAGCACAAAGCCACACAAAGGGCTATCTGTGCTATACCTACCACGAGTATCGAAATCTGATTTATAGTGGTATAAGTCCGCAAGCATACCTCTGTGCCACTAGGGGATTTATCTGGTGGGATCCCATAATGTGAAAGAAATGAATATTTTTTTATTCTATAATATATATACCTCCTTCAAATGGTCTTCTGTTCGAAAATAAGTTTCAACAATACCTTGTTGTTTTAAAGAACTAGGCTATGGAGGCAGCGTAGTTTTGTCTTGTAGTAGATCTCTGGATTTCGAAGCTGACGAGTTCGAATACATGGCACATCACAAAATATTTGCAGCACAAGAGTTGAATCACAATCAGTCCTTTAGCGTGGATGGTGGGTGGTAGGGTGCTGCTGAATAGTCCTTTCCTGTTGGACAGTCGTTCAAAAGTAGGCTTGGTAACGGATAGCCTAGGTGGCTTTGCCATAAATGCAAGGCCAACTAATGCAGTTATTCACTATATCCTCTAGTGTATTAGTAGAGCAGTTAAATAGAAGGTTGAAGTCAATTTAAACATGTTTAGTACCATGAAATATAGCTGGAGTGTTTAGACTGACTTCTTTGATTATTTTATTATGTTTTCGTTTTTCTATAGATAAACTTTATGGTTTATACTTTAACGAAGTTTTGATCTACAACTCAAATGATATAGCCTTAGGTGTAAAATCATTGTGTACATTTTAAGGATTAGGTAACGAGTATTTTATTAAAGTGTGCAAGTTGCAGTAATCTGTCGGTAAAATACCCTCATAACATTGACTATAATAACTACTTTTCGTTGAAATACTGATATCAGTTTAGAGTAAAAAGTTGATAGCAAATCCATTAAAACTGGCTCAGATATGGAAATTTATCCATTTTTATAATTGTGAGTATTGTTAAAGAATATTAGGTTAGTGTGCGCGATGTTTTAGTAAAACTTCTAAAATATTTAAAAATCGATATTCACTGATTGAAAACTTAGAGGAAAATAGGTTGTTAGTTGATTTGCATTAATGAGCAATATTATTTTTCTGAATAATTAATTTCACCAATTGTTCAGCAGTAAATAGTATTTTAAAAATGTTTCAAAGTGTCTTGTATGTTTAGAAGAAAAAAAAAGCCTAATTTCTGCGCTTAATTTATTGCATGTTGATTGACGGTAATATTAAGGTAAGTGTAAATACAGTTTTCGTTATGTTGGTTTTTAGTTAGTTTTTATTACTCAAACTTTAACGACACAAGTGCGTCCACTTAATTGACCATTCGGTTCAAACTGTGTTATTGTGCTATGGTTTCGCATGCTTATCAAGTTGTCTCAATGTATATATTAAAATTAGAAATATATATATAAACACACGCATTGAATAGCTGATAATGACGAATTATCCCTTCTATGATGATAACATTGTAATCTTAGGATGGGTTATAAGTGTTTGATATTTACTGGTAAGTAATGCGTATTTTAAGTGCACTTACAGTTCAATAAATAGAGAATTAAGTCTGTGCAATGTATATTTATAATAACATCGAATTTACGGGGTAATGAATACTCAAAGGCTATTATTTTACCATCTATTTTATTTCCAAAACAATTCTCACGACACAATGAAAAGTATTTTAATTTGCTTAAATTTGGCAGTCAGTGTAATTAGATCTAAATGTATAGAAAATACTGTTTAAGTTTCAATATATTTAGTTACGGACTAGGAACACTGATGTTTCCCATTCTCACAGCCATACTTTGCAGTCTCCCGATGAGTTAGTGGTAAGTTTATGGACTTGCTCTATAAAATCCGGGGTTCGACTTTCCGCGGTGGACAGAATCCAGATAGCCTACTGTGTGGCTATTTGCTGACAAATAAAAGAAACATAGTTTGGAGAGCTGTGCTTTAAATAAAGTTATTAAAACTGTTTCACTCCAATGTTCCAACCTTACTATGTTAATTCTAAATTATAACGATATTAGGTTTTTTTATCACTGGAATATCACGTTAATTTTCCAAACAATTTAAACTGTAAATTGGATCGAGTACGAAAGGTGTATTTTTTAATGTTTTATCGATACGTGACAATTTGTATGGCCATAAATGCCTTAAAGCAAAGTTTATACACGTTTATTTTTTTAAATTCCAAGGTAAGAAAAACAACTAAATAAAATCAAACGTATTTTCAGTGATGGATTCAGACTCTTTCCATCTCCTTGTATTTTATAATTACAATTAGCGACACAGTAATAGGAACAATGATAAATAAGGAATTTATTCATGAAGGAAAGGTAACATTTATCTATACAAGTAATAAACTTATGTTTGTCTAACCGGAACTTTTCGATATCAAACGCTACAGATCTTATTTCGTCAAAAAGACCGATACCTACGAGTCAGAATTGCACAATGAATTCAGAAACGCCTTACTTGTTCTATTTATAGTGAAATATTTCAGTGTAAACTGGTATGGTGTACTATGTCACGACGTGACGATTGGCTTAGATTTCAACTTTAGTTTTATTATTCGCAAAATATTTTACACAAACATTTAATTCGTGTATAATTTCTGAAACAAATAGACATTACACTAATTTCTGTACTTAATATATTGCATATTGGATGGAGGTAATATGCAATATTCTGTATATTTGCATCAAATCAACTGTGGACTTTCTCGACTTTAGATCAAAAATATGTATGCGTAGTTCGTTAAGACCATATTTTTATCGCTTTGGTAACACAATTTCAGACGTTTCTCCAATTATAGTTAAGTTTGCCTTGATTACAAACTTAAGCTTACGTTACTTTGAAATAATTTAGATTTGGTTTGTTTCATAGGCTGCTGTAAACATCTTTAGCTAGTATTTGCTCAACTGCGAATTTTATTCTTTGTTTTTCTATTTTGACTTGTTAAATGTGTCATACATTGAATGCTTGTAACTGTTTCATACTCTATATCCTATTACAAATACCATTATTTTATTGTTTACCTACAGTTTTATTGAATACATTTACTTCTACATGAATTTGAGTAATTTTTTTTCTTTTCCAAATAGACCAGGATTTATCGATCTAATATATAATGCCTGCAAGAAATGGGAGCTTGAATGACGCGCGTGGAAATATTAGAAAAAGGAAAATTCAAGCGCAGGGCATAAAAATTACCGCAAATGTTTTACGGATTGTAGTTAAGGTATGTTATAGCATTGCGTTGTTTGAGTATCAGTCAGAATGCTTGTCTACAAGCGCGTTTTTATGCTAGGAATAGACAGGTTTTTACAAATCAGGAAACCTGTTATTTTTGTGCTTTAAAATTTTCCAAGTTTTGATAGCATTCCAAACAGATCAAATTTTTGAAGCCTGATAAAGAAATCGATTACCTCATCGATGATTGTTTCAAAAGTCATGTACGTATACATCAGAGAAAAATATTACATTCTCTTAAAGTTGGGTATGTATTGAAGTAATACATTTCATAATGTTTAATGGTGAAACTTCCGTACAATAATGTCCATCCCCATGTTTCGTAAAGGAAATTTGTTGTGAATTAAAACGGTTACTTTATCCATTGACCCTTCCCCCTCTCGTTTCGGAAACTAATGGACTATTGTTGTATTCTAAAAAAAGACATTCAAGTTCGGTATGTCATGGAACTGAAAACTGATCGTTTTCATATAACCTGATAAGTGATGTGAGAGAAGTGTGTTAAGAGTTCACTGGTACGAGGTAGGAGTTTCATTTTTTTTTCTAGACTAACAGGTGCTATCGAATTTTAAATATATTGAAAAAATAATAATTTCGTGAATTATTATTATTATAGTATATCTTGTGTAGCATGTATGTGCTACATCCATAGTTTGTATAAATGAAAACAGTAACTTCCTAATTAATACTACAACTGTGTTCAAACACAAACGGCTACAATTGTTTTAATGGCATCAAATCAATAACGGTATAATTGATTTTACATGAAACATTAATTCTTGCTGACAGATGTGGGTTTCATGATTTTCTTACTGTGATACTGAACATAGAGATTATTGCATTTACCCTATGTTTTTTCGATAACAGATTAGCAATATACGTAAAATACTGTTTATACTGTACTCGAAAAAAACACACGATGTTTTTAATACACGAACGAAGAATAACAATCGGTCAAGCGGGTGTTTTACAGGTGGACTCGCGGACACTGGCTTTGGTCAAGTAACGGATTAAGACCGTTTTAGATCTTTGAACGTTATGAACTCTTTTTAATTTTTACCATATGTAGTTTAAAAAGGATTGCTTATTCATTGGAATAATATTCAACAGTCATATATTAGCCTACTTTGGAAAGATATATGGAACTTACAATATTAAACGTTTCCTTGTGTGGACGAGCTCATTTTGGACCTAATAAAGTGTGAAATTAATTAAGAGATGTTTGACCACTTGGAGTTAGTACTGTTTCGTGACCTGTTTACGATCTCTCCTGTGAACTCTTTCGTATTCTAAAGGCGGCTGGTATGGTATTAAAACTTTAATTAAAATAAAGTACAGAAATGTTTTGCTGTTAGAGACTAGCTAATGAGCCAGTGTCGCTCGAGTTGGTACAATCAGATTTAGTAAGATATTTGCATTGTGAAAATACTGTTAACATCATTAAACAGAGGTATGAATGGAGTGATTTTTTTGATTGCAGCCTAGTACGATAAACGTAAGAGCGGTACAAGGGTTTTGTCCTGCTGTTGTCCACACACTTGCAAACGAACGAATATAGGTTGTACGGTAATGACCAAATTGTTTCACATTTTCTAATTAAGTGTTATTTTTCTTTTGTTTTTTGCAATACTTTAAATAATTGGATTTGTATCATAAAAACGATTATCAGTGTATATTATTGCATAAATAATCCTCTGATCATTCTGTAGATTATTCTACGTTATATGGTTAGATTTTTACATGGACACCTTTCCACTGGATTTGACGATTATTTATTTTTTCAAGGTCGATTGAGGTTATTTACCTGCCCCTTCTGCGTTTAAGCGCGGCCTCAAGATGTTGCATCACGTGTATGTCCGCATGCTCTCAGTTTTTGAATACACGCACATATAAACAAGTGTTAACAACTACAGCTAGATGTTGCAGAAAGAATGGGTTACAAATGTTGCTACGTACTTCAATGAACATTATATTTATGTGAATAGAAACATATATAAGTAGTATTACTCATTATGAATTAACAAAATCAAAGTAAAATAACCTCGAGAAGTAATTTATGGCAATTTAAATTACGGTATTCCGCCTTCACAGTTTTCAAGCTGTTTCTTAGCGCTATAATAGTAGGAAATGTGACTGTTGAAACCCAGTGTATTATTAAAAGTCTAGAATAACAACTGAAGTAGTTTACAAAGAACTTCATTCTATATTTAAATGGTTCATAAAATTAAAGAAAAAATTTAAGTTTAATATTAGCTCTCACCTTTACGAAACATGTGTACGACTGGTTATTGCTCAAAAAAAGAAATTAATTAAATATAGAAGCTAGTCATTTCCTCAAAGTATAACGGTTTTGCTGTAAATAACATTGAAACACTTTGTTCATAAAACAATATTTGTTCTGTTTTGGTGTTAGGGTCCATTTGTTGTTTTCAGATTTCGTTTTTCGGTATTTAATATGAACATTTCATTTCTTTATGTTCATGAGACACTATTTTTTCAGTTAAGGATTAATACTGAGTTTTGTGCAGATAATACGTGTGTGTGTAATATAAAATTCTTAAACAGTAGTGAGACACATATTTCATTCGTTTCTGTGCACGCTGAATTCCAGTAAATATTTTGAATAATAGGGAACAGAAACCCACTTGTCGATAAATTTATATGCAAAAACGGCTCGTTTGGGTTGAGAAAATTTCGCTATAAATAAAAGTTCGCTCTTCTATGTAAAATATTTTCTCAACCCAAACGAGCCGTTTTTGCATATAAATAGGGAACAGAGTTGATATTGATACTTAAAGTCGGTATACATTCAAAATTCTCTCTTTGTATCGTTATCTGTACCGTGTCACAGCATAATAGTATCTAAATAAGAGGTTTCAATCGTTAAAACCCTCAATGTTTTCGAGCATGTATGTGATGTGATCTATAATATTTACTGTGATAGATCGCGCAGTCAGTACCTTACAGTTTCTTTCTCGAGCCTGGCATGACCAAGGTGGTTAAGGCACTCGACTCGTAATTCGAGGGTCGCGGATTTGAATCCCAGTCAGACCAAACATGCTCGCCCTTTCAGTCATGGGGGCGTTATAATGTTCGGTCAATCCCACTATTCGTTGGTAAGAGTAGCATAAGAGTTAGCTGTGGGTGGTGATGACTAGCTGCCTTTCCTTTAGTCTTACACTGCTAAATTGGGGACGGCTAGCGTAGATAGTCCTTGTGTAGCTTTGCGCCAAATTAAAAACAAACAAATAATCCTTTCTCGATCTTGATGAATGCATGCAATATTGTTTAAAATAGCACTTTTGTAAAAAAAAAAAACGTACTTCTTAACGTATTTGATATTCTAAACATTATAGTAAAGCTCCTATGCTGTTAATGAAGATCACAGAATTAAAAGCGTGGAAACAAATGTACGGTGACACGGCCAACACCAGCCTGCTTTGACCCTCTAACCTTTTCACGTGTATGTTTAATTAGAGAGAGAATGCGTGACGCATATGTACATCAACTGAATTCAAATTATTTTTACACTAAGTCATCAATAAATAAACAAGTGGATAAGTTGATGATTACTGACTGACAGATGATAAACACTAGAAGTTCAGAAGAAAAGCAATTTGCACTTAACAAGTGACTTTCAAATACCATAAAATACAATTAATGATAGTAAATTTAATTAGGACTTGTTATCTTGCAAATTTGTTAGTGTGTTTTAAGATTTATTGTTTGCCAAACAAAAAGAGATTGTATTCGTAATACATAGGCTTTTAACTTAGTATATCCAAAATGGTAAAAGAAAAATTATTAGTGTATTTTAAGATTTATTGTCTACCATACAAGAAAAGTTTGTACATTTATGGACTTGTATTTTATTTTATCAAAACAAGTCTGTGAAGCGAAACCGTAGAATGTCCAATTAATAAGATACACGCTAATGTCCACGACGTTTTACCTCCAATGACATCATAGAAAATAACTACTCACTTCTCAGAAAATAATTGGGCGGGAGAACGTTTTTATAGAGGGCATGATTTTTGCCTGCAAATAATCAGTATAAGACACGAGGACACGGCCTTCAGTTACATTATTAAACTCGTCGTATCACAAGAATAAAAATAGGTCTTTGAGTCTTTTGTATTAGCATATGCATGTGTAAAAGATATCGAAAATTAGATATACCCGTGTATGTATCAGTTTCTTTTATAATATTAAAAGCTATTTTTGCATGATTGAATTGGAGGACGGTTTTACAGTTAAATATTACCGAATTTCATATGTTGATACTCTTTCAGGTCATAGTGCATTAATATTGAAATTTTTATATTTTCATTTGCGATTGTTCGGGATTAATGCAGAAGGTTATTTACAGATTGTGGAAGAACATGTAATGCGTTTGGTTTTGTTGCATCTAAAATGTGATGATTCTAAAACTACGGTCACATATTAGACAAACATTTCCCTCAAATATAAAATCAAACTGTTCTGACCAGACCAGCGTGTCTTAAAACTTGAATAGCGGATCAAGGGATATGTTGTGGTCCTTTGCGATAAATAATATTTCGAGATTGTTAAACGAAATAAAGCCATAGGGTACGACGTTCCCAGCAAGCAAGTATCGTAAGTGTAAAGTATTACAATTTCAAATATCCTGAAAGTGAGTTAAATGATAATTTAAATTTAGAAGCTAAATAAATTTTGATATGTATTCAATTTATTACACGTTAAAAAAGACATACTCAGTTTTTTTATACAAATGTAGTTTATTTTACAAACAATAACACAATTTACGATAACAGTAATTAGAAATCATGATTTATGATTACAAACTTACTAGCAATATTGAATCCTCTATCTGGTTTGGAACATTCCTAGTATGTTATCGAAGGTTTACAATGAGCAAATTAATCTTGAGGTTACGTAGGTGCAATTTGCTTAATAGGGAGCTTGCTAATTCTGCATTATTCGTTGATCACACGTTGAGTGTTTCACCGCTGAAGTTGTATAAGGTCTTCGTACAAATGCTAATGACATTTGTGAATCCGCTGAAATTAAATGGTTTGTAATTTTCGAAATCTATAAACGTTTGTGGTCAAATATCTGAAATTACCGATTAATAAGCGTTACTAACAAGTATAGCTTCCAAGGTTAATAGTATACCAACTATATAGCATACCAATAATACATACTGTCTATTGGCGAGTCGCATTGGTTACATTTATAAGCGTGAGGTGAGTTTCTAGAAATTTCAGTCTGCACAACAATTTTGACGATACACTAGTGTTCACGTACACGTTCATTCTTACACTCTTGAATCTTCTACAACTTTAGTGAACGGGTTGGAATTTTGCAGTATAGATTTAACAGTATAAGTCATGTATATTTCTAAATATAAATTTAACTTTAAAAGATTGCTATTAAAACAGATATATGATGATAAATCCGTCATATAGGGTCTTCATAGAATTGGTTTAACTCGCACAGCAGAGCATCAATGTCACTAACAAGTTCCAAAACGCCTTCACCTACTCCATGTAAAGCCTATAGTTAGAAAGAGAGTCCTTCAACCCCTAAAAAGTCTTTTCGCTGGAATGAGCGTATATCTTGGAACTGTTGTTAAGATAACATACAATAATTCTAAGGTGTCAAAGGCTCTCAAGCTTTTAGGTGTGCATAATGATATATAAATGTTGTTTTTCTGAGAAAATACCGAAAAAACTGGAATAATACCAATCCGTTCAACCACCGACCTATCAGATTTTCGTTCCTATGAACTACGAACGTCTCATCTGCTTCATCCCGGATTATGCACTGCCGATGATAATTTTGTGTCATACAATTAAATAACAGTGAACAACACAAAACATCTGTTTAAGACTGGTTACCGCATGCACTTAAGCTGCCCACCGCCCCCCATCAAAGACCTATTCATCTCACAAGCTTCAGCAGCATCACAGATCACCAATACTACTTACAAGAGAAATTCTCTACTTGAGCCCTACTTTGTAAACACCATGCATTCAGCCATCAAACCACTACCTTTTTTCAGTAGGACATTCCAACTTCCCAACAACCTTGCAGATACTAAAAAAAACTAATTTCACAGTACTGCCTGAAAAGTGTCTCAAGAAACAGTCATGAATGGACAGGTATCACCATTGAAATAATTCACCTCTACCAAATATCTCATTTTTCCTTGTTGAACAAAAATGTGTCACCGCAAGGATATGTAGAAATCAGCCTAGTGATAAAATGTAGATATCTGGCAGTGGGTGAAGCGGGAAAAGTCTGTCATCACCTGTATAAAGACCACGATGGACAGTCATGTTTCATCATTAGCCACGGACATTTCTTACACAAAAGCTGATTAGAGAGCTCATTGAGCAGTGATCATATTATGCAACATAATCATTCTGCAGAAGGCTAGTATGAGCAGCACAAGTAAAGAGCTGGAAGCCATAAAGCAAGCTCTTCTCTGGATTGCTGAAAATAATGAGCCAGAAATGGACAGTGTTCTTAGCATATTATTCGCAACAAGCTGACAAGCAGTATTGCATAAAATTCAGTAGTTAGTACCCGGGTGGATGGCAGAAAGCATTATGATTGCTAGGTGAGGCCTGACTTGTACTAAGCCATGCAGGGATAAAACTAAACGAGGAAAATGAAAAACTCACAGAACAAGCCTCTTTCTCAAATCAAACACAACCCTATTGAAAGGATATCGATATCCTCTACATTATTTGTGTGAAAGTTACAACCATGAAAGATTATCGTCAACATTCAGAATGAATGATATTGCAGGGAAATAGTGTGATTTGGTGTGGCTAGAACGAGCAGATGGTGAGAAATAATCAGAATAGTATACAAAAAGAAGGCCACTGATGATATCAGTAAAGTAACTCCCTTCTAGTTCATGAAAAGTAGTCAGTTTCTGCATAACGAATCAGCGCCTATTGGCTTGATCTCTGGGATCGTCTGTTAGTAGTAGTTCCGTTAGATTTTTTATGCTCTTTGTCTGCTTAAGTGTATGCTCAGAATTAATGTATTTAAGAAAGAAGCTGAAATACCCGTCAATTGATGGGGAATGTTTAAACTTAATTAAAACAATGTAAGTTTAACAGTAATCAAAGCAGCAACTTTCTCTCGACATTTTAAAATGATTACAAAGCATTTTTATAAACAACATTTGCAGTTTGCATTCCATCTATTAACAAATAAAGGTTTTGAGGTGATCCGATGCTTGAACACATTTTATTGACCATGAGAAAAGCATGGCTGTTTAAAATGCAATCCAGCAACTTTCATACTTTAACGTTGAATCCCTTTAGAATATCCAACATTGTTTATAGTGTTAACCCGCCAAAAGTGTTTGAGATTGACCCATTAGACTGAGAGTAATTAATCAACAGGCTTTACAAAATAGAAATAGGATTAAGTTCAAATTTGATTTCTTAGGACATTCTACATATTTCATAGTGTTTAAATAGAAATTTGTTTGAGATTGGCCCAGTAGGCTCGTAGTAGTTAAGGTGCAAACACACATTTTCTTTTTATGTATGTATAGAGAGATTGAACAAAAAAAAAAAAAAAAAACAGTGGCATAGTTATTCTCTGAGAATAAATTTTGATCTCAAGAAATTATATCTGCATGTCATTGTTACGGAGTAGATAAAGCATGAATGCAAGGTTAAATATGGTCTTTACTTGAAAATAATCGTTTCTAAAAAGTATAAATGATTTTCGATATTTCGAAATGTACTTAGTTATACATTGTGTACTTGAGGAATTATTGAGAGAAAAAAGATGGATGAATTCTCAAGTAACTGGTGCGAGTATTTTGTTTTTTTCTAAACATCAATCAGTTTTTTATATTGGATGTATACTATGATGATCATAAGTATATTGATATCTTTGTGAATTTTAACAGCGAACAACTGGTATATGTGTGTTTTGTAAGTGATTGCACTTCTAATTAGTCGACAGTGTTAAGGAGCCGATCGTGGTTATGTTTTCTTGTTGTTATTTTTTTAAATATTTATCTCGGATAATTTTATACTTTTGAAATTATGGAACTTTATAATCATTATATTTTGTTATTTATCTTTCAAGGAGTCAAAAAATGGGTTTCTTTGTAAAGAATGTTACTTATGATCTTAATCCGGCTGTGATAGTATACTTTAACATAAGATAATGTCTTGAAACAACATGGGACTTACTGGCCATTCAATAAACGAAGCTAAAATAATTGATATATATTAAATCTTAAAACCAGCCCTTATCATTCATATATTTATAAATCTTTCGCCTAAACTCACTTAAGTTTACTGCCTCCATGTCTTAGTTTTTCTGACCATTTTTTAGATATACCCAATTACGGTATTACGTGGGGTTATTTCATTAATTTATAAACCACTTTTTTTTAAATAATCTTAGTCTTGGTTAATATGTTTAGCTGATTTTGCATACAAGGTTTTAATAACTAAGAAAGTATGGATTGGGTTTTAATTTCTTTATCTGCGGGTGCCCGGCACTAGATGGAAACAATCCTAGCAATTTCAGTTTCAGTCATTTTACTTATACAAATACCTTCTCAACCGTTATTATATGTGTTGTATTCCATCTAACTTGAAGAGCCCTGCTATATAAGTTATGGTTTAACTTGTCTATTACTATACACTTTTCCCCCTCGGTGTGGATTCCTGAACATGGTGAGGGGACCTCCCAGGGAAGGTTCTGTTTTTTCTGGTTACCTCCTCTGGGATCGTATTTGCCGTGCGTAGCGACCCATGAAGGGGAGGAGAGGATCCTAGTGGTTGAGGGGTCCAACCCTAACACACCACTTTGGCCTTGAATTCCTGTAGACGGGCGGACTTTGGGTAGTCCCCTTGGGTCAATCGGCTGGTCCACTTGGGCTAGAGTCAACCAAGTACCAGTGTTGGAAGTTCTCAATGGGTGTTGTGGACATTGTGTCTGATGCTGGTGTTTGAGTATAGTGCTCACGAAAACCTGGCGTTGCTGCAATGTCCTTGCATAACATTGTAGTGCGTTCCCTCGTTGGGCTCCATGGTGGGTGGGGTCAGTAGGTACCGAAATTTTCTTTTTTCCTATGGATTCTCCTGCGAAAAATTTAAATAAAATAGTGAAAAAACAGTCAATAGGTAAACAACCACGTCTTTAAGACTCATTTTCTTATATTACATTCTCTTTCAGAAAAACTTTTAGGGCAAATGTCCCCTTTTTTTATTCAGAAGGAACTTGCTGGCTCTCCAAAGTCAGTAAAGAAGCTTCGATCTGGAGACATATTGGTTGAAACATCCACATCCCAACACAGTGAGCTCCTCTTGAATTCAAAGGCAATTCGGGATGTACCTATTGAGGTTACCCCTCATGCTATTTTGAATTCATTACAAGGAGTTATTGTTGAGAGGGATTTGAAGAACGTCCCCGAGTCAGAGATTCTCTCTGGTCTCTCCACTCAAGGAGTTTCTGCAGTGAGGCGCATCTCCACTCCCAAAGATGGAGTTACACTGCTGACAAATATCCTCGTTTTGACATTTACATCATCACGTGCACCTGCCACCATTAAGGCAGGTTATCCAAATTACAGGGTATGGCCGTACATTCCAAACCCTCTCCGATGTTTCCAATTCAGAGGTTCGGCCACTTCAAGACGACATGTCGTTTCCTGATATGTGCTCGTTGTGGTGGCAAGGACCACGATGCTTATGAGTGTGACATGGACCCACATTGTGTAAACTGCAATGGTTTTCACCCTTCCTACTTTCGTTCTTGCCCAAAATGATTGGAGGAAAAAGAGGTGCAGCATTTGAAAACGACTCATAACATTAGTTATCCTGAGGCTCGGAAATTGCTATCTGCCACTTCATCTCGGACATATGCTGCTGCACTGCGTTCCACAACTACAATGGGAGTACAGACAGATCTCTCTGTGCCTCCAAGAGAATTGTTTTCAAAACAAATGAAAAGCCTTTTGACCTTCATGGTTAAAAAGGTTGATGAATCAACTTCTACATCCATCTCTGTTCCTTCCATACATTCCAACAAACCCCAAGATCCACATTCTTTGGTTTCGAATACAGGCATTTCTTCAGATACATCTTTTTCTCCCACCTCAAGATGCAAAACAGTCATTCGTTTGCGTCCTTAGTCACTGGAATTCCCTTCCAACAACAAAGACTTGCCCAATCGACCCAGGGCAGGATCCATGGAGGTCGATAGACCTCCTCCGAATAAAAACAGTAAGGAAAAAAGGCGTGGTCATAAACAGAAGGGTTCTCCAGCCACTTCACCAACCCGTCATTAAAAATGGCCACCATGATACAATGGAACTGTCGATGTTTACATTCTAATCTGGATGACATCAAAACACTGATTGCTTCCTACCATCCTGTATGTCTTTCCTTACAATAAATATTTCTGAAACCTGCCGATACAGTCACCTTTCTACAGTTTTCTCTGTACAGAAATGACAGGCTGTGTGATGGACGAGTACATGGAGGGGTGGCACTGTTGGTTGATCAGCATGTGCCCACCCTGTTTTTGTCACTCAATACACCCTTGGAGGCCGTAGCCATCCGTGTTTCCTTGGGTCATACCATCACTGTTTGTCCCTCTACCTGTAATCTGGAGAGAGATATGATCAATCAGACCTTAATGCTGTCGTTGAACAGTTGCCCGTCTCCCTTTCTAATCCTGGGGGACTTTTATGGACATCATCCCCTCTGGGGAAGTGCTGTTATTAATAGGAGGGGTCGCTCTGTAGAGCGTATGCTCTCAGATCACAACCTTTCCCTTTTCAATATTGGTTCTTTCACTTATTTTCACGCACCTAGTCAGTTCTTTACCACTATTGATCTCTCGGCTTTCTCCTTTTCATTATTCTCCCATTTTTTCATAAAGAGTTGACAATAATCCACTAGGCAGTGATCATTATCCTATACCTTTGAGAGAGACTGGCCATGGTCGATGCCATCCTACCCGCGTGCCCTGGTGGAAGCTGGATCAGGGAGACTAGTCCACTTTCACTGCTCTCGCAGAACTTGATCCTGCCATCATTAGTCAGTGATCAATAGACGACTGTGTGGCAGCGGTAACTGACTGTGTTATACGAGCAGCTGCTCAGTGGAATCCTGCCTGCCACATAGCACGGAAGGCTCAAAAACGGGCCTGGGATACTTTCCGTAGATATCCCACACTTGCAAACCACATCGCTTTCTAACGGGCCCGTGTACATGCTAGGTGGGTAAGACGTCAAAGCCAGAAGGAATCTTGGATCAAGTTCACAACAAGCATATCTTCTACCACCAGTTTCAAGGTCATATGGGACAGAGTTCAAAAGGTCAGTGGGCACTACAGTTCTGTCCCCCTCTCGATCTTACTCTCTGATGGCCAAGGTAGCTAATGTCTGGAGCATCGCCGATACTTTATGTAAAAGCTTTTGCCAGGTATCCTTCTTGGCCATCAAGACTCGGGCAGAGCGTTCACCTCTTTCCTTTCGAACTGACAGTCTCTTTCACTATAATCGTCCCTTTACACTGGCGGAACTGAAAATGGCCCTTCATTGGTCTGGCAGTAGATCTGTTGGACCTGATGATGTATACTTGGACATGCTGCGCTATCTCTCTCCTGCTTCTCTTTATATTCATCTAATTGTTTTTAACTGGATTTGGCAGGATAATGTTTTTCCTAATGCCTGGCGCCATGCTTTTATCTTACCTTTCTCTAAGCCTGGGAGAGATTCCAAGATTCCTTCAAACTACCGTCCAAATGCTTTGACGAGCTGTCTCTGGAAGACCTTAGAGAGGATGGTTAATTCTCGTCTTGTTTGGTTCCTCGAATAAAACAACATCCTCTCGCCCACCCAGTGTGGGTTCCGACAACAGCACTCCACTATAGACCACCTAATTTGACTTAAAACATCAATCAGAAAAGTCTTTTTCAAACGACAACATATTGTATCAATATTCTTGGACATTGAGAAGGTTTATGACACAACATGGAGATATGGCATTTTGCGAGACCTCCATATGTATGGGTTATGTGACCATTTACCCACGTTTATTTTAAAAAAAACTTTAATGGACAGGAGATTCCAAGTTTGTGTAGGTTCGACACTTTCCCGTTCTTTTCTACAGGAACTTGGGGTCCCTCATGGCCGTGTTTTGAGTGTCACACTTTTCAGTATAAAGATTAATGCCATCACTGAACAACTCCCTCTCACTGTTGCAAACGGGTTCTATGTCGACGACTTTCACATCTCATGTCAGTCGTCGAACATGAGATATATTGAGCGACAACTACAAACTGCCCTCAATTGTGTACTGAAGTGGACCATGGCGAACGACTTTAATTTCTCTCTCTCTAAAACTGTTTGCATGCACTTTTGCCGCCATCGGGGTATTCACCCTGATCCTGAACTCCGTATCGATGAAGTTTCGCTGCCAGTGGTCCCTGAGCCCAAGTTCTTGAGGCTTATCTTTGACCGTAAACTGACCTTTATACCACACTTAAATCAGTTACGGGACAAATGCACAAGAGCACTGAACCACCTCCGTGTCCTCTCTACCACCAGTTTTGGAGTGATCAATGTTCTATGTTAAAGATATATCGTGCTCTTATTCGATTGAAACTCGACTATGGATCAATGGTCTATGGCTCTGCCAGATCCTCGGCCTTAAGGTGTTGGACCCCATTCATCATCAAGGGCTTCGACTCTGCAATGGGGCTTTCTGCGCCTCCCCAGTTTAGAGCTTATACGTAGGATCTGAAGAACCTTCTCTGCACCTTTGCCGTTTGCAACTGTCTTGATTATATTCTTTGAAACTTTGTTCCTTACCAAAGCACCCCACCTGGGAGTGTGTTTTACTTCCTCAGTAAGCCATACTTTTTCAGAACAGACGATCTGCCATTGCTCCTTTTGGCCTTCGTGTCCAGGTGCAATTGGATGAATTGGGTCTCTCCTTGGATAACATTGCAGAATCCACTGGTCAGCCCATCCCACCATGGCTTAATACAGTCCCCAAATGTGACCTTTCTTTAAGTCATCTGAGAAAGGCAAATACTCCCGATTGGAAGTACCGTCTTTTATTTACTGAACATCTTTCGAACAATCTTTCCATTGCAATTTATACGGATGGTTCCAAATTAGGTAACTATGTGGGCTCTGCCATGGTTTGTTGGAGTTCGGTGGTTGTGTGCAGAATCCCCTCTACAGCTTCTGTGTTCACTGCTGAACTATACACCATTTCTCTTGTACTGGATCATATTGAAGCTAAGTATTACTCCAACTTCACTATTTATACTGACTTGCTTAGTTCTCTACTGTCCCTGGAATCGCTTCACGTTGGCTCACACCCTGTTCTCGCTGATATCCAAAACCGACTGGCCCATTTCTAATTAACATCTACTTCTATCCAGTTTTTCTGGATACCACGACACGTTGGTATTCGCGGGAACAAGCTTGCAGACACGGCAGCTAAATCTATCTGCTCTGGCACTATCACCACTGTGCCTATTCCATACATGGACCATGGTCCTGTATTCAAGGCTCGGCTCCGTGCCAGCTTGGAGTGAGCAACGCGACAACAAACTTTTCCAAATAAAACCCTATATTGGACTTTGGCCGTCTAGCTTCCGTAAGGTTCGGAAGGAGGAAGTTGTTCTAATTAGACTACACATTGGTCACAGTTTTTTAACTCATCGTTTTCTTTTATCTGGAATTGATGCACCAGTGTGTAGTTTGTGTAACACTCAAATTACTGTAAGCCACATTTTATTTTCTTGCCATCGTTACGACTCTCAAACATGTCTAAAACAAAAATGTCATTGTGGTTAACGAAATAATACGATCTCGATTTTTTTTTCTTTCTGATTTGTAAAACAGTCCTTACGTGATAGAAACATTGAATATTATTTTCTAAGTCGGCGTTTCTGAGTTATGGAGAATCTCTTATTAAACCAAAACTACTTTTATAGAGTTTAAAATTCGTAGGCCTGTATAACAGATAATAATTTTTACAGTGGGAGTCTCATAGTATGTAGAACTTGGTTATAGATATTATAACCTTTCTATTTCCGTTGAAACACTATTTAAGAACAAGCAAATAAGTAAAGAAAAAGCTTCTCAAAAAAGGAAGTAAACATGTTGGTGGTTAATATCGATCCTTCAAAAACAACCCCAACAGGACAGTAGAGATGACTTTTGCATTATCCCTATATAATAGCGCAGACAAGAATCAAAATATAGCGAACACACACACACAACTACTAGCGTATAGCCTGTCCAAAATGACAGGGCAAGTACTACCCTCCCGTAATTATACCCTAACCTCACATTTCACAACTAACTGCAATATATTTTTTGAAATCAAGATTGATGCATAAAGAGGCAGAAAAGAACAGTCAAACGTCTCCAAATTCTTTTGTGAGCCAACTACAATTAAAATCATTCGTGAAATGCAGTTGTGACGTCTTGAGAGAATAATTATTGGTAAAAATCAGATAAACAACTTTTTAAGTATAGAAAAGCCAGTGCGTTCTGATAACACTACATTTTAACATTGGCTTTTATCTCATGTTGCTTAGCAACAAATGTGTAATCTAATGTTGTTAGCTTGGGTACTAAAAGTATAAAATGAAAGATATAAACAACAAAACTAGGAAACTATTTGTTGATTCCTTAATGCAAAGTCTCCTTTGATTAAATATTTGTTTTCCTTAGAAACGTTAGTGATACAACAGAAAATAGCTTGATTGAGAATAGGTATTTTTACTTTCATGATAAATTTTATACATCTGGCTGTAGGATAGGTGATCCACACTACGTCTTTACTTTAGGCTTATTATAATACCAACACTCACTACACTTGTATAAGGTTTATATTATAATACCAACACTCACTACACTTGTATAAGGTTTCACAGTACTTTTCCATCATTACGGCCGCTTTTCTTTTTCTTCACTAAAATCATAATCGGCAAACAATAATTGAACTATTCTATCTGGATAAATGCATTTTGGCCTTTATGACTTCTCTTATTTTCAGTAATCAAGTGTGACGTGACACATACACACCTTAGCATTTATATGTTAAATTCAATTACAGTTATCCTAATTTTGTCTGTTAACATTCTGCTACACTGTGTACCTGTGCTATTATGTAAGGATAGTGCAAATGTTATCCCCACTGTCTTGTTTGTATTATATTTCAATGATTTATATTGGCCACTCCTACCTTTACTTCCTTTCTTATGAAATGTCTTTTTCTTTACGTGTGCACCGAGAGAGTTTTGACACGACGTATGACATTCTAATGTATTAATTTGTGCTTAACAGTTAAGTACCAAACAATATACATCTGAAATGCCATCAGGGATCGAAATATCACATTCCCGAGGAATTTAACTTTGTTTGAACAATTTCATCTTTAAGTTGGATTTCCCGATCAGGAATGCATGATTTGTATTCGTTTAGTTATGACCAGTGCAAATGAACATATTGTATGTATTAAATAAAAACAAACAACAACAATTCATAAATAAATACATATCTACACGAGGTAAGGTAATTTTCGTGATAGCTTTCTTTAAAGTGAATGTAGTTTTATTTCATTATTTCTGCCCCTGGTCATATCGAATTTCTGAAAATAATAACCAATATTTTGTTTTACCAGGTAGACATTTAACTTTTGTTAGTTTCGTTGTTTCTTCTACTAAGATTTGTTTAAATGTTTTACATTTTATACACTAATCATATTTCATATGAACAAACCCGAAAATAATACAAGTTCAGTATTTCTTATTTCAAATCATTTACAACATTGTTCTTGGCCTGTAATTATCTTTGTGCTGGTATTTCGATATTCTGTACTCTGTTTTTCACTTGACTGTGTGGGTTTGTAGACAAGCATGCACATCATGTTTAAAATTACAGCTTTATAATTTTATAAAATAACTTGTAAGGAACAGCAGTTTTATTGGATATTTTTGGATGTATGTGTATATATAATATATATGTATGTATCCCTAATTAGACTTTTTATATATTACGAAACATTTCAAAGGAAAAATCTACAGCAAAAGTGTCATTGAATACAACTTCTTTTTTAGTTTTCAAATCGAAATAAAACTAAGATTAATAGAATTAGAGTTAAGTTTGTGAAAAGTATTAGGTACTGAATCGGTAAAAGAGAAGGGAACTTCTAGCTGTAGTTTTTAGACTGTTTATTTTACACGTATCTGCGCAAATTAAATGGTACTTTTGAAAATACATTTTGAATTAAGGTATGCGATGCAGAAGATAAATATTTGTACCATTGTTATAATTTTATTTATTTAATTTCTGTGAGGAGTTATTCTCAAAAACTGGTACACATAAATAAATGGTTTTAAATAATGTATTATTAAGTTTGAAATTAACAAGTTTAAAATTTGAAAATATGTTACTTTTTAACATTTAAAACAGTCAAATATATTTTTTTGTGGAAATAAGGATTTACTTTTGTTTTAATGATTACGTCTGTCATCTTTCTTGTTAAAGAAACTCATTTCTTTCTAAATCTGTATACATTTATGCTGTAAGTATTGCAACAAAAAAACCATTGGTCATGTGACTTTCGCCAGCTAACTCAAGGACCTTTGTGTTTATGGTAAGGCCGAATCAGATCAAAAGCCTTCAAAGCTCAAATACGGATAATAACTAATTAAACCTTTTTTTCCCTTTTTTTTTTTTTGTACATAAACCGCACTAGTTGACAGTTGCTGAGGTCAGTGTAGTAATTGGTCATGCTTCATGCACAGGTGGCGCTTTAAATTGCGCGTGAAATGCTATTAGGTGTCAAGTATCGTGCCAGCAGCAATGGCATTACGGAAACTTTTTTTTTTTAATATATTCAGCAGGTCTGGTGTTTAACACAAGCTGTTGTGTACATACATACGTCTTTGAATAGTTTATATAGTGATAGTCCTAAAATTTAGTTATTTTATATTTCATGTTCTCCACCCATCGTAAAAGCGTATTAGCAGTGAAAGTTATTGCTGCCTTTGTTATGATAGTGATGGCATTGGAGAATTACTTTTATTCGTACACTAACAACCAACACAAGATCATATCGCTTAATATCATGCATATGTAATCTGTGATTTCCTTTGTAAAAGCCATTTGTTTCTTTTATGTTTCTCCAAAGCTAAACCGTGAATTATAGACAACACTATCTTATAGCTGGAATATGTATTTTGTGATGTGCTTTTTTAAATTTTGAGTAAACCGTAAACTCGCACATTGCTGGTAAACTTGGAATTATCATACCTACCGACCGATTTATACAAATTAGGAATAAGTCACTTCAATATATCATTCACTAGGTATGTATATCGATACATGGATCATGTGAAGAATTATCATACAGGCGTTAACTTTTTCATCCTACACAAGGGCGTTGTTCTACCTCGAATGTGTCTTACGTAAACTGTAAATATATTAAATTCCAATTATGGTCTAATTATTTCGAATAGTAGTTGCTTCTTGGGGCCCAAGTCCTCATTTTTTTCGCTAGCTAGTGACACCCATGTATTTTTGCATAGTTTTAAGAGTGGTTATAAGTTTTTGAAAAATTACGTCAAGGGGAATGAAAGATACATAGATAATAGCATAAGTTTTGTTGAAATCGGTAATATAAATACAGTTGTTATGACTCCTAGTCTTCTGCTGTAATATTACTTTTGAACCTTCGCTTGTAGTCCGTCATGTTTTATTGTGTGGACTTATAATGTTTCTAGGCATTGCCTGTAAGAAATGTGTAGAATTACAAATAATAAAATGTCACTGCTAAGAATACACAAATAAAAATAATGGGTTCAAACATTTGTAGCTGTAAACAGAAAAATGTTCAAGCTTGACTTTCGCCGACCCTTCCGCTTGATAGCCTATTCAGAGGTCAAATATAATACAATTATTGTGTCAATTCACAATTGTATTACATTAAGAAGCTTATAGTTGTAAACGTTAGGTTTTAATATATGCAGTAGCAACCGGGTTTGAAATTTAAAAGTATCCATGGAAATAGAACGAGTATCGAATATCTTTAAATAAAGACAAATTACAGTCTTTCATTCCTTTAGTAAACAGTATTAAATACAAACTAATGTTGTTCGGAAATAGAAATCGTTATGGTTTATACTTATTCTATTTTCTTTCTTTTTTTACAACAGGTAGAACGAGACCTCTTGCCACTAGTATATACCAAGTAAGTGTTTAGTTTCACGAAGCGTCAGTGATAACTGATTTTAGAAAATTAAAATTGCAGATATATGTTAGATAGTGCGTGTGAGTTCCTGATTTCAGAGAATAAAAATAAGCGTGTATGTGCCTGTGAAGTGAATAAGAACCAACAATACTGTTGACAACTTTATTAGCATGTCATATCGCTAGACTTAATATATAAAGAGAAATATAGCGGTACCATACAATACTTAATTAAATGTTAGTAATGAATTGTGTTTGTAACGTTTTTCCCTATGAAAACACAGGAAATCACCTTTTATGTATTACACTTTGTAAATAACTATAGGCACATAACCACAAATGTACCTGTTTTTCAAAAAGTACATTACATTTATTGGTTTAGCCGATATTAATATTTTTACAAAACTATGAACTACAGAAACGATTTTTAACATCTGGTGCTGCTTTGCATTATCATTACTGTGTTTTGTTTTGTCTTGCGAATATATGCACGCCATCTAGTAACTGCGGAAGTGTAGTTTGTAATAGTTTTACTGGTTTGTAAGTTCTCATTGTGAGATTGAGTCTTAATTAGAGCGAACTATAACGTATTAATTACCTCGTAGTGTCACCAAGGTCCCAGTAAATAGACTCGAATATTTCCAGTAAACCTTCAATAGAAACTAAAAAACATTTAATCAAATGTTTTTGGTTAGAAACATACATTAAATTGCGACAGTCTAGCAGTGTTATTTCTTTATGCAACGCAACACAGAGTCAACATACGAGTTAGAATCCGCAACAATTAAAATATATAAAAATTGGTAAGTTGAAAATGTGCACGTGGGCCACGGTCTTGTAGTTCGTCATATGAGAGTATACATAACATTGTCAGGATTATTCAGGGAAGTTCAACAAAAAATTGAAAACCTATTGTAAAAAACACCTTTTGTTTTATTAACACTATACCAGTGTTAAAGTTTTGAAGTTTAAAGAGTTTGTGAAGTAAAAAAAATTGAAAAATTATAGCTTGGTTTTAGAAATATTTTGTTATATAGATGTGGAATGTTTGAAGTCATAAAGCTCCAAATATTTGATTGGAACATATTTATCGGGTGTGTTAGCAGCATACTCATGTTTCTTATGGAAAATTTGAGAAAACATGAATGGAGAGGTATATGGCAAGTTTTGTATTTTACATAAAAGCGTCTTAACGGTTTGTTTTTAGTTTTATCAGTCCCAAAATTTGAGTTTAGGTTTATTCTATAATTTTATTTATTGAATTCTAGGATATGAAATTTGATCTCTAAAGAAATATAGAGATTTGGTTTCTTATTAAACATGATAGTACAATATTATAATCATCACATAACAATTGTGTTCGATTTCAATTTTTTTTTATGCAAAGAATTTTACACAAACGACATTTGACTCGCGTGTATTTTTTTTTTTAATAGACGTTACACTAAATACAATTTCTGTGAACTTTCTCGGCTTATTTAGGCCTAAACGACCCATGCGCAGTTCGTTCAAAACTAAATGCTTATTATTGTGTAAAGATGCATTCAAAAATTTCAGCATATTCAGTTATGTTTGACTTCATTACAAATTTACTTTACTTTGCAATAATTTAGGTTCTTTTGTGTACTATTTGTTTAATTTTAGTTAATGTGAGTTTCTTTGTTTCAAATCGTAAAACACTGAACGATCATACTGTTTCATCACTCTGAATAAATAGCATTATTTTACTTTATTGTTTACTTAACGGTTGCTTTTGTTAAATAAAATTACAACGTATAGTTTTATTAAATAAAGTTACGTCTACGCGAGTTTGTTTGTCTATCCACCTGAAATGTTTTCAAATAGACCAAAATTTATCGATCTACCACACAGTGCCTGCCGACAAGAAAACATAGCTTAAATGGCGTGCGTGATAATTTAAACGAAGTGTATGAAAGCTACTGCAAATGTTTTGGAGTCGCGGCTTGTTCTAATATTATTATGCACCGAAAAGAGGTTTTCGTAAAGTGTATTAGATATTTAAATTAATTTTAAGGTATGCGTCTGTAAAAGCACAGACGTAAGTTCAGAATTTATTTGTTTTAATCGTTGTTTTTCCTCAGGAAAATATTTAATTAATAACCTTGTTTGTAGTTAAGCACTAAGCTATACAATAGGCTGTCTGTGCTGTGCCCATTATGGGTATCGAAACCTGGATTCTAACGCTGTAAATCCTCAGACATACTGCTATGCCACTGAGTGGCATTAATAATCTTCTACGATATGACTTCACCATTAGTGATTGTAACAAAACTGTTCATAAGCAGTGAGAAAATTCGAATAACGAAATTTGTAGCGAAAATATTTTTATTGTTGCTACATGACTGTCTTTAGCTGCGGCGTAGCGGTTCATAGAATAACCCTAAGGTTTCTTTTCTCTTTTTTCTTGTATTTTATTTTTTCCAAGTACAAACTTTTAGTTCGCAGCTCCCTCGTTTCTTGACCGATTTGAGGTCTAATTACAGTTTTGGACTCAAAGGACAAACCCATTCGACTGGTGTATTTCACCACTCCTGGGGTTTCATAGACCATTTTACTCTAATCCTGCCTAAACTAATTTTAACTTTCTTATTATTTTTACTAGTGTCTACCCAGTATATAAATCAAGTATGAGGAGATAAATGTGGAGTTTTTAATTATATGAGAATTTACCAGAATAATCGTCGTATTTTTTTCATGAACTATCTTTTGGGTGACAGTAAACTGTTATGGCCTACCTGTTTTGTTTGTTTTTATGTTTTTTGTTGGTTTTTTTTTGCATAGATGAAACTCTATATGCAGTGCTCAATGGAAAACCTAATAATTCTGTTAAAAGCGGATGCTTTGTATCTTTATCTCGAACTGTTGCTTCCCAATGATACATTATTTCAATGTCGAAGTGCTATAAACAACTTTTAGCTGCTTTTCTCTACACTGTAAGACTGTTTGAATTATTGCGAGTGTTATGATTCAATTGGTTTAAATATAGTAAGAGTGTTAAATTTATTTTTAGAAGCAGTATTTTATTATAGGTTTGTTTACGTGACTGTGTATGAATCGTACATTTTGTAGTTTCATTGTTACGATGTGGCGTGTATGTTTTTGCATCATATTACTAGAATTCAGTTTTTCTTTTGTGACCGAGCATTATTACATCATAATAATCTTGTGTGTGGAACGTTCTAGGCCTCAGTTGAGCCATTTATAAGCATGTATCTAAAATGCAGTTCAAGTAAATTAGTAAGACAAAGTCAATTGTTGATAGATCTAGAGTATATTTTTGAGTTTAGCCATAAAGAGCGTATATTTGTGTTTTTTAAGAAAAATTATCGCAGATTATATTTTAACAACAGAGTGGAGAAGAATAATATATCTTATCAATTGTGCTCCAAAGTAATTGAACAAACCTGTATGAACTTTTGACGAAAAGTGGCAATTACTTAAAACTCTGGATCCAACTGTAGTAATCAATGGTGTAATGTAAGTGAACTTATTACCAATTGTATTGTAATAACAGCAGATAAAAATAATTCATCTTGTCACTTGTGTTCTAAAGTAACTAAACCTGCCTGCATTGACTCTGACAAAAGAGACAATTATTTAAGGCCTTGGATACAACTGTGGTGATTAATTGTAAATAGAATATTTGTAGTTATGGTTGACTTGTCTCCAATACATTATTTCATAACAAATGTATTGTGTACTGTTTGATTATTGTTGAAATTTATCGTCAACAAATCGGACACCTGCTGTAAAGAATCCTGCTCATCTATATGTAAAAAAAAACACACATTTTAGTTGATTGCAGGATTCCTAATAACATACAAGTCGCAAAACATAAATATATCATCAGTATTTAAAATGTTGTTTTAGTCGACTTTTTTTTACAATAAATGTTGTGGCATGTAAAAAATATAAAATTATTCAATATGATGCATTATCAGACTAGTGACAGTGTACGGTATAGAAACATGTTGCTAATTTGAGGGTAATTGATTTATTATAATAATTTGAAACTAAACTGTATAACCTATAACTTTAATTTGTAGAAAAGATATTCGTCATAACACGTAAATTGTTATCGATAGTATTCTATGAATAAGACTTAATTTTTACACAAATATTTTTTGCTAATATAGTTAAGGCTTATTTATTAAGACATTGAACACTTGTATAACATTGCATTAGCATAACAAGTACATTAATTTGTTTATATGTTTTTTAATTGCCAGAAGTTGTTTCTAGCCAACTTGTATTTTATTATTAGTTGGTTTTATTAAATGTTTGTTTGTCATTAAAGTGTAAATAATCAAAAAGAAAATCGTGCATAAAAATCGAATTATAAGAAAGTCTTTTGTCACAAGTTATTAAATGTTTTTACTTATTGCACTCATTTCGTTGTAGTTGTTTTCAGCAGACAATTTCTTTTTTGTGAAGTAAAATATAACTACATTTAGACTAATATATTTGTGTCTAAATACTGTATGTTAATCTGCACGATAGATGCATTTTAAAAATAAATTACAATATAACTCAAGTAAAGAAATCGTGGAGAACTTGGAGAATATACCAATAGGTTGCAATAATGTAGTTTACAAGAAAAAATTCTGTGGAGAACAACCTATAGGTACTATCTCATATCCCACCACCCCTCTTCCTTGACAGTTGAGCTTTAACTACAGTAACAGCCAGTCTATCTCTGTGCACGATAGGATGCTATAATTTGATTTATTACATACATGTGTGTGTGTGTACACACACACACACAATAAATAAATGTATTGCGTGTAAACGAATTCTGAATGAGAGCAAGAAAGCGTGCAGACCAAATAGTAGAATTACAATTTATGCGTGCATTTAATACAGAAGAAATACTGGTAGGACATTATAGTGGAACACAGAAAATTATGCTCTTTCTAGAAAAAAAAATGGAAATGATTCCTAAGTCTTTTTAATGTTCAGTAATTTCTTCTACATTCTTTCGCCTAAGGCGTACTTCTGCATAACATGAAAACACAAAAAAACTGTCTGTACTTATACTTACACGTATACGCGTATTTTTAATGTTTACTTGGGATATTTTGGTTATCAATCCAGGTGATATCTAGCAAAAAATTCGAAATATAGAACCATTTCTTATGCGTAAGAATATTTTCTTGTTGATGTTAATCTTTAAATTATTTGAAACTTTTACTTCTGGTGGCTTAACAGAATTTTCTTGCTTATGCATACAGATTTATTGTATTAAAAATAAAAAATCGTCTCTTTTAATCCCATAGCTGCACAATACGAGGGCTGTTTAAAAAATACGCGGACTGTTTGAATTGCGCGGCTCCAGTTGGTTCCAGGGGAATCCGATTGGTGTCACTAGGTTCGCACAGATCAGCTGATTACGACGCCATTTCCCGATTGCATATATCTTCATTTGTGTATTAGCTACGTGGTTTTAAGTGAAGTGCGATTTTTTTCTTTTGGCGGATTTCAGAATGAATGACCTGAAGGAGCAACGACTTGCTGTGAAATTTGTGTTAAACTTGGAAAATCTACGACTAAAACTTTTGCTATGCTGAACACGGCTTACGATGGTGTTGCTATGAAGCGTACAGCATGTTTCAAGTGGCATGAACGTTTTAAGGATGGTCGACAGTCCATTGAAGATGATGAGCGTCCTGGACGTCCTTCCACGTCAACTGACGACCCACACGTCGACAAAATCAACACCCTGGTGCGGGCAAATCGACGTCTGACTGTCAGGGAGCTTGCTGAAGAGTGTGGGATATCAGTTGGATCTTGTTAGGAGATTTTGACCGAAAAATTGAAGATGCACTGCGTTGCTGCGAAATTCAGCCCTCAGAACTCGTGAGTTTTTGGCCAAACACTCGATCACTGTTCTTCCCCACCCCCCTACTCATCTGACCTTGCTCCTTGCGATTTTTTCTTGTTCCCCAAACTCAAAAGACCCTTGAAAGGAAGAAGATTTGAGACGATTCTCGAGATTAAAGCAAATGCGACGAAGGAGCTAGAGGACATTACAAAAGAAGCGTACCAGGACTGTTTCAACAAGTGGAAACACCGTTGGGATAAGTGTGTGCGTTGGGGAGGAAAGTACTTTGAAGGGGTCCCAGATCTGTAACTTCTAAATAAAGTACATTTTGTTTTATGACGTCAGTCCGCGTATTTTTTTGAACAGACCTCGTATGCTGTTGGGGGTGTTCGTTTTTATCGTTATAATTCTTCAAGCTTACCTGTAAAATTCGACAATCTTGGATTAAGAAGTTATAAACGAGAGTACTGGTATATAAAATGTGTAACTAGATTTATCTAGTAACACATACTTTATGATATGGTAGTGTTATGATACAAATTAATTATCTTACGTTTAACGGAACTCTTCATAAGCTGTAATAAGAGTATGTGAAAACAGGAATAAAGAAAATCTCGCAGAAAATGTGATCATCTAGGTGCGTAGGGTGTACTGAAATTTTGTTAACTGTTTTACAAAAAAAAAGTATATTAATGATGACTTAATCACGTGATAACAGATAAAAGAAAAACTTTTATTATCATATAATAATATGTACCCCCGTTGGAACATAGTTAAGTCTTCGGATTTACAACGCTAAAATCAGGGGTTTCATTCCCTTTGGTGGACTCAGCAGATAGCTCGATGTGGCTTTGTTATAAGAAAAACACTATAATAATATTTCAAGCGTGATATGTAAAAAAAAAAAAACACGACCCACTTCTGAAGGGAACTGTTACACCCAACTTTTGAGTAGGTGTTCAGCTCGGGTGTTATCGGTGGTTGTTCCGCCTCTCAAAAATACTGGTTACAGCTGAAGTCTTAGCATGAAACTCTTATTTATGACATAAGGTTTGAAGTTACAGACGACAGTGTTACGTGGTTTGTAGGCTTACTTAATACTTCATATTGTGTGTTGGCTTTCGTGTCATTATTATTATTATTATTGCGTAGGTTCTAATGTTTGTCGTAGGAACCTGATTTTTCCAACTATGACGGAATGTAACACTACCGATTCGTAACGCGACCTGTTTTAGCCAGTAATGTCTTTTCTCTCTCTCTCTTGAAGTTCTTTAATGAATGTCATTGAATGAATAAAATAATGTATACCAATTTTAGATCGATCACTAGTCGTTATTTGAGTATTGTACAAGTCTGGTATAAAATATTTCATAACCAATCTGCGAGTTAGAATATTTTCTTACATAGAAATTTCACCATTAATCGCAAGATGGCTGGTTATGTAACAAATGAACACATTTCAAATCTTTATTCTGTATCTCAAACTAATCATGCACGTTCAACATTATGCCTATGAGGATAGACGACTAGCGACATTACATACGCTAAGAACTTGACAATGTATTTTAAGCGAACACTTCTATTAGTTTAGCTCAGAATAATGTAATTCTTAAAAACTTTGTCCCTCCTCTCAGGTTACACTGAAAGTAATATAAACGAAGAGGTGTGACATATTTTATCAATATTTCGTAAACAAATAAACCATAATGAAAACATCTTATTCGAAACAAGCAACAGAGATATAGTTGCACACTTGTTAGAATTCGTTACGCCAACTTGAGACTGTAGAAGTGAAGAAACTTGTTGGTTAAATAGTATATTAAATAAGTATTTGAATATTACTTAAAGATTTATAAATAATGGAACAGAGGCATTTTATGTTTGAAAGACCATATAGTAATTTGTTTTGAATGTTTTACTGAGGTAACGTTTCGAACACGGAAGAAGAACTGTAGCTTATGGTCATAACCAAACAAAACATCGTCAGCTAAAAGTTGTGTGATATTCCAAGAACATTTAATGCCATATTCCGAACTTGGAAAGGAAGAATCGTGTCGCATGTCTTTAGTTGAGATACACTAACACAAAAGAAGGTCGTACGACTATCTGAAAGTTGTTAATGGAATCGCTTGATAGCGGAAATGCAAATTCAAAGCGCAGCTATAACGCAAGATCCGTGTCATATTTGTTTAGCTGAGATAAATGGCTCTAAAGAAAGCCATACCGCTAATAAAAAAGCTGTAAATGGAATGGCTTTGTAGTGTAAATAAACGGTCGAAGCGCTAAAATAAGATGTTTACATAATCATCTGTATATGCAGATTCGTTTTAACGGTAAGATGTTTGCGCGTTTGCCAATAGTTTCATTGAGTGTATGACTGTAGAACTTGATTACTGTAGGTAAAACTTTCTTATATAGATGTTATACTTTTGAAATGCTGAAGGAACTTTGAATAGTATCCATTAGTTTAAATAATAATAATAATATATATGTCTATATAATCAATTCCTCTAATAAATTATAAATATATACACACGTTAGATTAAATTCTTTGATACATGCATATTGATTAAAGTATTCATTATCGGGCACAAACCCACATATATTGCTGGGTGTCATTAGTTATGTAGTTATATTAAAGGGGGGGACTATTCCATGAACCCTGGGACTGGTCGTTTCTGAACTTAACTCATCACCAGGAAAAACCGTACATGCAACATCACTCCAGAACTACCTTTTATTCGATTACTATAATTCATTTGTCTTTACGAAATCGGTAGAGCCATGTTCTGTTCACTGTTCTTTGTTTTGTATAAAAGTAAGGTGATCCCTTAAAACTGTAATCTTTGACTCTTATAAATTTTGTTTTTATGGGCTACCAAGTAATTTCTTATCCAGTTACAATTAATTTCTGACCGAGTCTGAGGTTTTCAAATTATGCCTGGGACTAAACTATTTTATATATTTTTATAACTTGAGCTATACCATTTGATTTCCTTGTATATATCCAAACTACAATTCAGTGTGTAGAGTTTTATTCATTGTTCAGGTCGTTTAAAAAGGTATCATTAGTGACAAACGTTCAGTAAACATGTGTTAAGGTACGTAACATAGAACGTTATTTGCTGTGGGCACGAGTTGGCTGTGTGGTAGTTGTGGAATTCACGGATGGCAAACGAAGTTTGGTTCTGTACGTTACGACAAAATATTCTCCATATTTTCAATTATGGGTGCGTCAAGATTGTGTCAGTCAGTCCATTAGCGTGTAAGATGGGCGGTAGAGTGCTACTGACCGGCTGTCTTACCTTTGATTAGTAGTTGAAAATTCAAGACGGCTGTAGCTTGTGTGAGCAACTTCGCCTTAAATATAGCGTATTTCAAGTAAGGTAATCATATCACATTTTGGTTTCTGTAATACGTTTCATAACCAGTGACATTATAACCAAGAATATAGCTTTTTTGGCACTGTAGTGTTACATTAGCTCATTACATATTTTTGGCAAAATCTGTTTATCACGTATTTATTGGGGACGCATTTTTTACAGTAGGATGTCGATGACTTGTTGGCGATAAATTTCAACAACAAACGAGCAGCACAAAATCCACTTGTATTAAAATTATGTATTAAAAATCACTCAAACGTATTAACAAAAATTTGTGACACTCTTGGTTAACACGCTATTATCTTGAACTTTAAACAGCTCTTCTATTCGTTAAGACTCGGTACGGCCAGGTGGTTAAGGCAGTTGACTCGTAATCTGAGGGTCGGGGGTTTGAATTTCGGTCACACCAAACATGCTCGCCCTCTCAGCCGTGGGAGCGTTATAATGTTACGGTCAATCCCACTATTCGTTAAAGAGTAGCCCAAGAGTTGGCGGTGAGTAGTGATGACTAGCTGCCTTCCCTCTAGTCTTCCACTACTAAATTATGGACGGTTAGCGCAGATAGCTTTCGAGTAGTTTTGCGCGAAATTCAAAACAAACCAAAATATTTTCGTCAAGTTCACATGGGCGGGTTCAGTTACTGCAAAACGTCCTTAGACAAGACAAATTATTCTCATCTCTTTCTGCTATTACAATATAAACTGCGAAACCAACTTTAGGAATCGCCGCTATATACTCCTTATGGTTTAATACACAGTCACGCAATTTAACATCACTTTTTTAAATTTTTATCTTCACTAACTTATCTGCACTTGTTTATAACACCTAACAGAGCAATCAAGAAATATTTAGCCCTCTAGTGATAATAATATTCACAAAACTAGAAAACTTAGAAGCTTCGAGTAAAATGACGTCAACAATATTATAAAAGGCCTACACAGTGTACGATTCATAGAGTTAAGTAATGAAACTTAACATAATTACCGCTTTTAAAATAATTAACCTTCAACTCTTCTTATGAAAACTACATAATTGTTAAATATTAAATCACTAAATAAAATTGATGGTCAAGTGCCCTAGTCACGTGTTTATGCTAGGCATTTTCTTTAGATCCTGTCTCCATTAGGTTCTGCCACTAACCTTTACTGAGGTAGATCTTTGAAAATAAGTTATCTCTATCTAATTTTGCAATGATAGCCTTTGGGTTGTCTATAGGTTTGCAGTCAAACTCTTATCATAAGGTTCAACTTCCAGAAGTCTACACAGAAATGGGTTGAGTCATCCATCATCTTCACAATTATCACTGATGAACAGTAGGCTGAATTTGAAAGATCGATTATTCCAGTTTCTAACATTGCCTTACCTTCTTACCTTATCAGGTTTCTCATTGCATAGGAAATCTGATAGGGCCTTACCTTGAATGTATCCTTAGTTGTAGTCTCGATCTTGTGTTTCACAAAGTCTGTTTTGCCTGGTCTGGTTTTGAAGACTTTTGCATACTCTCACAGTAAATATTGTAGCTTTCTTCTCCTTGTCGATTAGCTCTTCACTGATGTTAAAGTTGTTGTCTGTCTCATCTTTCTAGCAGTTTTAGGTCTAGTAAGTCTTTATCTTCTATGAGAAAGTCACCATCTTTTAGTTCTTCATCTATGACAACCACACCTACATCATCCATTTGTACCTTGAATAGCCATACCAGTTACGTCTTCTTTTTCTTTCAGAGTACCTATTCAACAGATTTGAATGGTAGATCTTTGTCTTTCCATCCAGTATCACCTTATAATCCATTTCGATGACCACTTTAGTAGATCCTTTCCACAGCACCTTACTAGCGCCCTCTTTTTTGGTAGCTCCAGTTGCTTTATATTGAGATTTCTGCAATTGGTTGTTGGTGATGGATTTGCACTTCTTTGTAATTTTTCCTATTTTATAGCAAACATAGTATGTTTTCTCTTTGTCGTCTGTTGAGTTCTTGTCACCTTTGCTGGTATCATGTTTCTGGCCAGCCACCACTAGTTTTGACTTTAACTGGTTACTTTTGGACTTGCCAAGTAATACTCCTTCCGTGAGCTTCCATATACTGTTCTGCCAGCTTGATAAACTCATTTGCGTGGTTTGGTTCTCCTTTAAGAATAGTGACATTCCAGTTGAGTACATGATCATGAAGTGTTTACGTATTAGTAGAACTGCCAGCCCCTCAAACTATTTTCACGCTTGGCCATCTTAGTTCACCTTGTGAAGTATTGCCGTAGACGTGCCACAACCTAAAATACAGTTTCTCCAGTGTCAGTTTTGAGTTTCCATCAAAAACTTTCTTCACGTTTTACTTGTCATAGTCCATTGCATCTTTTTATGTCATGCCTGCGTACACTTGTAGGTATTTTTCTGTGAGAAGTAAGCTAAGACAGACTACCCAATCGCTTTGTCCCAGTTCTGAACATCATCTCTCTGCAGGAAAACATCGTCTTTCTGTTCATCATATTTGACTGCTTGGGTTGACTAGTCTTGACCTCGTTGTCATTTTTAGGTCCTTGTCCTTCCTTTTTCTGTTAAGTGAGTTTGACGATCTCAGCTGGTGCTCTTATTCTCTCTACTTGCAGTTTCTTCTCTTTCTTTGTTGCCTCTCTTCTCTTTCTTCGTGTTGTTTAACAGGCTCTCGTAGTTCAATACTTTTAAGCTCAAGACATTCGTCTCTTTCCGTCCAAGTATGAAAGTCAGTCGACATAGTAATATAACGTGATTTCTCTACACTGTACGCACTGCAGTTGTTTGTATAGATGCCTACTTCAATTATCATTCATGTATAATCCAAACTTGTCCGCCAAATGTCAGGTTTTTATGGGGTTCGAATTCTTTACGAAAGGTGTTTGTGGCTTGTTGACGATAAATCTCTACAATAAACGAACAATACGTAATCCATTTATTTTTAAAATAATATATTCAAGTCAAGTGAAACGTATACACAAAGATTCATTGTACTATTGCTTACCACAGTTGTATGTAGAATTTAATGTTTCAGTATTCCCAACGGAAGACAGTCTTAACTGAATTCATATATTTGTTGATGATTTCATTATAATACAGAAGAATAGAATAGAACTTGTTTGCATTCAGTATGAATTCGTAAAAAAAAAATAAAGGACAAAAGTAGAAAAGCTATACTAACATATTTTGTATATACTTTGATTGGCATGTCATAGCATCTGCTAACGAGTTTTTTTGAAATGTGGTTGTGATTTCTTTGTTATAAAAAATTACCTTCACTCTAAAGTCTTTACACCCTAAAAACTGACTGTCCTATTCGATTTCATGATGTGTTTAAGTATATTATAGCAAGTTTTCCGAAAATGAACTGGAATTCGTTTATTTTCTATTAATATAATGATTGAAACGTTGATTATTCTTCCCTATACAGGAATGAAAATTATATGTTTTAGTTGTACTTTTTAAATAAAGCTTGGAGATTTATTGAGATAATATTATTTTTGTCCTTTTTATGACTTTCCGTTATTGTTTTTCAGATTGTGACTTCTTTAGGCCTAATCCTCTTCCATGCTTTGGATTACGGTTTAGGTGAAGATGAGGATCGAAACCTAAGCCAATCATTAGAAATACTTATTGACCGAATGACATCGGCGGATCCTGACGATGCATCAGACACTAGCGGCAACTATAGCGATGATCTCAGATCCCAAAATGCCGATGAAGGGATTGAGAAGGACTCCGGAGAAGATGATCCTTTGGAAATGGATGACGAAGGAGACAGTAAAAAAAGAAATGGGCTAACATTACAGACAGTTATCGAGGTGAGATCATTAAGCAATAATCAAACAGACAACAACTGCATCTAACGAGGCATGCGCAAACAAATACTTCTTAACTCATACATGTGACGTGTGATTTAATTATTATACACTTACACTTACATGAGAATTGTAGAAAGCAGCTTGTACTGTAGAACAGTTATTGATTGCTAAGAATACTACAGACAATATAAGTAATTTTGTATAAATATAATAAGAAATAAGCAACTTCTAAAACGTTTTGAACAAAATCACTTATGAATTCATTTTATGATGAAGTTTAAAACTTTTTTTGTATGCCTGTTAAAGTATAGATTAGTGTAAAGGTGGAGGTTACCACGTTGTTTGTACATATGTAGCTAATATTTGTGATTTGTTATGTCTTGTCGGTTTTGGCTGTACATGCGTATTTTAGGTGTGCCTGTGGAAATGTTAACTTCGAGAAATATCAGAGTTTTAAAACTTCGTGGTTTTGTGGCATTTATAATCTGAAATTAAGTTTTTAAGTGGACTGGGTATTCAGCATAATATTATGTTTCTACCTTAGGGAGTAACATTGATTCAAATTGACGTAAAAGTTTATTTTTGAAATAATTTTGGAGCTTTTTTTTAACAAGCTTAGGAACTGTTTACGGAAAAAAAATGAAAATATTGACGGCTGAGTTGTTTAAAATTTCCTCTGGAATAAATGGTTTTATCACCATCCATTGGGATGTATGTAGGTATTATCCATATTTGGAAGAACCCCAGAAAAGCATAGCGGTAAACTTACAACGCTAGAAACCGGGTCTCGAAACAATCCATTGTGAAGCTTTATATTCAGCTTCAAGTAAACAAACTCGAACTCGTACTTAAAAGAAAAGTACACATCCATTTTTTCAGTAATTACGTGAATTCATACAAGCAAGTGATACGAGGGGATCATTGTATGTTATCTGAAAATTCATTTACACCCATGAGATTAAATGTTTCATGAAACCCGTCGTATTTTACGAAGAGGTGGATTGTGACCACAGTGTAGTTTCACCAACGCCCGGGTTTTCCTCTACTTAAATCATTGAACCTCGGTGGGTGTATAGTTGTTGGCGGAAACGGCGCCAGCCACTGTGACCACGCATGTTTCCCCTGCAGCACTGTCTTTCTGCCCTTTTTAGATATTCAGCATTTGTAGTTACTAATTGGCAAGTGTCCCAGACATTCAAACAAAAATTTCTCGTTTGTGATCGTTGTAACACTGACAGTTAGCTTTTTACAATACTTTAAGACTGAAGGATGAGTGATTAGCACAAGATAGCCCTTCTTTGATCGTGTTGTAGACAATGGCTCTAATAACCTGTTTTGGTAGACCAACCACTTAATGAATGTTATTGTAATAAGCTTATTTAATTTATTGATGTTTAGTTTAAAGGTGTCATTATAAAATGAACATGTATTTCACAATGTTGATAATTACAAAGTGAAAGCAATGTAATATTTTCACATTTTACACACACAGTCTGGGATCTTTTTAATTAATTCAGCGTTTTTTGTTTATTTTTGTTTCCACTTGATTTTTTTAAGTTGTACCAAACTAACCAAATTAAAATGTGCTTTAATGCACAATGAAGATTAGAATCTGTGTTTAGAGATATTCACGAAAGGTAATAAATTGCTTGAATTAACATCTTTGTTTGTCTTGTTTCGTTTAGATCGTCTTTGAAGTATAAACAGGGTGTTCGAAAATTAGTATACGAAAATTAGTATACCAAAAATAAAGTTGAATAGCTTTATTATTATTATATATCAAGACAAGTAGTAAGCTTGTAAGTTCTAATAATTAATGGACTTCTGTGTATCTTCCATCATTCACTATAATTAATGTAATTCTGCATTCAAATTCTGAGAAAACATCTTCCAACACATCAGTAGGGATGGGTAAGATAGTATCACGAATCCGATGTTTCATTTTTTCATGAACTTTTTATTTGTTGTGGTAGACTTTTGTTTCTAAAAACCTCAAAGATGAAAATCTAAAGGGATTAAAATCGGGAGAACGAATGGGTCGTTTAATAGCCCTCCCCAACCAATCCAACGCTCTAGAAAACTTTGGTTTGAAAACGCTCTAACAATACGAGCAAAGTGGGTGGTGCACCATCTTGTTGGAAGGTAGTTCTTTATAACAAGCCATGAGTTTCTCGGAGTTGAGGAATATAGAACTCTTGTAACATATGTAGGTACGAATTTATAATAACAGTTCGTTCATCAAAGAAACAAGAAGAAAATTAATACAGAAAAAAAACACTTAAAAGCCTACTATTTGTATTACGTTCAATTTTTATTATCTGTTTCTGGCATATTCATTTTCATAGTAATGATACATTTGTGTGGGAGTCTGGTCGGACCTAAGATGGCCCACAACGTACTTTTCAAGACTTCTTTGATTTTAACTTTGCAATGTTATGATAATCTCATAATATATTGTTGGATAATAACTTGAATATAGGAATATAACTTCTGTATTTTTTGATATGCTGTATATGGCATGGTTTAATACTATTTATTTGCATGCTGAGGAAAACTGTAATTTTGTGATTTCTTTGTTTATCAACACGTTTGCTCTAAAATACATATATTTTATACTGACATCATTACATAATAAAACTTGTAATGCCGTTACAGATACGCTTCACTTGATAGGAATGCTTGCTAGCTCTCTTTTTATTTGATCTAATGCAGTTTACAAGCTTACTTTTCACATAAGAAGATAAATATCTAATGTTTCCATAAAGTACTAACGTCCGAAGTTGAACGGTTCATGATGTTGGAAATCTATAAACGTTCCTGGTCAAATATATATAGTTTTCCGATTAATAAGCGTTTGTCACAATTATAGCTTCCGAGGCTTATAGTATACTGAATGTAGCAGACCAACAATATTAATTACATTGTCTCTCCACTAGCTAGCTAGCTTTTACACTCTTTAAACGAGATTGTCGAAAATTCACTTGGCAATAATAAGTAAAGACACACTGATGCTTTTCTGAAACATATGTTCTTGATTTTTACACTCGAGAATCTTCTACAATAGAGAATAGGCGGAACTTACGCAATACGTATTTAACAATATGCGTTACATGCATTAAACTGAAAGAAATGTAGATTTTGAAATACACGTATAACAGTAAATCCGTTACACCTCTCATTCAAAATATGGTATATTAACTACAAAGCACTCATAATTTTAGGGTCACGGGTTCGAATCTCCGTTACACCAAACATGCTTGCCCTTTCAGCTGTGGGGGCATTATAATGTGACGGTCAATCCCACTATTCGGTGGTAAGAGTAGCCCAAGAGTTGGCGGTGGGTGGTGATGTCTAGTTGCCTTCCCTCTAGTCTTACACTGCTAAATTAGGGACGGCTAGCGCAGATAGCCCTCGAATAACTTTGCGCGAAATTCAAAACCAAACCATATTAAAGTTTAAAGACATCGAAAATAGTGGGCGAAACTAAAACCAAAATCGACAAAAACCTACGTTAAACTCGTTAGTTACAAATGTTACTGCAATATCTAACGTGTTACATATTATAATTTATTTGAGACGAGTCTCCAATTTATTATGTTACGTACTGCTATTTCAAATAACCGGAAATTTTAATGTAGTTAATTAAATGTTAATATGCATTAAATTTATGTTATTTGCCAACAAGATTAATACGTACAGTTTCCTTTTTGAACACAAATATATTTTATTGAAATATATAAAACCAATACATTTTATAATAACGGTTTATTACTAATAGTTATTTATATACAAAAGTTTACAAACTTACAAACAGTAATGAGTGTTATATCTGGTCTAGAAATGAATATTTTATCGACTATCCAGGTCTACGACGAACAAACTGAGTTGATATTATTGCACTTTATTTAAGTTAGCTTGCTTGCACTCGCGCTGCTTACTAGTTCGCTTCTTACCAATGAAGATATTTAATATCCTCGTAGAAATACTAACGTCTGAAATTATTCGCTGAAGTTGAAGACTTTGTAACGTTTGAAATCTATAACTTTCCTAGTCAGATTCTGTAGTTTTCCAGTTAATAGACGTTAATCACAATTACAGCTTTCTAGACCTAGAGCGCACCGACTGTAGCTGTCCATGTCTTTCGGCACGTCGGTTTTTATATAAGAATTGCAACTTTTTTTACGTTTCAACAATATTCTAGCGCAATTTCGTAAAATAAATATTGTTGGTTCTCATTTTCAAGAATTTTCTACTTGCGCAATACACAGTCAAGAATATACGTCATATTAAGAAAAAAACTATACAGAAACTAGCGTAGGCACTAAAATAAACATATAAAGGTAAATCTGTTAGACATAATTCAGATAATAACATAAAACTATTTATTGCATTCAAAAAGTCTTTAGTTACAAAATCTTTAAGAAAATCATTTTACATTAACTTCTAAATTTTATGTAAATAAAGATGTTTTTATCTGCATTTTTTTTTCACGTATAATAAAACTTTTTTTGGTTCAAATCCCAGTTAGCATAAGCTGTAGGTAATGTGGGGTTTCCCGTCAACAATGTTGATGGTTTTGTTGCGTCTTTCTTGCCTGGTTAGTGTATCGTGTTTTGGTAAATTCACAATTATTTCCTTGTCGGTGACTGTGTTAAGCATGTTCCCATTTAAAAAGTACCTGCTTTGAAAGTCAGTTATAGGAAGGAAACTGTAAAATAAAACCGACATTTATTTATTTATTCATCCATGTTTTATTTTATACGGTTCCACATTGTCAGCCGGAAACAGGTGTATGACAATATACAAGATCGCTGGGACAACAATGGAGAGGTGCTTCGCTTGCTTAACGCGTAACAATGGTGCAGTTCCCTTTCTGTTCACGACGGCAATTCTTGGAAGGTTGAGCTAGCGTTTCATCTTTCCCGAATTATTATTATTATCACGATAATGCGGCTTGGTTATATACTAGTTGACAGTCTGTTAACTTTATACCGTAAATTTACAATACATCGTAAATAATTACCAGTTGTGTGGATAGCAAGAAAGAATATTTCAAATGATGGTAGATTAAATTAAATCTCGGATATTTGCAGACTTCTACTGTTAAAAACCGAGCGGGCAGAGCACAGACAGCCCATTGTGCAGCTTTGTGCTTAACTACAGGTAAAATCTCGAATTATTTTATTTCATGCAGCATTTTGCGTTTTTGTGAAACAAAGTTTTCATCTTTCTGAGAAGCATGTTTGTTAGTATATAGATTATATATGTGTACATTGTATAAGTATATGTGATGTGTGTCTTGCTTTTGGTTCTACTTGATGTGGGTGTTTGGCTAGAATAAGTTCTAATCAGGTTTGAGGTTAGTTTATACTAAGATCTCGTATCTTTCAAGACTAACCATTTCTCTCAACTGCTTCTGTGTACATTTTAATTCCCTAGCTTTTTTTTTTTGGTGTGTGTGTGTGTGTATATATGTGTGTGAGGTGACAACACTTTCACAAGAACAATAGAAAATTAGTTCTGGTTGCTCTGTGATAAGTCTTCTGGTTAATAGTTTTAAGAATCTAATAAACTTTCTTGTTAATGTGTTTTATCTGTTAAAATACTAGTTCGTTTTGCGTATGAATGGCGTCAAATGGTTACATCGTACATTTCTGTGTAGTTAATCGTAAAAACCAAAAATGTAATGGACTTCCTGTAAGGTGTGCACAAAAAGAAAAGAACTTTACTGCATATTAAAAATTGTCTGATGACGTCACGTAATTAATATTCTGTCCACATGCAAAGTTTTGAAGCTCAAATAAATCGATATACTGAATTTGAGCAATATGGTCGATTTGTGGTTCATTGGTAATTTGTAGTAGTTGTGTTGGCATTTATAAGAACAATTAATATTGGGCATTTATTTTGCATGTAAGTGTGTGTTTGTATATGCATACACACACACCACCTGTTTCCGTAGAAATACCAGAAGAACAGATGTTATGAATATAAGACTTAATGGTATAGCCATGCGCCTATGTTACCGTGAATATTTTTCTTGTAGGTGTATCTTATGACGACTAGAATGCACAACCATTTTAATATGAACTATGATAGTTAGCATACGTTTGTCTAAGATTGTAAAAAGTATTATAAAATATCGGTCACTTAGTTCTTTTTGGTCAGAATAACAAATATTTCACGCATTGATAACCGAAAGACATGCCAAATGGAATAATAAAAAAAATTCCTCACCAAGACAGCTTACAAACTCAAATTTTCTAATATTATTACGATGTTTTTTGTGTATTGAATGTTTCTATGTATCAAAAGTACACTCGAGTGTCACTCCATAATTATAAAACTGTTTCGTATGACTTCCGGTGTGCTGTGGAACCTGAACAATGCAGTTAAGCCTGTTGAAACTAGCTTTCTTAAATAGTTCTGTCAGCTGCTGTCTTAGATGGAAGTAAGAATCAAGTTGTCATATTTTCAGTGAACACACAAACTGGGAGTAGCAATGAATCAACTCCCTAACACATAAAACAAACAACATTTTACTTCAATTCAAGTTATTGAAAATCTGAAAATTTTGATAAAACCTCACGTGGCGCTAGAAATCTGTGGATAATAGTTTAGAATTAAGGACTGGGGCAAATAGTTTTAGTAGCTTTGCAATAAGTACAAAATACAGCATATTGCATTTGTGGATGCTGATGAAAAGAAATTCGATATTTTTTGTGCTTCGAAACACTTGAACCTACTTTTGTGTTATAAAGCTTGTATTTGTGTAACTATATAGATGTGTTAATAGCCCTTTTGTAAAATTGACTGAGAAACTAATTTCTTAAGAAATATTCAGTGAATAAAGATATATCAGAAAATAAAATGTTTTTGTTCGATATTTTCAAATTATATGGTGAATATTTTCATTTAACGTACATAGTCATTTGCACATTAGTCCTGGAGGAATCTTATGAAACAATAGGTTTACATCGTTTTGAACAGTATAACAACTAACTTTTTACATCTTTCCACCCTTACTGAGCAGTTCTGCTTTTTTTATGTAGCAAATAATTCATGAAATGTGAGCTTAATATTTATATGACTTATTGTCCAACAATGTCATCAGAAATATATCAACAATTAGTATCATAATATCTGCCATGTACTCAACTTAAAAAAAAAAAAAAAAAGGTTGAAAAATTTTGATGTGTTACTAATACATTTAATCTTGCCTTATGGGTTTTAACAAAATAGAAGTAAATGATTGACACTGTATCCTACTGTAATTTGTATACTTTTTATCTACTGTTACTTCTGTGTGTAAAATGTTGGATTGGAGTTTTTGTCTCTTCTTTTATATAACCGTGAGAAGTATATTTTAATTTTGAATTGTTACTTTAAAAAGTGTTCAATTTGACGTTTTAGTTTGTTTTATGCTTAAAATGTTTAGTTGTCTTTTCGAAATGCCCACAATATTTTTACATTTGTCATTTCAGATGTGTGCTTCTCACCATTTGTGTCCGTCCCAAGCCGATAGCCACTATAAAGCAGTGTGTCGAGCACTTGTTGCCGAAGCCTTAGAACTTTCTAGCTTCCTCGAAAAAATTTCCAAAGGAACAAAGGTGTCATTAGTTTTATCAATAGTTTCTGGCGAAATAACTTAACACTTGCAAGATAAACAGTTGGTTTATCATAGTTACAGACGTAAGTGTATATTCACACCTACTCAGTACGCCTATGTTTGGACTTAGCCAATGGGAAGGTGATATTTTGTGTCTAAATACCACTAAATTATTGGTTGTGTTTGCATCATGTTTTTATTTGTTTAAAATCATTGATTTTTAAAACAACTAAAAATATCGCGTAATTATTTAAGTTCATTATGAAATCAAATAGAACAATATACAAATCGTTGCATTTTTTTCGCTATTTTAGGTGAATATGGTTAGCAAGCAGGTGTAGCGCCATCTATTGAAGCTGAAATAAACAAATGTTGAAACATGAACTATTCCTCCCAATGTGTTTAATATTTTATTAGATCAGGATTACAATTTGAAGTTAGCTTTATTATATATTTTAAGCTGCGCCTAAACTTTTGGTGGAATAATTATGTTTCAGCCAGATACTTGTTCGTCAGATGTGTGTTAAATGTTAATGCAGATTTTACAATCGCTTAATCATTATCTGTGGCTTTCACTCAGGATCTTCGAGAATCTGTCAGGGAAGATGTTACTGAAGGACGTATGCTGGATATGCTGAAATTTCAAGATTGGGTAAGTTGTTAAAGGATATATATATATATATATTTGACAAAATTAAACTGCTTTTATATTAAGCCCTATTTTAAAAACGGGTTAGTCGCAAACATTTCGGACATCTATTTGAAATTTCGTCATTATTAGTAACATACCCGTATTAAGGAGCGTCAAAACGATAGATACAACAGAAAGTTTAAATAAAGTATATACTTCTGTATGTTTTTATTTGTTGAAACAAAAAATGAATTGTTAATGAATCTTACTTACCGTAGACTATCCACCAGACACCAACACAAAACATTAGATGCTATGGGACCTGTAGACTTTGAATTTGTTTTTATAAATCTAGAAATCTACATTGATACTGTTGCATCCGTTGGCAAAATTAATTTTACTTTATATTCCAAAAACACCCAATTTTGACATTGTGAAAATAATTGTAGTAAAAAAGAATAAACAGTTTGCGGCATATTTTTAAAATGTTAAGTTATCATTGTAGCCATGTCGAACTTCATCGCTATTGCCTTTTGATGCGTTGTGTTATGAGGGCTTCTTTGTCAGTTATGATTAAGTTTTGTTGCTTGTTCAGTCAATTCAAAAATCTTCTCTTTTAGCCATGCTTCAGACAAACGTTTTAAAGGTGATAACTTTTACAAATTAAATACACTGCACAACAAAGTTTTTACTTCTTGAACACTGTTGTGTGTTCCTCATAGACTTTTGGTTGCTGATCACAAAAATCACATCCAAATTTGCCCATCACGTAGCGTTTCATCGAAATCTTCAGTTTCACCAGGACATTGTTACAATGAAAAAACGATATTAGGGCATCTGGAATCCGTCAATGCTTGCTGAATACTGTTGGATACTGCAACGTGATGCACCGGACATTGAATACAAATGAAATTCAGGAGCAAAACACTTTCAATTAATTATGTTGAACTTAATAGTGTATTAGAAACATGGACGCAATTAAATACGTTATTGCCAGTAAACAGTTAACTGTCTATTTCTCAGAGTTCCTACGTGATGAGGCCCGGCATGGCCAAGTGTGTTAAGGCGTTCGACTCGTAATCCGAGCCTAGCCGTGGGGACGTTATAATGTGACGGTTAATCCCACTATTCGTTGGTTAAAGAGTAGCCCAAGAGTTGGCGGTGGGTGGTGAGGACTAGTTGCCTTCCCTCTAGTCTTACACTGCTAAATTAGAGATGGTTAGCGCAGGTAGCCCTCGAGTAGTTTTGCGCGAAATTCGAAAAACAAACAAACGTTTGTTGAAGCAAAACCAAAATTATATTTGTGCTTACCCGCCAGATACAATCAGCAAAAACTTTTCAAATACATTGTTGTGCAGTGTTATTAACGTAACTCTGACAAAGAAATAATAATAAACTCACTAATAATTTACTCGTTTCTTTACTTATAACCATACATTTATTTGTTTATAATTACAATGATCGTTTGTTGTAGCAAGTTGCTTATGAATATACTATTAATAACTTGTTTTGAGGTTCTAATGACATCTCAGCAGCACATCCGTTGTTTCTTTCTAAAATATAATAACTTAAATCTAATAGACTGTTAAAGGTTTGTAATATATGAACAATATATATGGGTTGCGGTGTTTCTAAGAGTATGGATCACATACAGTTAGTGGTTTTAATGATGAATGGTTTTATGTAGAACTTCGGTTGGAGTGCAAATATTATATACGTGATGACGGATATGTTAACCTGAAGATGACTTAAGAAGGTCGAAACGTTATTCTCTGCTTTATTAGTAGAAGTGTTAATACACATACCAGCCGTTCTGAGATACATAAATACTTATATCGTGTTAAAGTACAGACAGTAAAACCTGTATAAGCCGGAAATTGCATAGGGCGAAAACCTGTATAAGCCGGAAATACCAAAATTTTGCAGCATTATCTTAAGATTTCTCTTGTAAAAGGCCCTCAATATGGCGGAACCTCCGTAACGCGGACGGAAAACTATCTTTCACCAACCTCATCTACCAACAAGTAAGATTAGAACCTGAGTAAGGCAGAAAACTGTTTTTGATTAAATATTAATTTCTTATTTAATTAATAAAGTGTTTAAATATTAATAAATTCTCGAACATTTTGTTACAGTAAGTATTGGTTAAATATATTCTGTTGTTTTTTTTCTGCCGTCATTATTTTTGCAGTTAAATTAAACAAAAGAATGGAACAAGAAAATAGGAATATCTTACTTTTTCTAGATAATGCTACTGGTCACCCAAAAGTTCAACTTTCAAATGTTCGTTTAGTCTTTCTACCTCCATGTACAATATCAGTTCAACAGCCACCAGATAATGGAATTATGCTGTGTATAAAAATGAAGTACAGAAAACTGATGCCTCAGCATATTATTGCAAACATGGACGACTGTAAGAGAGCGTCTGAAATGACCATGAAAATTGACGTATTAGGTGTAATTACATTTTTAAATCATTCAATCAAATGCGTAAAAGATGAATGCGTAATAAAGTGCTTTCAAAACTGTGGATTTATTCTTGATAATGGCGGAGACTGTGGAGAAGTTGTTTGTTATGACAATTCTGGTGAAATCCAAACTCTGATGATTCTGTGAACGTTGACAAGAATGTTTCAACAGAAACTGATAAAATTGATTTAAAATCTATAATAGAATCGCAAGATGGTAACAGTGTGAGATTCATAAGATAAACAAAATGGAAAAGCTAGTGAATAAATAGAAATTCCTACATCATCGCAAGTGTTAAATTATATTAACGCTATTAAACTGCATGCAAAAATGAAGGGGGAAAATGAACTTCATGAAAAGGTCGTTGAATTGGTGTTCTCTTTTCACCGCATGAGAAAGCCCATTAAAAAAAACGAAACAGTTGAAATTGGACACTTTCTTTAAATAAATTTGATTAATATTTTGTGTACTTATGTATATTTTGAATGCTTATTTTTGTTCTTATTCTAATAAATATGGTATAAACAGTATAATAACTTTATTCACAAACGTCTTACTTCCCTTGAGTCAAGCAAGTATAACGTTCCGCTCAAAAATTATATATAAGTAAGGAAATGTATGTTCTGCCTAAGCCGGAAATTGTACTTGGTCCCCTGTGATTGCGCCTTAGACAGGTTTAATTGTACAATTAACAGCAGCAGTTGTTGTGCGGTGTGAATTGCATTATTCTCCTCATTGTGTGTACAGATTCGGTTACACTAATAAAGTTAAATAGTAAATTATTATTTGTTGATAGCTAAAAATGTTCAAATTAAAACAATCTGACTTTCTTTGCAAAAAGCAACAACAAATAGTATCTTGTTTTATATCTTACGTTACAGCTAAACATTGGACAGATGAATTTCTATGTGTATATTGTTGACATTAGGTCATTTTTCGTTTTAACTTTTCCGTATGATCTGTAGCACTGAGAATAAAGTTACGAATTCTAGTTATGATACTTGATTTAATATGATTTTCTTACCTCAGGCGATGTTATGGATGCAGGTCATTAAACAGTTGAGACAAGGAGTAAAACTTAAGAAAGTTGATTTTCACTCACACCCACAACACTCAATTGAGTACGAATTGACTCCTTTCGAAATGTTGTTGGACGACATCCGCTCTCGGCGTTACAAACTAAACAAAATAATGGTAAGTGTAACTTATGTAGTGTGATGAATTATAAATAACTTGTTCGATTGTCGTACCATTGTTATTATATGTATCTCTCTCCCGCTCTCGTATCCTAAATGCAAAAGCTAACTTGTTTCGGTGTATATGTTGATTGAATACCATGGTATGGTGTGTCGCACAATAAATAAAAGTGTTTAAAGTGTAATAAATGTATTCCATTTTGGCAGGACATCGTCAGTTGTTTATGGAATGAGGTAAGAAGAACAAGAAGGAATAAAGTAGATCTTAAGAATTAAAAACATAATAAAATGTTATTAAAAAGTGGAATCAATTATTGTAGGACAAAATGCATTTAACAGTGTGAGTTCATATATATAGTCTGTATTTTACTCGCTAGATGTATGTATGCATTCAGATACTTTGTACTTTAAATACGATGGCACTATTTTTAAAGGGAAATGACGTGCACTGAATGCGATGAACCACCTTTATCTAAAGTTAAAATTAAAACGTGAACTTTCTAACAAAACAGTTATATTCGTCACTTATACTTATTGTGTATCATTGGACGTTGCTAATATGCGCAAATTATTATTCATTTTGTTCATTATTGGTGAGTGTAACTCCTCACTCAACCGAGGGATGACAGATGTTTTATTGTGCGACAACAATGGGTTACAATGTTTTTATCACTGTACTGTCCCTTTGCTGCTTTATTTATGTTTCTTACTAAGTGCTCAGTGGACGACAGTTATCGTGACAAACATTGTTTTTGTCAAAGGTTGTAACTGACTTTTCAGATTATGTGCTAGAAGTTCACACTGGATACATAACATAGTGTTGTTGTTCGCGTGTTTATTGGTACTCTTTCTTACTTTCACGCAAACGTATTGATAAATACTATATTCTATCGTAATGTGGATAACAGTATTATAGCAAAAGAACTTGAAGCGAATTGGTCACTTCAGGAACAGTTATGTAATAGTCATGTCGTAATAAGGTGTACAAAAGTGGACGGTGAGCTAAACATATGTTAATGTAAGTACAGAATTGTCCAAAACTCAGGGACCTAGGCAGCATAACTCGCGAGGTTTCTAGTTACAAAAAAAAAACGAACTGTTACAAAACTGAGTTGAAGGTATCAGATGGCGTAAAACATTAGTAAAATTGAATGAAATACGTCGGCCCAAATTATGCTTTGTGGAATTTCTTTCTTCGGAATGAATAATTCTAGCAAAAGAATAGATGTATACGAATTTAGACTTGCATTCGTTAGTATTTGATCAGATTTACTTGTGTGTGAAAAGTGCTTCAGTGGTATTTATTTATCGTATAAGTTGAGTACAAAATCACTGAGATGTGTTTGTAATAATCATCAAAATGCCCTCTTAATTTACGCTAAAGTTGAGGTATGTTGTGTAAGTTGTATCTTTGTTGCATGAGGTACAGAACTCTGGCACCGACCACTCGGGCATCGCTAGTTGTGTGCAGAAGAGAAAAACAAAATAGGTAAAAAAAATGGTCTGTCTGTGTTGCAGGTGAATGGAGATATCCCACCCCGACTCAAGAAAGACGCACGTGTCTTAATACTGGAATTCATCCGTTCCCGTCCACCTCTAGTCCCCGTATGTTGTTTTTGTCTTGCCATAGTTTAAACAAATGGACTATTTTTCATTTGTAAAGTGTCGCTGTAAAATAAAACAATAATAATTTATAAAAGGTATGTATACACCCATGTACTCCTAAGTGAATCCAAAACATTTTATCAATAATTTATTTTTATTAATCCACGAATTTTCAGACGAATTTTTGTAATTGTGGGCAAATAAATAAAATTTTACCATTTTGGCATTTTTTTTCATATCATGTTATCGATTTTAGTTTCTTTTTAAATAATTTATTTATTTAAATATTTATTTTACCTGATATGAAGATTGCAATTACCTGATTCTCCCATTTGAATACTGCGTTATACTGTTATACAGAGATAGACAATGGACGGGGTAAAATAATATCTGGCCACTTATAAAATCCACTTAAAAAATAGTATGTTTTCATACAGAGTATATTTTATGCTATTCGAAGCTTATGGACAGAATTCAAACCATTCACAAAATATAAACGTTATTTTAATATAGGTATCCAAAAGGAAACTACCCCCGCCGCCACAGAGACCACCAACTCTCTATGAACAGTTAATGGCGTCCATCAGACAACACCCAAAGCTGAAACCAATACCTAAGAGAAGTGCTTCAGGTAAGACTCGTGTTGGTCCTCTAGGTGGCGGATAACTAAGGCGAAAATTTTTTTGTTTTTGTTATCCCGTGTTTTGATCGCTAGCGTTTGTTTGAGTAGCTATACAAAGAATGTAATAAGTTTCTACGTTATTCATTGAATGTGTTTTCTTTGCAGAAGTTAAATATTTGAATCAGAAAAATTAAAAATTCGAAATTACAAAAATTATCATTACTTTTGAAAAAATGAAAATATTAAACTTTTGCAAATGTATAATTGTTGGCTTAGATTTTTGTTTTTCTTATAACATTATAGCGTGATAGTTTAGCATTCGTTATGCCTACATGCTCTAGCAGTCTTCAGTACATTTGTATTTGCCCCCCAGTAGCTCAGTGGTATGTCTGTGGACTTACATCGCTAAAAACCGGGTTTCGATATCCGTGGTGGGCAGAGCACAGATAGCCCATTGTATAGCTTTGTGCTTAATTCGAAACAACAACAACATTTGTATTTTCCGTACACTTTCATGGTTAGCCAATTCTAGAAAAAAGGATTTTTGATCCTATGAAATAAACGTTTTTTTGGTGTGTTTTTTTTCGTGAGTTAGTGGTATAAATATCAGATAGTTCAGAGTGATCACTAAAATATTATCTTGTATTTTTCATAATTAAGTTTGAACGGGTGACTTGGAACAGATACTGAATATAAAAAGTACGCTGACAGTGGCGAAAATTAAGATGCACATTTTATAAGTTGTTTTTATTTTTAACATTAGCTAAACAGAAAAAAACCATTTTACAAAATGCTGTGAAACTTTTATAGATTTGAAAGAAGTTGCTAGGCCTATTTCATCCTATGTAAAACTTAGCGTTGTCGGGAAGCTTTAGTATCTTTTGAATTAGTGCGTTTTGTTACTGGGTTTTCGTAGTATTTTCAGTGAACCTCAGATCTTGATTTTTTAAGGCCACTCAGAAACCCTAATATAAAAAAAATTCATTTTCGGGTGTCTTTGGATTTTGATGTGATTATGATATCGAGTTTGACTTGGTGTAAGTAAAATAATGTGGAGGATGTGGCTTGAGAGGAACATTTTATGTGATAATGTTATATAAAACCACCAGATGTAAAGTTCATACATCTACAAATGGATATTAAAAGATATTGTTTATTTATAACAAGTTTTTTTTTGTTTCAAGATGTATTTATTGCTGGTTTATTAGTGACAGTCACAAAGTCCAAATGAATGTTTTTTCTGGCTTCCCTTGGAAACATCTCTAAACGTTCACTTCAATACCCTGAAATTTAGCTCTAGAAAAATATATATTTTTTGCCATTTTTCTTTTTTCTACCAGAAAAGACTAATATCAGATAGGATAACTTTTCTATCTTATGGTTACTAGCTCTGCTTTTGTTACATACGTGCACGTTTCGCAGAACATTGACATTGTTACAATGTACGCTACAGGTTATTGCATAATATCAAATAAAGCAATCTCATATATATTCTAACAAAAAGCACTGGTGTCCCTACAATGTTGTGAGACAGGTGCTGTATGGATGAATTCACAACCCCCAAGAGACCTTTCTGTTTTATTGTTGCAAAATAAAAATAAATCTCATGTTAATATATTTTCCTCTTAATCAAAATCACTTCACCGTGAATGTGGTAAGATTGGGCTATTCATACAGCTCAGAGTAGAGTAACAGATGTAGCTGTATGGGTGTAATACAGCTGTCACTTCTTTATTATGCACCGAGAGGTAACCACACAATAAATGTTCGACAGTGTGAACGCTAGATTGGAAGTTTAAATTTTGTTGTGTGGAAACTTGTATATCATTTTAATTTATAGCATTTGATGTCATTAAATGTTTTGCTACATGTTTTCAGTTCTTTTAGCTTGTGTATTTTTATGGGCCACGTGTTATTAACATACTGCTTTTTCTTCCCGTATTATTAAAGGCGTTATTCAGAAATGAACTCGAATGCGTGTATTGTCGTCACCTATTATCCTGTTATGATATGACAGACAAATAATTTTCTGTGTTGTTACAGGATTATTCTACGAGACGGTTTTTTATGATCTTCTAAACCTTAGAGATGTAAGTTTGAGAGCATATATGCTAGAATTTACGGTGTTTTTCTACGACAAACACAAATCCAATAGGTAATTGTGTTCTTTACGTTAAAATAAAAACTTCCTACATTGCTTCGCGCCATCAGAACTTGTGATGTTTTAAGCTTCGTCTTCTACCGTGCGACGCTTACAAAAAACACACAAAGAAAACTGATTAAAAGGTATTTTAGTGCTCAATTTCTACAGTGTCAGGTTTTAACCGGATATTTTAGTTGTTTTTTTTAATAAATCTCGTAACGTATCACAGCATATAATTTTATGCAATATGTTAATTAACAAAACTATTTTCAAAGAAAACCAGTCAGCTATGTAAAATTCTGTTTTGCAGTCAAAATTGTAGTCGTTTTTGAGCGAATAGAGAAGTTGACGATAATTACAGTGGTCAGAGATCACCCGTATTTCTTGTATGCGGAAGTCTAGATCCATAAAACGTTTGTCTATAGTCTTGTAGGCTATACAGGTGAAACAGTTTCACTATAATTGCCGCACGAAGACATTTTAAGTGCTGCGTGGAGAAGAGGGCTAGGGTCATGTCTCAGGCTGAGGGTTAGGAAGTTCTTTATTATGTGTGGAACAATAATAAAGAATGCTCTGTTTTACTTGGTTCGTGTAATAATCATTAGCTTCTGATGAAAGCATTCTACTTGCGTAGTTCAAAACTAAACACTAACCCGGTAATTAACATAGCTATGTAGGTTTATTAAAATCTGAAATATTGCAAAATAAAAACTTCTAACAATGAGAATGAATTGATTCTTCTGCAGGACAACTCGCTGTTAGAAATGATTTCGACTTGTCTTTGTAAATGTTTGAGGTTAACGACGTGATAATCGTAAATAATTACTAAGTATTCACAAAATATGTGCATAACGATTTGAGAAATGCCGAAAACAACGTCGTATTACTTCATCAAAGCGGTATTTTTATGGGCGTTGACTTCAGAGACTCGAGGCCATTCAGTTCTGAACGTCTAGACACTTGTAAAATATTACGTATGGTAATTAATGCGATAGTGTTATGTATAGGATCAAAAGTTAAGATCATCTCAGTGTTTCAAATAATGTAACAAAATGGGAACGAAACCTCGAATCTGATCAGTTATCCCTGTAATTGTTCACCGTGTTCTATGGCGTTGAGGAAATATTCATGAAGTCAGACAGTAAAGGTACACAGCTTTTTTTTTTTAAGGAAATGTGATAGTATACAGTTACCATGGTAGTGTTTTGTTTTTATATTGCAATTTTTTCATTACTCCTGTTATAACACTTTTCAAATATATTTTGTTGTGGTCTAATTTAGTTTTTTATGGTAAAGTGTTTTCCGCCATCTTTTCTAGACTAATTTGAGTAGAACTTGTGCGTAATTTTATCGGTTTATTTACTGAATATACTAATAAAAAGATAAATATTTTTCCATAGGAAACTCAAGGACACGAAATATTCATGCACACATTTTGAGATAAACTCAGGAAAGTAAATGTAAGCGAGAATCAAAAGGTGGCATAATTTCGAGCATTTTTGGCATTGTTGTTTTACATAAATTTAGGTTGTTTTTTTTTTATTTCACTGACGTATTCCCTCCATTCAACAGCTCATACTGCCGTATTAAAACTCGTATTTTTTAAATCTTTAATGTGTTTAAAATACGTTCTTATTACTTGTTAACACGTAATTTAACTTTCTGACCAATTAATAACTCGATAAATCTATAATATTAATTAATTTGGTTTTAGAGTGGGTTGAGTTATTGTAAGTTAATTAAATGAAATGAAAAGAATAGCATAATTTCTGAAAAAAAATGTTCAAGACATTCACTTTATTTTTTTTCCGTTCAGGGGAGATATATGAATGCGCACACGCGTGCACACACACATACACACATATATATATATGCCCACTTTAACTGACGTAGACTCAGACCTACGAAGTAATAAGCAATTCACGTGCTGTGCCTACATTTGACCAATTGTCTTCATTGCAGTAGAAAAAAAATAACATCTACATTTAAAACGTTCTACCACGGAACCGCAGCAGATGAAGAACCAAGAACCCTCTAGAGGTGAATAAGAATAAGAATTTATAGTACCATCCTGATCACAAAATAAGGAATCGATGCGATTAGTGGATTTTTCGTTATGTTTTGCATTACTTTGGAAACCCTGGAGCAAGTGGTGACTTCGTATCTTTGCACCTCCGTCTGTTTGTACTGTGACCCACGACCTCTTGAAAAGCTATACTGATATAAACAGAGTGTTGAACAAAAAGAAACATGGCACAATTATATTCTTACAAAATTAATACCAGGCTGGCCAGACCACGCTCTAAAGCTAAACCCTGCATCACCCATCCAATTACAATCACTTAAACCGACATGGTCAGATTAATAATATATATTAATTTCAATTCAGACCAACCTATGTATTTGGGATCAAAACTAAAAACTCATTTTGCAGTCACTATAACTCGTTTATTCTCAAACTATGGTACATGGAGCTTATTGTCAGTGGTACGCACAAAAATTAATGTAAACATTAGAAAGCTTGTAATAGGTCCAATTTGAGCTTTTCGCGTGGATGTACACATTGCTTTCTTCTAACTTCAATTCTGCATAAATGCACCAGTGTTTTCTTCCTTTCAAATTGAGAAACATCTCGTCACAAGTTTTTCAACTGTGCATGAAAACAGTCATAATTCTGACATTGATAAGAGGTGAAAATATTGACTATTTTCCTCTAAGATTTTCAGTCATTTGTTTACAATTAGGCTTGGATTTGTACTCGCAAAAACAAATTTAAACAGAAAGTGGCCCATGAGCCAGAAAAGTATGATAACCATTGGTATAGCTAATTAGGCTTGTTACTGTTTAAATATGTAGAGTTAATAGTAGTAATTTCTATCGTTTCACTCCGGAAATTAATGTTTATGATGAAAACAAATGACGAATAAGAAAATGAAATAATACTTAAACCGTTCATGAAAATATAAGAATGTCAAATGTAATAAACATATGGAGTTCATGACAATAAGTAACAAATAACGTTACGTTTTCTGTAAAATCACGTATAAAGTTTAATAATAATAGTAATACTTGGAAATGAAACTTGAAACACTCGTTAAGAAAAGAATTATCAAAAACTAATGTATCTAATGGCGTGTTGTCATACTATATATGTATGTATACGGAACCGTTATGTAGTTAATATATTAACTATATATGTTTAGAACTTTACGGTAGATAAAACCAGTAGTGGTCGATACACTAAAGTGGTTTACGTTTTAACCTAAACAACATCCCAAAGAATTTAGATTGTAGACGTAAGTTTTTAAAAAGTCATAATACTTAATAAATCTTCTAAATGCATAACCTATAGCATAATTGAATGAAGTTTGTGTTTATAATGCGCAGTGCGAAACTTAGTTTATGAAAAATGTGTGAATGTTAATTGAATTGTAAACAACGTGGTGAAAGTGCTATTCAGGATGTTTATCTGAGAATGACAAATGTTACATAAAAATTCCAGTTGCATATATAGTTGTCATTAAGATGCTACTTTAAGGTGTCTTTTAGAATCATCCCTGGTTAGGAAGGTTCTTACTCAGTAGCAATATATCAAAATTGTGATTAAAATGCCTTAATGCATTAGTTGTTCTGATGTCCCTTGCAAACGCACTGGTACAAGGGAAGTTCTTTGGATTTGTGTTTTAACTAGCCCTGCTCGACTCTGTGTGTGTCTTTTGTTCTCGTGGAAAAGAAGTAACCCATTGTGGTGATGGTTGAGTAGAAACATGCGTGATGACGAGAAACCAACTTGAAGTAAAAATGTGTCTCAAGACGGCTGGTGTGGGTATTAAAACTTTTTATTAAAATAAAGTAGAGAACAACGTTTCGACCTTCGTAGGTCATCGTTAGGTTAACACAGAGGTAAATATGGTGACAGGAACTAACCATACGTGTAAGTTGTTTAAACCTTTTTAAACTAAACAACAAAAGGGTGAGGTAATTTCATTACTGGTGAGGTGGATGGTAATTAATAGTACTTTTAAAGAAGTTTAAATCACTGTATGTAGTGTACAGACCCTTCATAATAATTCTGTAGTCAGTATTAGAATTGTGAACAAAGGTACCTTTGACGTCATCACTTATTCTATGTTTATACCTAAGAAGCTGACCTACTTTCCAGCGACAGCTGGTGTAATTTGAACGTGGTTCACAGAAGCGGAAGTTTGTCTTTCAACTTGTTTTCTCCCCAGGCGTTTGGTACTGTAACGTATAGGAAAGCTTAAATCATTACCTAGTACCTACCAGTCAGTGTTTCTCACCTCGTGGTCGTATCGGTAGGGAAGGTTCAGTGTCTAATATGGCCTACAGTGATGACGAGTTCTCATATGGTGAGAGTTTATTTATAAAAAATGTTAGAGTTGAAAGTTGGTAGAATCATTTATAGGATTAGTTAGAAAGTTTGTGATGTTGATTCTATGATCACTTTACAGTGGTTAAACAGTTCTAAAAGTATTTCTTTTACATTAATAATATAAGTTAGAACTGAGTGTTTAGTAGAAATATGTTTTCTAAATGGCATGATACGTATCCAGAAAATTTATTCGATACTTGTATTTCCGTATTGCCACATTTAAACAATTCACCACGTGACGCATTTGTTTTTAAATAAACATAGAAAACGCTTCTAACGTTGTATATTACTTATAGTATCAACACGAATTTGTTTAAGAGTTAAATGTCGGAAGTAAAAAAAGTATTGAATATTCGTTCATTTTCCGTGATATGCAAATTAATAAGATATGACTAATGTTTCTTTAATTAATCATAAAATCATTGATTGTATTAAACATACATTTCTCAGAACATTTACTTAATATTATACCTTTTCAAGGCTAAAACAAAGGTTGTATTGCGTTTTCTGCTAAGGTGAAACAGTTAAATCATTCTCTCTTTTTAAATTACATGTGTGTAATTTTCATAGTATTTCGTTTTGTAGTAATAAAATTTAAATATATTAGTAAAAATGAGTGACAAAATATTCTAGTAAGTTGTAATTTTAGGTTTACTATATTATTATTAATACGTGTATGTATGTGGATAAACTGTTTAAAAGAATACTCAAAATAGGTTAAGTCCATTTTAACTTGTGATGTTATAGTATTTATTCGAAAGTTATTCTTTGTTTTGTGTATGTGCAGATTTCACGTAACAACTGGTCTAGAAAGTAATTAAGCTGTTCTCGTTCTAAACCACTTTTGTTCATTTGTTATTCTCAAAAGTAAATAATAACTGTTACTGTGTGGGAGGGATATTGTTCAATATGACACATTGTGTATGGATGTTGAGAGTAATCTCTTTCAACAATTGTTCCGGCAATTTATAGAAGTTATGACTCTACCTGTGTTGTAATGAGAATGGCCAGTCATGTGGGTAGTGCAAGTCACCCTAGATAAATGCAAGATTTCGTTTGCATTAAAAAATTTTCTATTTAGACTCTGTTATGGAACATCAGTTTCATTAGAATAATTTGAATGTGTCTTATGATCCTGTATACACAATTGTATCGTGTAAGTAACAGCAAGTATACACGTTGGATTTAATGTTTAATAAAGATTTTCAATTTCATATTTTAATTTTCATCTATTCTTAATTCTTCATTTTACATCACCAATGCTGGTAAGAAATTTACCATTACTCTGTAACTTATAACTTGAACAAACATCCTGTTATCTAATGGACCTATTTAATATTGCTCTGATGTTAATTGAGTTTTACTAGGATGTACCATGCTATTATAGTGAATATCTTGTAAGTGATATAATAATGTCTTTAAAATAATGATTTTTAAAAGAAAATTATTCATTGAAAATTAAAAAGGCAGAGACATGTTTCATACTACATATTCTAGTCTGAAGAATGATCCAGTTGTTTCTAGCATTGAAAACTTGTAGACCCCCTACTAAAATTTCAGTCTGTTTCTGTTTCTAGTACATGTATGAGATTATATAGCCTTATATGAACCTTTACTCTTTTTGACGTTTATATTTGTTAAAATATATTCTATAATAACAGTTGGAATTAAATTTTGAAAATCTATATTCAGTGTAATGTTGTTCTAAATCAGTTGAAACCTCAAGAACGAAACTGTGTGGTGAAGACTCAACTCCACAACCTTGTCGGAGAGTAATAAAACCTAACCTGAACCTGAGACTTTCTTCAAGCTTTGATGTAAGTTTTGATGAACAGTTGTTAGAGAATATAACAAAAAATATGTATTACAATATTGAATTTGAATAGGGAGTGGAAGAAATAGTTTCATTTTAGAATACAGTTCATTGTTTTGTTTGCTTAGTGGCCAAAGCAGAATCTTTACAAGCTCATAATATGTATCAATTTGGAATTGAATAACTTCATGTATAAAATGTTTATAATGTCATTAGTCTTTTATTTCTTTAGGTATGTTTGTATTCACAATGAACTAAATTTTAAGACTATAATTACGTAAATAATATACATTCATATTATTGTTCATGAGTGAGATAGTAACTTGTTAACTGTCCAAGCTATTGAGTAATGTAAAATAATGAAAGGCATTTTAAGTATAATATGCATTTTAATATATTATTCCTTCAGTCATTGAGGGGTAAAATAATTTCATTAATTCTTTTTGAGGGAAGAATTATGGGATGAAGAGTTTGTTTGAACATAAATTTATATTCATTTAAGATATTTTAAAATTATATTATCATAGAAGGTATACAAGCACTAGTTGATAGAGTTAATGTAACTTTTTAAGTAACTGAACTTTCACTAAATTCAGCAAACTGACCGCATATTGTGCTCATGACATTAAGTTTTATTATAAGAAATATCTTGATTTTTTTCTTTAAAAATTATTTTTCAAGTATTTATAAAATGATTTTATAATTATCTCTAGTAATCTGTGAACTATAAGTTTAATTACTCAGCTAACTAACTTAATTAGTACAATAATATTTATTGTATATTTTTAAGCACTTCATCATTATGTGTCACAAATCACAGAAAAAAGATACTTATTTGTTTTCAAACATGCAGTGGGATGTAAGAAGTTTGTTTTTAGTGGAAGGATCTTCTATATAGGTTTGCATACTTACATTTTGTGCACTTGTTAATTGTGCTGGTATATTTTTACATAAGGCTTATCTTTGTAAAATTAATTCATCTTTTATATTTCATCTTTATTAACCCTAGAAAAATTCATTTGAACATCAGTATGTAACCATTTAAGCAAGGAAATTTACTTTCACTTAGTAACTTTACAGTCTCAATAATGAAAAAAGTTGTGAGACATTCATAAGTAAATTATTTGACTTTTTCATCAAAATGTACAGAATTTGATTAATATAAAAATTTATAAATTTAGAGATATTTTAGTTTCCTTTACTTTTTGGTTATGTTTTGGAGTATTTCTGTATAGATGATGTATATTCACTCTGCCTCTATGACAAGAAAACTTGAGTGCTTTTAAAAGAAACCTTTCAATCCTTCTCATGAATCATATGTAAAACTATCATCACATTGCCTGAATTAAGGAAATGCAGGTTTTGTTGGTTAAAACTTTTTGTGTATTTAGAGTCTTCAAGATAGTTTATTTACAGTATCATGAGATGTGATGTAATAATGGTTACAAGTGTTTTTTTTTAAATTTATTTTTTGTATAAAATTTTAGTCAGATCAAGAGCTTTTATAAAGTTTGTCTTTTTATCTTCTAGATTATGAACATTATTTATATACAGTAGTGTTTGATGTTTTATGTAAAGTGAAGAACCTAAATGAAGGGACACTTTTTTCCACTATTTCAGGAAGATGATGGAGATGGAGATGACGATTTACCCCCAAGTCCAGATGAACAGCCTCAATCACTTCCAATAACTGAGTTCAAAACCACAAAAGAAAAATCTCCTTGGCAGACTAGTAAGTTTCAAATGATTGTAGGTTAACATAGGTTGATCTTTAGCCTTCTTGTGTTGGTGTATAGTATTCTGGAGAAATTTACTAAGGTAACAGAAAATTAAAATATCTATAGGAGAAGCAAGTGTGATTGATTATAAGGTTCAATTTCAGTTTTGGCTACAGAATGATTATAGGTCATATCTGTAACTGAACTAATAAAGTGTAATCTTACAGTTAATTTGTATTCAATTACTGCTAGGTGTTAGTTGCACTGTGAGGGACAGGTTCTTGACTGTTTATTTTGACAAAGTCATTCACATGTAAACTATGACATGGTTTTCATGATGTGATTAAATTTCTGTATAGCATGGCATTGCTGTTGAACCAATTTTTTGTACATTTTATATAATTTTAAAAGTCCTGAAGTGAAATAGTCTGAAAATTTAGCATGCAAAAGCTATGTAAGAGTGCTTTGTATTTCATTAATTTATTAGTGCTTTTATATCATAATTTATTATACCACAATAATTGGAAAAATTTGTGTTTATAATTGATATGAGGACAGTAAACCTATATTAAATATTATACTTACTGATTGAGACATAAGCACATAGAAAAGGATAATGTTGAAAGAAGAAGAGAAAAAAAAAAAACGTGTGAGAAATGTATGAAAATCTTTACTAGCCACTGGAAAGAAAAGTACAAATAACATAAATAGGATTTTAATAATAGCAAAATTTATTGTTATTTTTACCTTTATTCTGTAGTCGTAGTCAAAAGTGTTATAACAACAATGACTGTGGTTTGAGGATAACATTTTCTGCATCCTCAGACAATATTAAGGAAGGTTATCATAAGTGACTAAATGTTATTAGAATAAAACTTAAATATATGATTGCATATTGTTAAAATATTAGACATGAAAAATTCTATCTTTTTGTATGTCTTACTGATTTTGTTACTGATACATAATATTTATTGAATACTCAGCGGCCCTAGATTTTGCAAAATACAGCACAGATTTAACATCTGAACGGAGGCACAGTATTTCTGTATGTGAATCTCCCACTGATCAGTTTCCTACCCATTCAAAGGGTCAATCTTCTCAACGAAATAGTACAATGGCTAATGGTCACAGTAGGAAAACCTGTTTGGACTCGACCCGTGTCATTGCAGAGTACTGGAAAGCTGTAAGTTTTATTTTACTGTTTTAATAATTAGAACTTCTTGTCACATAAATACTTATTAAACATAAGAAGAAAATAATAAGGAATATTTTTGATTGTATATGTCTAATTTATTTACTTTGGAATAATGTAATTCAAATGAAAATACGATTTCACCTTTTAATGTAACCCCTTTCGGTAAACATTTTAAAACAAAGATAGAGAAATAAACCAATAGGAAAGGTCAAATAGCCTAATATTATAATTGTGTATTTTGTCAACATTTATTTTTTTTAAGTTTATATATACAAAAGAAAAGATGTAAGAAATACTAGTATATTCTAACATGTATGTACTTTGGGTTGTATAATAAAAATGCACCTAGAAAGATCTGTTTACTTCCTTTGTCAATAGTATATTACAATGTAAGAAATTTACAATTTTAAGGATGCTTGAGCGACATAACTGTTTTGTTCAACGAGTGTCAGAAAGACATTTTTTTTCTCAGTCACAGTGGGGTAAATCCTTGGAATGCCTATCTTTGACACTGGAAGAAATAGTACACATTAGAAGTGTTCTCACTAAGGCTGAGTTAGAGTCATTGTTGGTTGATAAAGAACTGCATGATGAAGTAGAAAAAGGAAAAGTAAGTATACCAGAATCTAATAATGATATTTCTTAATGGAATATGTATAGTATAAAATATGAATTATATTTGTTGATGAAGAAAGAAGAGGCAAGTAGTTTTAAAATTGTTTTTATATTGTATGATGATAAAAAACAAAAGAAAAATTAATAGCTTGAAATAAAACATTTTATTTTTCTTATGACATTGAGAACAGTATAGCTGTTTTTAACTGAAGTGAAAAAGTGCTTCAGTGAGTAAAATATGAAACTAGCAATTATGTTAGAACTTAAGAAATAGTAAAGATGAGTTATTTTACTACATCTTTAATTCTGCTGTTTAGAAATGATTGAGGAAACATTGCTGCTTGTAGCATATCAAAAAATCATCCAGTAACTTTTTGTGCTCTGAAATATATAACAATACTTATTTTAAAACATTTTTTTTGTTTGCTAGAGAAAGTGTAATTCTGTTAAATACAGAATTTATAAATAAACTTCAAATGCCCATGATTAAATAGTACATAATGATTTATTAAAATTAAAAAAAGATTCTTTGGACAACTTTACATGTTTCAGCAGTTTGAACCCAACCACTATGCAAATTAACCCTATTGCTTACAGGGTCACAGTTTAAAGGCCAAGTCATAACATTTCTTGGCTTGCTTTCACAGTTTTGTTGAACTACTATTTTATAAACTTATGTCAATACATTTGGTATCAAACTGTAGATTATAATTTAGATTTTTGTGTTATACATTATTCAATTTATTAATCTAAAAGTAAGTATTAGAAAAAAGACTTAAACATCAGTGTGTCATGTTACTTGTGTATGTGACATTTGAATAACCAATTGAAAGCTTAGAATGTCCCTGCTTGTGGCTTTCTCAGCCATTCTCTTGTCTTAGGATGCTATCTCATTTTCTTAAAACAAGATTTCAAGGAGGTAGGTTGTGTCTTTAGTCTGCTCAAAATTTCATATTTTTTATACCAAAATATAGCTTAATTACTAAGTTTGATAAATTCTAATATAAGTCTGTGGTAATGATATAGTAATCTATGATTTTTTGGTTGTTAAAATGTATATTGTATATATAAAACCTAAAAAACATTATTTAATTTCACATTCACTTGTGAAATTTCTCGAGGCTTATAGCAACTGAATACTCATAACAAGAAGAGATAATTATTTCTTTTACTTCTTCATTCACTGTTCTATGTTTTAAGAGATATAAATTTATGAACTTGTCTGTAAATAGTATTAATCTATATACATGTGTAATGTATCATAATTGAAATGTGACTGTACTTTACAAAATACTTGTCCACTAAAATAGGGATAAGACAGGTAACTTTGTAGAGACTGAAGGTCAATTTTATTCTGTTGGATATGATAACATGAGCACATGTGTACCATGTCATTGCAACCTCTGTAATGTAAGCTAATAATGGCTGAAAGACCAATATAACAAAAATAATAATATATATATATATATATATATATATAAATGTATAACGTTATGACATTTAAGCTACTTAGAATAAACATTTGTGTTTTCAAGTTATAACTTAGTCATTCTAGCACAAAAAAACATAAGTTATATTTATTTCCCAATTTTTTATGGTGGTTATGAAATCAGTCAAACTTGCCAAACATGTACAGAGATTCAGATTCAGTTGTGAAAATAAGATAAAATATAAAGTTTTTCTTAAAAACATTTGATAATTATCTGTAATTTATAAAGGTTTCACATATGAAATTTCAAAGTTTTCTGATGCATAAGAGTTTTTATAATTTTAAAATGAAAATTTCTCTATGTTGGATAGTCAGCTTTCTGAAAGAAACATTTTATGAGAAAATGTTTAATTAAAAAATTTTAATACGTAATTCAAAAACCTGATATTTTATGTATGAAAGCCTTGTAATGCTTACCAATAACCTGCAAAATTTTGTAGAGATATGCATAGATTATTAAAAATTACAGTATAATTACTCTCATGGATACTTTAGTGGTCACAATCTGAGTGGATTCCACACAACCCATAAAAAAAGGGTTAACAGTAAGTGAGAAGTTTATATACCTCAATACAGATATACATACATAGGTACAACACAGAATAAAATACCCCACTAAACCTTTACCACCCATTTGCCACCTAGTTACACAAGATGAATATCCATTACAGTTGACCAGAGTCATTATGTAAAATAATAATTTTATTAATGTTTCTAATGATTGTCATATTTAATTCACCTTTATAATCAGTCTAGTTAACAAGTTTGAAATTTTCTAATCCATATAATTAGCTGAGTTTGCTACATGTTCAGCTGACATTAATTCATAAACATTTTGTTTCTCTGTTGCAGTTTTGTGTTCTTTTTAGTTCAAATTTTATATTCTTTCATGTTTGTTCAAAGTAGACTAAGTCAAACAGAATGCTATAAATAACACATCAGCTTCTTCTACTAAATCTTGAATACATTGGTAAAGTATGTAACTTAAAACAAGGAAAAAAGATTACTTGAAAACCTGCATGTTTCTTTGACATATGTTCAGCCTATTTTGACATTTATAGAAAATAATTTATACCGTGTCTGTGTCTAGGTATGTACAACTATATTGAGTTCTATAATCTCTCCTCTTTGTTAACTTGTAATTTCTAATGATAGCAGGGTAGAATTAAATGTAGAGTTGTTCAACAAGCCTGGTGCTTTTCTAATAAATTACTGTGCACTTTTTAACATTGTCTTGTTTTTAGTGTATTTGACTTTTTTTTTTTTTCTCCAGATCTGTTTTACATGTAAGGAAACCAGATTTTCATTCTTTGGATCATGGGGAGTCAAGTGTAAATTATGTAAAAGACTTGTCTGTGAGAAATGTTCAACTAAGGTAAGGAATATTTCTATTTAACATTTTAAAAGAAAGTGTTTATGAATAAAGAATTAACAAAGATTGTTTAAATACTATTAAATACTTTGCTTTGTAGTTGATCAGAAATGTATATTTTGCTATGTATAGGAATTCTAAAACATTGCATATTGTTCTGTTAAAAATAAAGTTAATCAGTGTATGATAACTTATATTATTCATACTAACCTTGTTTAGACAAATAGTTTGTGACCAAACTGTATCTGCCACAGAATTATATTAAGTGATAATGTTTCAAAGTTGCTTTAATATATTTACTTTATATATTCTCGAGCAATACTATTAATCATTACATGTGCATAAAGTAATGTAACTTTGTTAATTAAAGAATTATTCTGTATATGAGGTTTAATTTAAAATTATTGTTTTAGTAACTGTAAACTTTGTACTGAATGATTTGATTTACACATTTTTTATCACATTGTCTGGAGAAATTAAACTATCCATGTGTAAAATTACAACTTAAGATTTATTACTTGTAAAAGTCACTGTTTTTTGATGCAGATTTTTGTTAATGGTGAGGGGCAACCCATGGAAGGTTCTATTTGTGCAGTTTGCCTTACTTGGAATCAATTATCAATTACATGTTTGCTGTACATAGCAACCCACAAGTGATGAAAATATTTTGGCATTGAATTTCTATAGATGGAAGGCCTGGTGTGTCTTCTTCACAGTCAATTGGCTGATCAATAATGGCTAATCAGCTGAGTGCCAGAATCATACATCTTTAATGGGTACTCTAGACATTGTTTGATATTGTATTCTCAAGACCTAAGAAGGTTGAAATGTTGTTCTGTACTTTATTTTAATTAAAGTGATAATACCCATACCAGCCATCCTGAGAATACATTTTTACTTCGGGTAGGTTTCTCGTCATCACAAACTGTTTGATATTGCTATTTGGGCATAGTGGCCACAAAATTCTAGTATTGCTATGCTGTATGTTTAAAATGTAGCATTTTCCTATGTAGGACTCTATGAAAGGCTAGAAAAGAGTTAATGAAATTTGTTTTATAACAGTAATAAAACCACCATTTAAAGAGGTGCAGCATTTGAAAACGACTCATAACATTACTTATCCTGAGGCTCGGAAATTGCTATCTGCCACTTCATCTCGGACATATGCTGCTGCACTGCGTTCCACAACTACAATGGGAGTACAGACAGATCTCTCTGTGCCTCCAAGAGAATTGTTTTCAAAACAAATGAAAAGCCTTTTGACCTTCATGGTTAAAAAGGTTGATGAATCAACTTCTAAACCCATCTCTGTTCCTTCCATACATTCCAACAAACCCCAAGATCCACATCCTTTAGTTTCGAATACAGGCATTTCTTCAGATACATCTTTTTCTCCCACCTCAAGATGCAAAACAGTCATTCGTTTGCATCCTTAGTCACTGGAATCCCCTTCTAACAACAAAGACTTGCCCAATCGACCCAGGGCAGGATCCATGGAGGTCGATAGACCTCCTTTGAATAAAAACAGTAAGGAAAAAAGGCGTGGTCATAAACAGAAGGGTTCTCCAGCCACTTCACCTACCCGTCATTAAAAATGGCCACCATGATACAATGGAACTGTCGATGTTTACATTCTAATCTGGATGACATCAAAACACTGATTGCTTCCTACCATCCTGTATGTCTTTCCTTACAAGAAATATTTCTGAAACCTGCCGATACAGTCACCTTTCGACAGTTTTCTCTGTGCAGAAATGACAGGCTGTGTGATGGACGAGTACATGGAGGGGTGGCACTGTTGGTTGATCAGCATGTGCCCACCCTGTCTTTGCCACGCGACACACCCTTGGAGGACATGGCCATCTGTTTCCTTGGGTCACACCATCACTGTTTTTCTCTCCACCTGTTGTCTGGAGAGACCTATGATCAATCAGACCTTGATTCTCTTATTGAACACTTGTCATCTCCCTTTTTAATCCTGGGGGACTTGAATGGACATCATCCCTTCTGGAGAAGTGCTGATATTGATAGGAGGGGTTGCTCCATATGCTCTCTGATTACAGCCTTTCTCTTTTCAATACTGATTCTTTTACTTATTTTCATGCACTTAGTCAGTCCTTTACTGTTATTGATCTCTCAATTTGCTCCCCTTTACTATTCTCCTATTTCTCATGGAGGGTTGACAATAATCCATGAGGCAGTGATCATGAGAGAGACTGGCCATGGTCGATGTTACCCAACTCACGTGCCCTAGTGGAAGCTGGATCAAGCAAACTGGCCGTCTTTCACTGCTCTCGCAGAACTTGATCCTGCCATTGTCGGTAAGCCATCAGTAGACAACTGTGTGGCAGCAGTAACTGACTGTATTATACAGGCAGCTGCTCAATGTATTTCTAAAACCTCAACATGTTTTCCATGATATCCTTGTCCATGGTGGAATCTTGCCAGCCACATAGTAGGGAAAGCTCAAAAACGGGACTGGAATACTTTTCCTAGGTATCCCACATTCTCCTACTGCATCGCTTTCCAGCAGGTCTGTGCACATGTTAGGCGGGTAAGACATCCAAGCCAGAAGGGACAAGATTCAAAAGGTCAGTGGGTAATATAATTCTGTCCCCTCTCGATCTTGCTCTCTGAGAGTCATAAAGTAGCTCATACCCGAGCATCGCCTATACTCTAGGGTATCTGGCACTTCTGCTTCGTCCTCCACCTTCTTAGTAATTAAGACTCGGGCAGAACAGTCACCTCTTTCCTTTCGAGCTGATTGTCTCTATGATTGTAATCATCCCTTTATACTGGTAGAACTCAAACTGGTCCTTCATCGGTTTAGCAGTACATTTGTTGGACCTGATGATGTACACCATGAAATGCTGTGCCATCTATCTCCTGCTTCTCTTGCTATTCTTCTGATTGCTTATAACTGAATCTGGCAGGAGAATGTTCTTCCTGATGCCTGGCAACAGGCTATTTTCCTACCTTCCTCTAAGCCTGGGAAGGATCCCAAGATTCCTTCAAACTACCATCCTATTGCTTTGACGTACTGTCTCTGTCTACCTCTATCCAGTTTTTCTGGATAATGGGCCACGTTGGTATTCATGGAAACAAGCTTGCCAATACTGCAACTAAATCTATCTGCTCTGGCACTATCACTGCTGTGCCTGTTCCATACATGGACTATGGTCCTGTAATCAAGGCTCGGCTCCATGCCAGTTGGCAGTCAACTTGGAGTGAGCAACACGAAAACAAGCTTTTCCAAATAAAACCCTATATTGGACTTTCGCCATCTTACTTCTGTAAGGATCAGAAAGAGGAAGTTGTTGTAACTAGACTACACGTTGGTCATAGTTTTTTAACTCATCATTTTCTTTTATCTGGAACTGATGCACCAATGTGTAGTCTGTGTAACACTCGGGTTACAGTAAACCACATTTTACTTTCTTCCCGTCGTTGTGACTCTCAACAACGGCACCGTTTTAAACATGTTTTATCCCAAGGTTTATCCATAACGTTAGACAGTGTTATTAGTGATGGTGACACTGTCCACCTTGGAAATGTTTTGAGATTTTAAAGGCCATTATCTTGTTAATGTTATGTAAGTTTTTTAATTTTTACATTGGACCTATTTAATGTGATTTACTTTTAGGGATCAAAGTCCATCTTGTTCGATTTGAAATTAGAAAATGGCTGTAATGTCAAATAACTTGAAACCAGGACTGGAAAGGCCAACTTTAGGTGACTAATGCTGCTATTTAAACTACCTGTTAGTTATCCTGGTGAGTTATAATTACATTTTGCTGCAGGTCTTTTAAAACTTTTATTACTTCCTGAAAATGGCCATAACTCAACCAGGACTGGAAAGGCCAACTTCAGGTGACTGATGGTGGTTTTTGAACTTACCTGTTAGTCTTTCTGTCAAGTTATGATAATTACAATTACTACAGAAAGTTCTTTACAACTTGTATTACTGTAGTTTTTCTCTTACAGCTGTAAACTGGATGTAAACATTGGTTTTAATGCTCTTTATGTTTTTTTTTAACTTTGTTTTGTTTCACCTTAATTTCCTTTTATGAATTAAACTAAACTTACTTTACTTTTAACTTTTTAACGGATGTTTGGCGCAGATAGCCTAGTTGCTTTGTGCCATAAAACACCAAACCAACCAAGTCTTCAGTGGATATATCATCATTCTTGGCTCTTTTTACTTGCCACATGGAAATAACCAAGAAGATCAGAAGAGCTTTTAATTCCCTCTTTGTTAAACATCAGAGGTACCACTTATTGTCATGTCCCAAGTCTTTGCCTTGTTCATTTTGAATGGTGGATGATGGATTCACATATCAGCAATCACTTTCTTATAATTTTGAGATTGTTTTACAGATATTATCATCTGACTTGTTTTGTGATTGAGGCTGGATATATCTGACTAGCATTCCTTCATCACTCTGAGTTCAATTCTGTGAAGGCATTGTTACATCCCATTGTACATGTTTCTTCAATTACTATCTGAAGTCTTGACACATTTTTCTTGTATCTCATCTACAGTAATTCTGTGACTGCCAGGAAGCAAAACGACTAATAATCTCTAACTAACCTTACTGCTTTTTGGAAGACTCAAAAGATAAAATCTTCAAAACCACAGAAAATCTTGCTTGATGTTCACTTGTAGTTTTTTCCCATCAGTATTTCAAAAGAAATCTGAAGATCTTGGGATTGGTTGAAAGTACATATCCCTTCCTATATCAATCTTGCAGTCTAGTAATCCAGAAGTGGCTAATTTAAAAATAATTAGAATAATCTATGGAAAATGCCCTCACAGTCACTTAGCACCTTCTTCTCTTCCCCTAAATTATTTGCCTTTATATATAACATGGCCTAAATAATTCCCATTTCTTTTTTGCTTAAATGTTTTCCAAGCACAACAGAACATGTTTTCAAGGAATACATCTGTCAAGCTAAATAATATCCATTATGAAATGCTATGCAAACTCCTCTCTTCCACATCTTACAGAATGCATAATGCCTATTATGAGATGAAAGGCAGTCTCTTGTTTGTTTTTTTAGATAATTGTCTAGTTTCTTTTAACCAGTTCTGGTGGGTGAAGATGTTTCTCACTTCACACCATTTGTAATATTGTAATCCTTCTTTTTTTTTTTTCCAGTCCAAGAAGAATTCTTAAATTTCTTTTCATTATACATACTTTGCTATGTAAGGTTTTGAAGAGGATGGCTAATGCTTATATCATTTATTTTCTCCATTAAAACATCCTCTTTTGACAACCAATGTGGTTTGTGTAGGTAGAGATTTAGTTTAAATTACCAAATTTGATTTGAGATGTCAATCAGGGAAGCATTTCTCAGAGGGGTTATCAAGTTTCTGTTGTTGAAAAGGCTTAGGTCATTCCAAGATTGTTGTTAGTTGCATGGCCATTTGTTCATAGTGTTTTAGCAGCCTGGTTGATCAGAGTTTGTGTAGGATCAATTATATCTTGAGATTTTAAGTGGGTTCTCAGAATACCTCATATTTTGGCATTAAGATCAATGCCATCTCCAAACAACTTCCTCTAACAGTCTCTATGTCATTAAAAATAGGATTTCCTTTTAGTCATTAAACATGAGGTATTGAATAGCAGCTACAAACTCTCCCCTATAAGCTAGATGTATGAATCACAGATGGTTTAATGTTTTCATTATCTAAAGTAATTTCCGCGTATTTTTGTCACTAACAGGTATTACACTCTTATCTTGACCTCTGTCTAGAAGGTGCACAGATATTTGTGGTAGATGATACTGTTTTTAAGATTTTTCTCTTTAGCAGTAAGACAGTTAAAAGTAAAGAATATAAAGACAATGTACATCCTCTACAATCTCACTTCCACGTTTTAGATTTGTAGTACCCTCACTTGATCCAAGACAGACCATAGATCTTGGCTAGAGAATTTGTACTCAAGATATTGGCCTTTGTGCTTCATCAGAAACTATGGCTGTGCATGAGTTAGGTCTTATTCATTTTTTCAGTCCAGAATTTGCACACAGTTGACAAATGTATTTTTGTGCCTCAATGTGCCCTGCTATTTATAAAGAACATAATCAGATACTTTTGGCCTTCATATCTATGCACTGTTGAATGAAGTAGATCTGACATTGTGTGAAGTTGCTGAATCAAATGATAAGCTTATTTTTCCATGATTTATTACCATCCCCACTCTGATCTTTCCCCAAGTTACCTGTCTGAATGCATCTTAAGCCCCTTCCATATCAGCACTCACAAAGGTGTTACTGCTAAGTAGCAGTGGCATTGTCAGGTGTTGGCATAAAAGGCCTCTGCCTCAAATTTTCAATTGGTGTCTTGAAAAATCAGACTAGAAAACCATGAGTGATGTAATACTGAAAAACAAAACAAAATTCCTGTGTGTATGCACCCAAGTTCAGAAGTCTTTTAAGGATCTAACAGTTTCTCTTCTAAACAGCACCATTGTTGTATTATCTGTACAGATACACTTAGCTTGTTGAAGGCCATTTAGTTTGTTCTTCCTTCAAGTATCTTCATTATGTTTTATCTCTTTGGTTTTCTTAGTCTTTTCTACTTTCAGATTGGTTTGAACTGGAAATATGAAACCTTTGCCTTTTCCATATCTTGATATGAATCCTGCCATAAAGACAGAACTTTATGCCAGGTTTCAGGCATGTTTCTTATAAATCTTACATCAGTTACTAAACATTAATTTGTGAAGAGATCATAAATATAATTTTTTTTGAGATAAACATTCAGCATCAACCATGGTTTTGTGACATACACCTTATTCTTCTGCAAGAGACCAACTTTTTAATTTAGGAACAATGTTTCTCACTGGTCACTATTATCCACATGTTACTTTAATGTTATTGCTATGACACTCAACAGTGACATGTTGTTTTAATTTATTATCTTTTGACATTGGCCACTGTTTAGAAATCCTTACACTTTCTGGATTGACAGTAGTTTTAATTATATAAAATAACATGTAAACTTTTTAATTAGAATTAATTTTTAAGTTCACTTAAAGAAATGTTTTTCTTTTACCCATTAGTTTTGCTATTAGTTGCTTTTGTTTCATTATTGTTTAAAAATAGCAATTTGTTTGGTGTAGTATTGTGCCAAAAACCTCTTAAAAAACAGCAAAGTCAATGCACAGACCACCTGTTCTGATTTGAATGAAGAAACTCCAGATTCAGTAGATTTTACTACCAAAATTATAAGCTTCATTAAAGGAAAACTTAAATTTTCCACTCATTTTGTGTATAGGCTCAGGACTCAGTAGTTCTGTGTGAGGTAGTAAAGCTTTTAAATCCTAATTGTACAAATGGAAATTAAATTAGAAAATGCAGTTATTATTAATTTTGTTAATGATTGAAAAGTTGACAAGGTTAGTCACATTCTCCAATGACTTCGTCATGGTATTTTTTGTCCTGCCCTTTTTATCTCCTTCCTATTTTGTTCCTTATATAGATGCATATTCCAGTAGAGCACTTTTCCAACATTCCTGTGTATATGCTTAGTCCCACACCAAGTCCCCCTCCCGAAGAAGTTACTGTTCGGAAATCTTTTTGGAAATTACCAGCAGCTCTTCATTTTAATATGTGAGTTATAAAATAATAGTGTAAGAGATTAGTATTTTGTGGTAATTTCTTTATTTGCTAAAATTTTCCTGTATTTTACATGGCGTTTTTTTTTTTCATGAATTAATAGTTATTAATATTATTAATAGTTATTAGTTATTAATCAAGGTTTAACTGGGCCTTTGTAAGCTATTTAAGAGAACACCAGATTTTAACTACATGTTGAAAAATTAATAATTTTTTTTTAAAGCCTGAATATGACTGGAACTGATTTTAAAACTAGAAAATCGAATGTTGATTGCAGATTACTTAAATTCCACTATAATAAGATAACTCCACTTAAAAACGTTACTAATGGCAAAAACAATTAAGTTATACTAAATATTTACTTTTGTCTACAATTACACATTTGTAACTTTTAGTTTTAAATACAATGAAAAAAGGTTCATCTTCAGAATAAGTTTTTGGTAATATAAAAATGTCAGCAGAATGAATTAAACAAGAGAAAATGGAATATTTAGTAATAGTAGTATCAGAGTATGGAAAATTTTATACTTTCCACGAAGCACACTCAATTGAATGGAATCTTTGTTCTTTTAACAAGTTTAATCTGGCTGGGACTATTTAAATGTGTTTTTATATTATACAAAACGTATTTATGATGACAAGAAACCCATTTGAGGTAAAAATTTATCTCAAGATAGCTGGCATGGGTATTAAAACTTGTTAGAATAAATTAGAGAACAACATTTTTATTTTAATAAAAGTTTTAATACCCATACCAGCTGTCTTGAAATACATTTATACAGAAGTTAGTCATCAGGTTTATGTTGTATAATATGACTGTAGATGGTGTATATTCTCAATAGTATATTATATAGTTTGACAAGCACTGAAAGTAATACTTGTTTAGACTTGATGTTAGACTGTGTTATTGAGATTAAAGTGCATATTGTGGACATATTGGTTTACACCTTTAGTTAAATCAAGATTAAGCAGCAACACATTGTACTAATACTGATCTGTATATTTATTTTCATGAAAATTGAATCACAAAGTATTTAGGGTGATTTGCATTTCTGTATTGCTCAAGATTATAGACATGGTGAAATATGTCTTTAGTTTGATTAAGTTTAAACAGCAGGAAACTGGCTAAATTGATGTGTAGCTCTATTTTACTGCTTATTTACATAGTAGCACACATTTTTAACTTAACTATTCTTGAACAGTAATATACAGACGTTAATTCTTCCACTTTCATTTGGCCAAGCAAAAGTGTTTTTGATTACAAAATACTTACTGTTCAAACAGTCAAGCGTTATCAAAATTATGCTTATATCCTAGGTCGACAAGTGGTTCAGCTCCTTCATCTCCAAATTCCAGTGCCAGAAAAGAAAATGTGCCACAGACAATTAGACCTTCTTCTGCAGGATCTCAACGAAGACTAAAATATTCTGAATCAATTCATATTCTTTGTGAAGATGCTGAGAGGAAAAGAAGAGGACTAAATGCTAAAAGAGTGCCACTGATACACACTAAGACAATTACACAAAAACTGGAATCTTCACCAGAAGAGGATATTCGGGGGCAACTTATGAGGGTTTGCAGAAGTTGTAAAGGTATGGTGTGTCACATCATTCGTGCTAGCCGTAACAGTCAGTACTACAAAGACAATGAGAAGAACCATACAGAATTGGCCACAACATAATAACGTCCTCTCATGTACCACTGTACACGTCTTTCACCTGTTGAAGCAAGCCATCCCAAAGGGATCTTTTGTAACAAATGTTCCCAGTACAACTCTTTAAAGCCATCTTTAATTATACAGTGGAAATAATATTAACTGTGAATGATTGAGATGCTGCCATACTCCATGAATTGTATATTTATGTGTATATTAGAATTTTAAGACCACAGAATTCTATCAGATAATTAGTCTTTGACATTAGATGCTGTCTAAAGTTTGGGAAAAATGTATTTTTTCCCCTTTTTTGAAATATTTGTTATTCATAGAGAAATGATTGCTACTTGTGAACCTGGTCATTTCCTGAAAGAAAAAAAAAATTACAGAGATAATGTAGTATGTTAAATATTAATTTGTCAAAATTTCAAATGTTGGATTTAGAAACAGTATTTCAGAATCTATAAACTCACTTATTACTGTGTTCGTAGTAGTTTACTAAAAGAAATTAAATTTATTATAACTTTTTTCCATGAATAAATGCAAAAAGAAAAACCACTTTTCCACACTGCTTGCAGCCATAATTTTTTAAAACAGTTTCTTGATATATTTTTTGTAACAAAATCAGTTATCTCTTACTGTCATAAATATGTATCTCTTTATGTGCATCACAACATCCACCAAGAAAGAATACATGGAATAGCACAATTACTAGAAATTTTAGTAACTGTAGAGGGTGTTGCTTTGCCTCCATTTTATGTAAAGACCAATTGATTATTTAAATTGGTTGAAATTTATCTTGCTTTGATTTCTTTTTTTTTTTTAAAGTATGTTTTAGTTTCATGAGCTATCAGCAAGCGATGGATGCAAAATGTTAAAACAAATAGTATGGCAGAATAAGTTAGTATAGATTTATAATATAGTTAATAATTTCAGTAAATATTTCAACTTTAAAGTTACTCTACTAAATCTACCAAGTATCAGTTGTTCAATAGCACCAACAAGTGTGTATGAAAACTAATGTAGAAAGTGATCACTAAAATTTACAATCATTTTGCATTGTTTAATCATTGTAAAAATGTTTTTAAATTAAAAAAAACTAAAGTAACACTACTGTATTACTGTGGATATCACAAAGCAACAAAAAAAATATATAGGTAACACTGGTAAAGTACTATAAAGAAATAAACAGTACTAAACTAACTTACTACATTTTTTCATTACTTGAGCAATGCTTCAATTTTTATATTTTAAGCTAAGTTATACAGGGAAAAATAATTCCAGACAAGCTATTTAGTGTAGTTTGTAATAATACTTAGTCTAGAATTGATAATACTGCTACATGCCCTACCCATAGTTGAAATTTTAAATTATTTAAACCACACTTTTATGAACTAGAATGTGCAACTTAAGTATACTGATTCCAGAAGGGACAAAGTTAATGAGTTCAATGGAGTAGTAATACCTAGAACAGAGTGACTTTTTCAGTTTTGATAAAACTCTATTATATTTATAAACAAAAACTAACACTGTACGATTTGTGAAACTTTGTTACTGACAGAAATTAGTCTTAAATAGAATGTGTTTATTAGTTGGTTACTGTTGATTTATTTACTTCAAGTTGTTTGTTCATTTATCAGAAAATTATAAAGCACAGAAATTTTGTGTACTGTGCTCTGTCTTGGAAATGTTAACAGAATACTAAGAACGTTATTTTAAAATTGCTATTTCTGAGGTGATTGTAGTAAAGTTTTGATCCTGAAATTAATTCAGATTACCTTAAGAGATTTATTTACAATTAATTTTCTTGCATGTTTGTCAAAAACCAAACTCAAAATACATTTATATTCAATTCCACCATAATTAATATGTGTGTATGGTATTTAGTATTACTTTACTTAGAAACTGTTGTATCCTGTGGGCTACTACTAACTATACATGCTACAGTAAAGTTGAATTTTTGAGCTGATCTATGGCTATAAAAAGCACACACATTTCTGAGTAAAATAGATTTACTTTTAGTTTCTAGGTAACAGGAACTCCTACAATATAAATGAGAACCTATCATTCGAAAATTTTTTATCTTAAATTTCCTTTGCCACTTATAGTCTGTTATTTATATGAAAGAAGTTTTATTAATTAAAAACTAAAAATTTGTCAGAAACAGAATTTTGAGATAATTAGGTAAAATGTGGTTTGGTAAAACACTGGAGTAATTATAAGGGAAATATTCAGTCACACAAATGAGAACTATATAGTACCTTCCAAAAAATTCATATGTACACTGAGCATGGCCCTACAAAATTATTTCATATTTGTTATAAATTGAGATTTTGCTTCAACAACCTAAATGAGTGGAAATTCAGAAAAACTATGCAATTGTCTAAGTTACTTAGTGCTTTATTACGTTCAACCAGTTTTTGCTTTCTAAAAATAACAAATATATTGCTATGATTGAAAACAGCAATTTCCTGGAAAAAATAATTTGAACATTCTTTACAGAAATCTGAAAACAATGTACAGGCTTGGTATTTTTTGAATGTTTAATGCTTATGAAAAATGTTTCCATGAAACATAAAGAACAGGTTTTATCCATAAGATAATTCATTTGAAACTAACAATGGTCATTGTTTAAAACAGTTCCAAAAATATTACTACTTAGGTTTTTTTGTCTTGGCAGTAGGCATAGCATAATACCTTAACCTAAAGAAAGTTAAGCAGTGTGAAACAGAATATAAGTAATTATAAAAAATTAGTGATATCTTGATGCAAAGTAAGCTACATGGGAAAAATAAACAGAAAATTGGTTAATAGTTATAACATTTGTATATGCTGTTTCAACAGAAACAGGTTTTTGACAACACACTATTGATTAAGGATACTGTAAAACTTCAAAGGGTCATTTTTTCACATACCAAACAACTCGAACAAAGCTGTCTCCTAAGCATTAATAACTACTTGCTCTTTCTATGGTATAATATAATGATAAGCATGTAAGATACACTTAGACTTAACTCCTCCTTTAAAGGTATTAAAGATTACAGCATTCTTAACTCAGTTTCTTTGATGCATTTCACCAGAATTAAAGATTTAGCTACTACTGTCAGAAAGGTTCAGGTATTCATCAACATGAGCCTCAGAATTACATGTGTTTGGGTATATTCTTTCTAAAGGCTATTCTTTTGTTCAGTTGAGTATTTTTGTTTTTATATAACCATATATAAAAATTGTTTATTACAAGTAATAAAATGTAACCAAAATGCATTTTTTCAGTTACTTAAAATGTACATATATAATACTAATTACAATACTATGTATGTTCATTTCTTTGTTTTGTTTTCTTGTATATTTCATATCCATCCCTCTCTACTCATGGCACTGGAAATTTCAAAAATCACTTTGGCCTATAGTTCACTGTTCAGATTGGGTAGAGCTAGATAATTAACTCAATTGATTAATGTTATGAAAATTATCTAATTGAAAAGTGTATCAGATTATTTCAGCTCTCCTAGTAATTAAAATAACATTACAATTTCTTACTTTTTAATTAATTCAAGGCTATCTAGTTTAATCAATTAATGGTAAGACTAATGACAATATCAAAATTAGTTTCCAATTATTACTATTTTGGGTTATTACAACTATCTAAGTCTAAATAAAATAATCAATTATTTGGGTGTAATCAATTAAAGAGCCCAACAATTAATTAATATTAGTAAGTAGTGGAATTTTAAGAACTTGTGTTTTAAGTTTTTCATATTTGCTTCTGACAAATAGTAGCTATAAACTTGGGTATGCATACTGTATATATAGATTATACACACACACGTATAAGGTAAAAGCAAAATAAATATGTTGAATTTTTGATTGTTTTTCAATGATTCAGTTAAAACCTGGCACAAGTTTCAAAATCTTACTTCATTTCTTTACAATTACAAAATTTGCACTTGTGGTTTATAAATCTCTCTGAAGTTTATACATAAACACACACACGTCACATTTTTAATCATTATTCATCTTCTAGCTACTGAAAGTCTTGTAAAAGATAGAAATAATCAAATTTATATAATATGTAATTCACTTTTATCCTTTCACACAGAAAGCATTCATCTAAATACCTTAGACTTTTTTCCCTGAATAAACCTATGTATAAGCATTATTTTGGAAATAGTGATGTACAATTTGCTAACAATTCATTGTTAGATTTGCTAGATTTGTTTAAAGATATATATAACACTTATGTTCTTTATTATTACTAAGTTCTGTGTTCTTGTATTTAAAATTACATTGTACTTCAAAATATTTATACATCCTTTATTTTCAGGTTACCATTTGTTTTTTCAGTTGTATATAATTTTCTGTACATTGTACTCCTTTTCTTAACAAAGATTCATTAGAAAACTACTGCTTCAATACAAATAATAATTGATTGATCCTGTTCATTTATTTTAATCTACTCTTTCTATATAAATACTAAACATTTATCACAGATTTGATATTTTTAATTATTAAAAACTTCTCAATGCAAATTATTTGGCTAGTGTTGAGTTTAGAGGAAGTTTTTCTGATCTTATACATTGAATTAGATACTTCTATCCCCTTTCATTACATTGTAGAAAAATAATAGCAATTAAAATGTCTTACGTGTTCCATGTACAAATTCATACTTCAATAATTTTAAAATAACAGAATTAATGAAGTTTACTCCTCTTATTGTTTCCTTTGGTAAAAAGTTGATATTTGTTTTCATAAGTTTTTCACCATACCATTATTTTCAATGTATCCACTACTTTATTCTGTTGTCAGTTTCTAGAGTCAACCACTGTTAACAGGGCTATGAGCTGCATCTTTGTAGTATTACATGTATATATAAGAAGGACAACAGCATATACCTTTTTACTTGTAGGGTTTTAGTTGACTTTTATTTAGCTCAACCATACATCCTTTTGGTATCTCAAGAAAAAATGCATTTGTTGAACTTTATAAAATTTAATAGATGCTCAGACATAAGATGCCTATAAGCTTGAAAAATGTAACGTTTGTTAATGCTATTTCAAAACTGAATGAAGTGCAATTTCTGTGATGTAATCTTGTACAAGTTATGTAGGAGTATCTATAATATTAGTAACTTTCTGATAGTTGCATATAAAACAAATGTTACTTACAGAGTGCACTATCTCTGTGAATAACTGTATATACAAATAGGATATAGCAAGATAACTATTTGCATTTATTAAATTAGTGAAACATATGAATATATATACACACCTACCTCTTTTTATATTGCTCTTCTTGTCTAACTATATGTATATAATGTAAAGCAAACAATCAGTAATAAAGAAAATGACTTACTATTCCAGAGACCACTCAGTTCAATCATTTTTTACTTCAAAACATCCAAAAGCACATATTAGTTTGGTAACAGGATTAATATAATATTGTATCTGAAGCACTTGTTTAACTTAGAACTGTGATTACTCTATCCAAAAGCAACAAAAGTTTAGTCAGAGAAAGGCTTATGTTTTGATTCTATCTTCCTTGTTTGAAAGCAAAATTTGAAATTGCACATACATGAAAGGTAACAACATTAAAATTGATCCAAAACTTGTGTGCTTTCAAAACAGTGGAATCCTTCATCAGAACAAAAAGGAATTTACTCTCCAACAGTACTTCTCACAAACATAGAGAAAAGTTGAAAAAATAAAATCTAGTTATTGCATTCTTTTATCATGAAGATTCAGTCCAAAATCAATGGTAAACATCCTGGAGTACCTTAAGACCTCATTTAACAGTCCTAAACCAAATCTGATACATTTGAAAAAAAAAAGCTAAACATAAAACTTAAGTTGTAATAATATTACTTAGCAACAACCTTTCATCTTTTCTACTATTGATTTAAAAAGGTATGGTTTACAAAAAAACATTTTCTTTTTATAATGCATGAGATTACATGTACAGCCTTTAGATTACCCACTTATTAACAAATAGAGCAATGTCACTCCATATAATTATTTCAACAGGTTTTTATATAAACACATACTTAAAAGCATTTTAAACTGGAATTTCAAAATAATTGTGTATTTATTTCTTGAAAGCACTGGCATTATATATGATGTAATGTTTACAAAATGCTAGAGGTGTTACTGTTTAGTCAGTTGAAACAGCATTTTTCAAGGGTGCATAGTATTAATCAGCTAACCTATCAACCAAACCATACAAAAATGTTTAGAACCAACATCTCCACATTACACAAAACATATATAAACCTGAAAAATTAGCTTTAATCTTTTGCAAAGGTAGAATGAAGTTAGACGTATTTTGAGCTGAATTTATATGTGGAAATTTAATTGAATATATTAACTGTGTAAGTTATAGTAACTAGTTAACTCAGTGTAAGAACAAAAATTGAAAGTCTGAAACATTCTCCATTACAACGTCTTGTAGGAATCAATAGAATAGCTTGAGTTATTACTAACAGTTGCTATTTTCTATAACCAGGAAAGTCCTGAGGAACAATGGATAGGTGAAACTTCAAACATCAGAAAACTTACAAAACACATCATTAAAAATATTCAACACATAATATTGTCATAAAAGCGAACTAATTATGTAAATCAAACTGAAAAATCTTACCAGTAATGAGTACAACTAATTAAATATACTTTTATTTTTTACTCATAATGATTAAAATACATTTTATCACACAGGCTCCCTCACTGTTAGTAGTATTTCTAACCATAATCTCAATATTAACTCGCAAGGTTTAGAAATTCAGGTTGATCCTGAGTACATGTACAAAGCTAACAATGCAAAAGAATCTTTGTAATAAAAGTGACAATAAAGAAAGAACAAAGCATAACTTCAAAAATAACAAACATGTTATGTATAATGTTCAGAAATCTTCATCAACCTCAAATAATGAAACAGGAGTTATAAATCCTGCAGTTCCTTCTAGCTAGAGTGGAATGTTATTTATATTTTTCTTATAAAAGACAGTCTACAGAATGCTTTATTTTAGCTACATTGCTGTATTTATTATACTTCTAAGTTTAAAAGTCAAAATGTACAGATATACTTGTAAAGTAATGCAATATATATTTATTTTAGTAATTTGACAAAAGCCTAGAAAGCAATCCAACCAAACATGTAACATATTTCAGAAAATCATTAATTGTCTAAGAGTAGCATTAAGTCTTTTTGTTTCAAAATGTACAACTTGCATAAATTACTATTAACTATATCCATAGCCTGTGTTTCTTAGCTACCAATTTTGCTTCCTTAAAACTACACAGATACTTGGAGTCAGAGGAATTGGTGAACTTCATACATGCAGATTTTATTTACCTTCAAACATTTACAAGTAATCAGTTTCATAACAAGAAATATGGAATCATATCTCATCACATTCACTGAAGTATTAGTCCCACATAATCAAATCTGTTTAATACACAATATTACCCTCAAAAACTGTTTACTACTATGATTTATGTTCTCATTAAACTTGCATCTTGTGCCATACAACAAAACTGTTAAGATTAAAAACTAACTTCTCACATTTACCTACTTGATGTTTTTTAACATAATGTAATCATATTTTCAGCTCATACTGACAGGTTAGTTATAACAAAGTACTTAACTTTACTTGTGCAATCACAATTAAATAGCATTTTTTCAGTATACATAAATTCTCCAAAGATAAAGTAATTCAACCTAAATTTCTAATAATCTAGAAACCCTAAACATGGTAATATTCCTTTAATTTCTTCTCTAAATTTGTTCTCTTGACAAACTGGATTACCACTAAGGTAAAGCTGCTGAAGATTTGGACAATATTCTAAAGGCTTTAAGCTAGCAAATATTTTTATACCTGAAAGTAAGTTAAGAGAAAATTCACAAAATTATAAAAGCTTGATAATAGTTGATCAACTTCTATATATTTTACAAATAAATTAGTCATATATTTCATAATAGCAACTGACTTAAATCACTACTAATACTCCAAAAACAATGCACAAATACAGTTAAACTAAGCAATGCTTGAAAGTTTTCACAAGTAGATGCAGATTTATACTTTATGTATGAAATATGATCCCTCTGAAGATAAAAAAAATTGTCAAAGCATCAGATATATCACTTGACAAAAACTAAAAATACATACTTACTGAGATAAGTGTCTACAAATATTTTAAGTACACTCTTGCTGCAGGCCACAGTCAACAAACCTTTCACTCAATACAATCCATCCAGTCAGTTAGGTCACAATGCTATTTTTTAAGCACTTTGTATCATTCCTGTGAATATTAATTTATTTATGGCATTATATATATATAATGTATACCACTTCTCCCAAATAGGTGATATAAGCAGTGTTTCAACAAAGATGTTACAATATAATTACCTGGTAGACCTTAGGACTGGGAGAAATACTTCATTAACAGTGAAGTGCAACAGGTAGAAAGTGTATTTGAAATACTACTATATACTCCTACAGGAAACCTGTACAGAGTCATTTATGAAAAACACAGATGTTTTTCACACCAATATAATGTTGGTTCTTAACATTTGTTACCACAAACAAAAAAAACTATATTATAATACACTATTTAATATGAAGGATAACAACAATCATAATAACAATAAATGCATTTGATAATTTAGTACTAGATTAGAATCTAGTTTGTTAGGCTTCCCAAAAGGTTAAATATGCAATTAACTTAATATATTTATAGGTTTTAATTTCAATAAAATTGCTTAAACAGTGTTTTGATATGAAAAAAAAAATTCTGCTTTCTAAAGTGCCAGTTGAGCTATAATATAAAGTAATAAAATAATAATCACTGGATATCAAAGATGACATATTTACCTGACAAAAGGAGTAATAATAAGCCACTAACTTTTGATAAAGATACATGACAATTGGGAGCATTGTATTTACAAACTGTATGTACTCACAGACAAAAAGGATACAATTGTTCCTCAACTTAAGTGTTGTAAGACAAGGTAGATCTTCAAGTCCACAACAATCAGCAATACAATTATCATCTAGATACAGTTGTTCTATGCAAAGAAGTTGGCATGCTGGCACTAAAGATGAGATTTTGTTCTTTGATAAATCTACAACTTTCATGCTCACCAAGTGATCTAAATGATACAGAGTGGTCAAGTCTTGATTGACTACAACAATTTCTGTATCTCCTTCAGACAACCTTTCCACAGTGTTTTCCATTATAAATCTGCTTCCTATTCATAATAAAGATGGGAATTATTTTTAAACATAAAAAGCTCTAATCTAAGATAACAGTTTTACTGAAGTACATGTAAAGGTTACAAATATAAACAGCAAATATCTATACATATAATTACATGTCAATAAAACCTCAAATACTGATCTACAGAGATTTATAGAAACCAATAAGAAACAAAGTAATAGGTAGGAAAGTTACAACAGTTCTTTTAATACTAAACATGTGGGTGATTTTACTTTTTGAAATTGCAAACATTAACTTACACACAGTAAACTCACTCATACTAAAACTCATATTACAGTGTAGTTATTAGATAGTGTAAAGTTTAGATCACAATTAAAACTTGAATAAAATTTTTTAATCACTGTATACAATTACTAAGGAATGCCAAACTACTGAATAAAGAAAAAAAAATTATCCCTAAATTATAGGGTTTTGTCTATTATTTATTTCATTATTTGTTAACCCTTTTCATACATGTAAGGATCATGCTCCATTGAAAACTTAACCCAAAACTTTAAAAGGTGCAAAACATGTATAAAAATCAACACAGTATGCTCTATACATCCTCTATAACATAGCATCAATGACTCACATCCAACCTGTATTTGAAAATACAAATGTTGCTAAGCGAAAAGGAAAACAATGTCATGTATCTGTTTTATGGTTCCCATACTTCCACCATCAACAAGACACATTTCTTTATTTATTATGGTGACTTTCTGACTTTTTATTGAATTAAAGAGCAATGTACTATAAACAATATTACTGTATCCACCCAGCATCATTTCTTTGCCTCAACTGGTCAATAACATGCCACATGACAATATATAACAGCAATAATTGATCAGAATTTTGTAACATTTTAAACAGAAGAAAGGAGAATGTAGAATAATACAATTATTGATTGGTGATTTTGAGTAACAGATCATTTGCTGCCCTCATATCATTCAGTAATCACTCACATGAGAAAAACTGTAATCCTCTTTGATCTTATTGCAATATAAGTAAACTAACAAATTTCTAAGGAAAGACATCCAAATTCCACAACTAGACCAGCCTGTACATACTGTAAACAACTGGAATTAACACTGAAATTATTTTTACACCTACGGAGATCACTGTAATAATTCTTTCTGGTGCTGTCAATTTTCTGAAGGTGATCAATGAATTCTAAAGTTTGACTTTCAAACCTCTGACTGTCAAGTGCTCTCATCAGTAATACACAACTAAGAAGAACCCCTATAAAAAACAAACAAACAGAGGTTTGTTAATAAAAAGTAGTGATCGCAGAATTTCTCATACAAACTAATAAAAATATGAAATAACTGTGCAAGGGATGTGTCAGGATTAATCAATCTTAAGGCATAAATACATTAAACAAACAGCTTTATACAAAGGGTGCCCCAAAAGTATTTAAACTTGTTTACTTGATTTGCATTTAAATTTTTAATAAATCACACTTATGTCATAGGTAGATCTAGAAATCATTGCTAATGATCTATCTCTAATTATATCATCTACAACTGGGAGAAGCCTGTACCTGCGTCTTTATTATTACTCTCAAATCTGTTTTAATTAATCTACACCTATTATGTCTAGTTTCTAATTATTATAAAGTATTTCAAATAAAATTAATTATTATAAGTAAATAAAACAAATAAATACATTATCATCATTATTATTATTATATAATACACTTTTCTTTACAATTATAGCGATATTACAGATCCAAGTAGTTATTAAAAACTTAAAAAAAAGCAAAGGAAATACAAAACTTACAAACTCTATTATTAATATGGACCTATAGCACAAATAAAAAAAACGTTTTACAGTGTAGCTTAGTCTACAGCTTAAATAAAAGTGTCTTCAATATTTATAAAAGAAAACAGCTGTAGCTGTTACGCTTTCTTTCTGATAAGATATTTTTCATTTTCAAATCAAGTTGGCTCATTCTTTTGCATTTTCTACAATAAATAAAACTAGATATACTGTATATACTGTTGGTGAATCGTAACATTCACAAGTCATCATAATATATACAGGACTATGAAATAATTTATAATGTGTGCCACATCATGCAGCTGCTTAGCCCACCTTCTGTGGGATTTTTTGTGCATTATCAAAGCAACAGAAACACTAATATTATATAAGTCTTAACAGTTAGATAACATTCAGTTTTACATCTGAATGATTAGTGCAATTTACTAACTGACTGATTATCATGTTTACTAACATGTTACATTCAATTAATCAAAAACCAAGCTAACTTTCCTATTTTCAGTTTGTTTTAGGTTCTTAAGGATATTTTCAAAATTACCATTTAATCTGATACACATCTTCAGGTACAATAATTCAGAATTAAGTAAATTTTTCATCTTAAGTTGGTCTTCATTAAAATGTACTGTATATGGATAGTAGTAAGAAATCTGTAAAACCATGAAAACCTGACTGATAATATTTCATGAGTTTCTCCCTACAAACTTTCCATACTAACAAATTTTGCTTGACAAAAATAAACTTCTACTCCCTGATGATGATTATAAATCTGACAAATGCTAAACATTAAAATTAATTAATAAGAATACCATGTGCTCATAGTTCTGGAGAAGTAGCTTATGATTTCAGATTTAAATTGTATTGACCCAAACATAATTACACTGAAGCAATCAAGCACATGGCTGTGAACAGAATGCACATCTGGGTAATCACACATGATTAATTTAAGTGCTTCTTAAAGGAACTATATATTTTATATGTCATAGGTAGAGAAGAATAAATCGATTGTGGGCATAATATATGTCATTATTTTTGTAAATAGCAATATTACAATGTAAAGTGAGTAAAATTTATTATTTTAAATAAAAAAAATCAGCCAATTCCATATTTATTGTTGTAATTCATGATATTGATCTAATGAGTTGATTATACTTAAATTAAAAATAAGAAATCATTTAAAAACTGAAAATTTTAAAGAATCAAAAGACACTTAAGTAGTTGATTATTTTCATTAAATTAATTGACTTAATCATAATTTTACAGGACACTTGTTAATATATACTTAAATAATCAATTTGATCAATTTATCATATTAACTGCCCAGCTTTATTCATTACACAAATCATGCTTCAACAACTTGTATACAAAATATTATCACTCCAGTCATACTAAGCATGTACACAATTTTAATATAAATGCAAAATTAGGACAACTTTAAGTAATTTCATACACAAATACTTGAATAACAAAGTCAGAATTAAAACACTACACTAGAGTATCTTCCACATAAAGTATATCATAAATTCAATGGTATAAATTTCAATAATGTCTTAAAGTTTCATTAAAACATTATACATATACATAGACTAGGTAACATTTTCACATATGGAAAATCCATTTCACTAAATAACAAATGTACAAACTTTTCATAGCAAGTTACACATGCATAAGAAGCCTTTCTTACCTTAACTCTCTCACTACAGGCTCAGTCTAAATGACAGAGTTCATGGCCTTTAAAGTTTTGTATATCTTCAGATAATTTTGCAAGCTTTCAGTAATCAGAATTTTCAATGCATTATTTTCATCACAAATTTTGCCACGAATATATGGAGACAAAGTGTTGAGTGCTAAGTTATTTTAATCTGACAAATCTTAAAATCCATTTGCATAATCTCCAAACCTTCCTAAATAAATTTCAAACATTTTTGTTTTAGTAAAACATTGTATTTATCTGTTATTTTCTCCACCCTAACTCTCTCTCTCTACAAGATTGGTCAATTGATCTTGCAACTACCAAAATAAAATTTGAAAAAAAAAACATTACAAATTACTTCTTTTTTCAGAATGATTCTAAATTGTGACATGAAGCATTCTTTTATATCCTAAATGAATTTAAACTAAAAAAGTATACATCCAATTATATTTAAATTTTATTGTAATGTTACCTTTTGAACTGTGATTGATATTCGTACCTTAAAATTCATAAATCACTGATGCTCACCTTACCCTAACAAATTACATAATACATGAGCTACTTGTTAGTGTATCTGTGAAAAAAATATTTTTTTTTATCTAGACTTACATAACCTAAAATGTTTCTAGTTTTTACATTTTAGTTACTTTGTAATAATAAATAAAAAATATATACTAAAAACAAAATATAAAGTACTTAAATGGGGCTTCTTTGTTGTTGTCAAATGTTGATGAAACATAACCCTACATTTTTATACTAATAGTTCTACTGCTCTAAATACTGCTTTACCTAATTAAACAATGCACCTAAGAACACAGAGTAATAACATGCAAAAAGCAGACAATGTTTGGCATCTACCACAATTTCTCTGGCTTTGTAACTATGAGACAACCATCACAAATTCCTCCAAGCTCATCAATGCATTTTATATGGGAATGAAGCTTGTACTATAAGATAAATTGACAATTCTCTGTACAGAAAACAATAAAATACATAACATCACTTGGGCTTTTATTGGTTATAAATAATATAGTATTAAACTTTAGAAAGAACTATTAGCAATTTCTGAAAGATGTGATTAGGTTTGTTTTGAAATTCATGCAAAGCTACACAAGGATGATCTACAATAGCTTTCCCTAATTTAGCAGTGAAAGACTAGAGGGAAGGTTAGCTAATCATCACCACCCACCACTTAACCTATTGGGCTACTCTTTTACCAATGAATAGTGGGATCAAACATCATATTATTATATTCCCATAACTATAACCACCTAGCCATATCAGGACAAAAAGATGTGGCAAATGGGAATAGCAAGAGGAATCTAACTTTCTGTCTTATGGCTCTGTAACTAAATAAGATTGAAGGTTATAAAAATTATGCTTTATTATAATGTTGCGATCATTCAGACAAGTAATTTATTTTAAACTTTATATTTCTTTGAGAGGTGGTAAAAATATTAGAAAAGAGATGCCTAAAGAGAAAATATCACAATTCTTGTACTGGGAGAAAATCAAGGTTGTTTAATATTACACAATAAAATCAAAACTGAAAACGTATATAATATTAAGATTATCAACCATGTTTCTGAGCCAACTTTATTTGTACACCACTGTAAGAAAGCAGTTTAATTAAATTTGGAATTTAACTCACTAATACCTCATGACATGCACAAAAAGATGTCTACAGTAAAAACATTAAAGTACTTTTGTACTTTTACTTTTTACAAATAGTAATGTAATGCGACAGTCAGACAAACAAAAATATATTAGAATACAGAAAATAAAAAAATTTATATTCAATTAATTTTTTGCTGTCTAGCCCTACATAACATACACAGTTGCTTATTCACTAGCCATCAACATATGCAGTAGGTTTTATTCCCTTTGCTTGAATTTTCTTTATTTCATAGATTTACTTATAATTCCATTATTTATAGGATCGATAAATCCTAGTCTATTTGAAAACATCTTATGTGGTCAGACAAACTCACACACACAGTTTTATTTAATAAAACTTCATGCACCTAGCTTTAGTTAATAAAACTATATTGAAAGTAAACAATAAAGTCAAATAATGATATTTATAATAGTGTTTAGAGTATAAAACAGTTATGAACATTCAGTGTATGACATGATTTTACAAGCTGAAACAAACCCACAAAAACAAAGATTAAAGAGCATTGCAAAGAAAAAGTAGCTAAGAGCTGTAAAGTTAGCTGAATATGCAGAAATATATGAATACATTTTTGCAAAGCATTTTAAGCATGTGGTTTTCAAGAAACTGCACATGCAGATTAGAAGATTAAACATGAGCTAAGTGTTATTTTTGTGAAACACTTTGCATATAAAAAAAACTAAACCGAAATCAAAAACAGTTGTCATATCATGACATTGTGTACTATACTCTTTGGATTAAAAAGTTCGATTAAGCAAAAGACATGTGAGGTAACTGAATAGAAAAGCCAATACACAATCCAGAATCCTCAGACACAAACCTTTTTTTTTTTGTATGATAAAAGATTTGTAATGTTTTCTCGAGAACTTTGTGAGAAAAGTTAAAAAAACATAAATCCAAGCACATTATTTATATAGATTATACTAATTATATTTATGCTTTGTATCAGTTTACTTACATAAAAACCTAGCAAATTTCTACTTTTCACTGATATGTTTGCCTGTTCAAAATCATAGATACCTAAACACAGAGAATTAGTGAAAAAAAAAAAGGCTGCCTTGGCCAATATTTAGCAATTCACAAATAAAAATCAAGTATTCAATATTGTATACTCTCATCTTACATTTATTGTCCACTTCAAGTTCATTAAGTTGTTTGCATGATTCCAATTCTTGTTCTAATACACTTGTTGTTACACTACTCAGTTCTGTTCTGAAAAGACATATTTCAAAGACAAACTATTATACACATGTGAAAAACACCAAATAAATTCTGTAAAAATTTACAAAAGTTTAAAACCTTTTATGAAATTCTACACCAACAAAAAAATGTAACTCGATACTATACAGAAATACACCAAGTTTAAATTACATCTTAGGTACTAAAAGAAAATTGTAACTTACTTCCATAAAGAATTATATATACTCTTCTCAGTGGTGTAAAAAACACAAATCAAAACATTCCATAACAAAAAAAAAAGTTTCATTCTGTCAAGAAATATATCAAATTCAAAAAATAGTAGACACCCCCATAAAAGTAATCATCAACTTTGTTTTCTAAAGAATAACAAGTAACTTAGGAAATTGATATTTAAAAACTACACCAGATATCAATTTTATTCTGTATGGAAATAAACCAGATTTAAATTAGGTATTAGACTATGTATAAAAGACAATACTAGCTTAATGCTGGAATAAAACATAACAATTTCAATGTACATGTTAGACACACCAAAGAATTATTTTGAACAGAAAAACATTAACTTCTAAAAAAACCTAGTTTTACAAATGTAAAACTTGTGTAATTTCATTGAGACCCAGAAATAAATTTGAAAGTAACCTACATATGAAATCCCATGATTAAATTTTCATTTACCATGTCTATTTAACCTCAATGATGTGATCTTTTCAATAATGGTCTCAAAATGAGCCAGTACCTGGTACTTTAACCCATACATTATTAATTCTAGATTGGCTAGGTACTGGAAAAATAGACCTCTTAAGGTGTTTCATATCTTATTTGGTTAACTTTGGTGTGCTGAATACAAAAATCTATGTTACCAAGAGAGAAAATGACATTTAAAGAGTGAAAATGTAAAAATGAACACAAAACCATTTTTGAATACCTTTAATTAATGTTGAAATACTGTTCGTTACCTGTTTATACATATGTATAAATGAAAGAATCATATGTGTATGCCTTTCTTTACACTACATACAAGGAATTCTAGTTAATTCAAACTGCTAGGTCCTGTAGACACAAAAAATTTTTTAAAATGCACAGGTTTTGAACCTTTGAGCACCAAATAATCACTAAAAAACACTACATAAAGTAAACAACATACAGTTTGCACACAGATGTCCACAATAAAGTTAACAGTTTTCATCAATGACAATAAATTGCAGAAAAACCATGTAAAAGTATCACACAATTAACCCTTTTGCCTAGGATAGGTCAAAGTGTACATGCCACAACTTTTCACAGAATTACATGTAAAATTTGATAAAACTACTTTATTATAAAATGTATATGAATAAGCTTGGCATCAGAACTTAGGTAATAAATAAAAGTTCAGTATACTTTAAGTTTTAAATTCTTGATTACACAAGGAAATGTCTTCTTTCGTCTCTCAAACATTTTAGTACTCTTCTGAGAACTACAAAATTTAACACACATTAATCATGATAATGTTCTCATTGCTCAGACAAAGCATAATTTAAATAACTTTCAATCATGTTTAATTACAGAACATTAAAGTAAAAAGTCAGATCCTCCTTGCCACACCCCCTGTCATATTCGCTTTCAGAACTTTCCAATAGTTCTCTCTAACACTTAATACTATATTATTTATAACCAATATAAAGTCAAACTTTTTTTCCCATCAAATGATGCATTATATTACATTGTTTTCAAAACAGATAATTGTCTATTTTCTTTTCAGTTCAAACTTGCTTCCAACAGGAAACACAATAAGCTTGGCTGAATTTTTAATGGATTTTGTCTTATAGTTAAAAAGTCAGATAAATTGTGATAGTTTGGAACATTTTGATTTTGCATGTCATTATTATATGTTCAATTATGCATTATCTAATTAGATAAGCATTATTTAAAGTAGTAGTACCATTAACGTAAAAAATACAGTTAAGTTGCAACATCATATAATAGAAAAAAAACAACTTTATTGTATTGTATGTTTTCATGTGTATTCTCTATGTATTATTATAAAAGTAACTAGAATGTAAAAATTGAAAACTTTTTCAGACAGACGAAGTAAAATAAATAACCATATTAATAATAATAATGTTTATGAGATATGTTCAAGAGTAGTATGTGCATTATGTAATTCAACACCATAATGTGTGCTGCATATTAGCCACGTGACTTGCATTTTATATGGCACAAGTAGTAGTTAAACATGGTTCAAAGGGCACTAAGTATAAACAGATGTGTACTGGTACAAGCTGTAAGCTACTTAAATAATCAAGTAATCACTTTTAAGTAATGATACCTTAAAAACAGAAATGTTCATATTTATTGGAAGAGCTGTTCACTTTATCCTTTTGCATATGGTCATACTTTAGCACTTGTTGAAAATAAGCAACATGTAGTGCACATTATAATTAAGTTTATCATTGAGTACAAAAGAACACCTTAACATAATCATAAAGGGAGACAACATGCATTGTGAATTGTAAATAAAATGTTTCATTGAACAATAACATGTTCTTTTCCACTTGCAGAAGTTAAACATGTAGTGTACAACGTAAATAAAGTTTTTCATTGACAGTGAAGTGCTTTTTCCTCTTTTTTTTAAATTTATTAAATTCTATTTATGAGACTAAAAAATTTCACTGTTTAGCATCTGTGACTCTTCATTGTGAAACCCTAGTGAGAGAAACCTACATACATCCATTTCCATTCCAACTGTAGAATTTTGCATGAAGAAACTTCAGTAGTAACTATTAAGATAAACACGAAATGTGAGATGAGTACAAACTACAACATGATTCCATAGCTGTGGTATTAGAATATCAACCATGGTGTATGTATTGTACAGAGTCAAACATGAAATTATAGACTATCCAGATAAGTACCCTGAATGTTAATTACATGAATATAGTTTTAAGAATGAATGATCACAGATCATTTTCAGTATTCTTCATATAACAATTATCTTCACTATATCTGGTATAATTAAATAGTACTTATAAATAATACTACTACTTTACAACATTTACTATAAAGAGTTCTAAATCCTTTGCTAGACTTGTATCTATTCATTTCGCAACATGCAACTTGAGAAGACTTAGACATGTCAAAATTGAAATAAGTCATCTGTTAATTTTCTTCCATCGCATTTCTTGAGGAGCTGAAAAAAATGTTTTATTTCAAAGTATTACATTATGCAAGCACACTACCAATCATAGATACAAACACAACAATATGGCATGTACTTTCAATTCATGCTGTGATTACCACTTCTCAACTTAGTAATATAGTTTTCCAAAATCAGCACCCCAGCATTTGACCAGAAGTGTTACTAACTTTTATCCTAAAATGTTGTTAGCATTAACAAGAAAAATGTTCGATATAAGCACCCTAAAACTGGCCATAAAAGTTATGTCACCAACTTTAACCTTAAAATGCAATTAATATTACTATGGAAGTACTTATACAATTACTAAAAACAAATTACATTTAAATTATGATTATTACTACCTATTACAAATCACGTTTTACGATTAATTTGTGTTGGTAGAATTTAAATGATATCCAGGAATTTCAAAAGTATTTTAATTTTTCAAAGAAATATGATTTATCTGTTACATCTACTGTGACTTCATCGATTCAATGACATGCTTAAAATATAGAACTGAGGTAAGAATAACAGATCTTTATGACATTTGATTTAACCTAATCTCACAAGATAATCATTATAGCCTAACATAAAATCATGAATACTTCAAGTGTTTAAACATGTAATTAGGTTTATATGCAATTTTTTAATAAAAATTATTACAAAATATTGATTTACCTGTAGTAAAATTATTACTAAATATTAAATTGATGCAAAATTATTTTCCTTAATAGATAAAATGGTGACCACAAGACTCCTTGCCTGTTGGGTACCTCTTAAAATTAACATGGTAGCTTCTAACTGAATTAAAGACACATTTAAAACCTTTAATTTTCTAAAATATGACTAAGTTTTTTACAAAGTACAAAGAAAAGAATGTTATTAATATTAGTTTATTTCTTTCAGCTTTAATGTTTTAACAAGGTATATGTTTCTAATGGTCAATAATATCTTAGCACAAAATTGGAAACATTTAAAATGACCTTTCCTTTCAGAATTCCTTTTCTGTGATAGAACTATCTAACAATCTTACATAAACGTTTTAAACTGACTTTAAAAATACAATTTATGTAGCAGTTTTCAAAATGTTAAAAGTAAAACATGTACTTGCCAAAGTTTACTTACTTACCATGAATTCATCATGCATTACCGACATTAACAGTTTTTATTCAACAGTATCTTCACTAAAATTTATCATAATACTTTATTAAGGAATCTGCACTGCTGATTCTTATGTAAACTTTGTATTTTGAGAACAGTCTTGAGGAATTTTAAAACCTATAAAATATTTCTGCCACTTATGACAAATTTCTGGCAAATATCATCCAGTATTCAATATTAAGCTATAATGTTTTATTGACACATGTTAAACTTTAATAATGTGATAACAAAAATGTATGCTGCTACTTTGTTTTTCTCACTCTTTTCTTCAAACTAAGCTTTTTACCACCACCATCAGCTCAAACTTAAAGTGGGCCTTACGTTTTATTTATGCTGTCTCACCTAAACAAGTCACACCACTGGATCTTGGTTGTACACTGTGCTTCAGTTGTTCCTGTATTTAGATAACAGCACAAGGTGTCTACAGGATGCCCATCATTATCTGTTAAATTCACTGTAACTGAAAGTTCAGACTGTCCTTTCAGTAGCTCTTCTGATAACTCACAATGCTGTGGAAAATTAAAGCTTGAGATTCTAATCTAAAATATATACATTTTTAAGTTTCATAACTGTTATTACAAAAATGAGTCAACATCAATATTTAACTTTTTATTATATAACTAATTAACCTTAATATTGTGTTTTACTCATAGAAAAATTAATAAAAACAAATACTATTTTTGAGGATACCTCATGCAATAAACATAAAGCATTTAAAGTTATAAATTTCTTATACTGAAAATGTATTTCCAATAGGTACATCCCTCCTCTCACAAGATTAGCTATTGTCCTTCATTGCTACCCAATATGCAGATTTTTCTTTATACATGCCACAAACCTTCCACTCCCCCTTATTGAAATCAAGTGATTCCAAAGTGTGTCTTATGTAAATCATCACATGTTGCCGCACCACTAATAGAAGAACAGTTCACTCTACTGAACTATACTTTGAAGTCTGGCAGAAGACAGAAGTACCAGAAGAGTGTGGGAAAGAAAGGTAGGGAGTAGGAGTGTAGGGAAGTACCTACTAAAAATACAATTTCAATGCAGGAAAATTATAACTTCTGATATGGCAATTCCCTCTTTCCACAAAATTAGCTTGAATTCCACATTGATTAGGAGGGACCAGTGCGAGAAAAAAACAAAATTATCCTTAAAAACATCCAAAGGATATTTCTGTAGATGAGAGAATCAGACAAAGATCAGAAGAGGAGAACTGCAACACTTCTGACCAGGTATATTCTTCATCCACCTGTAAGGAGAGGATAAAAAGGATGGAAAAACAAATGAAGCAGCTCCAAGTGGACTAGAATCATGGGAGGATAAGTATCTGAATCCTTAAAAACTGATATACACAAGTCAATCCCACACAGCAGAAAAGTGGGTAAACAAAGAATGAACCCTGATTAAGTAATTCGTGATGATGAGAAACCCACTCGAAGTAAAGATGTATTTCAAAACAGCTGGTCTGTGTATTAAAAAACCTTTTTCGAATAAAGTAGAGAATAATATTTTCACTTTCTTATGTCATCTTCATGACAAAACGTTGTTCTCTACTTTATTTTAATAAAAGTTTTAACATTCATACCAGCCATCTTGAGATACAAAGGATGAGTCCCATAGCACAGAGTAGTTTGGGCATGACTATGCCATACTCAGAAAGTCAACTATATCCAAAACCAATATGATATAAAGTTTTACTGAAAAAAAAAACACATCTGAAATGCATTTAGGTTTTAGAGATTACTAAAGAAAAGTTGAGATTTTTGAGATGAGGAAAAATATTTTTACTTTTAACATGACAACTACATCGTACACGAGCCATTCAAAACAAATAATCAATATATTTATGGACAACTCTTTATTTTAGTTTATTAAAAGTACTTCACTAAAAATATGATTTTTCGTATGTGAAAGACTTATAAATTGAGAGTGCCACATTTTTTAAAGATATACACACTATATTGAAAGTTAGAAATATTAAATCTGGCACCCAGAACATGATACATGATTAAACAAATGTAGTGCATGCAAACCCAATAGAGATTTAACATATGAAAACAGAATGATCCCTACTAGTTGCTACCTTGATGATTACTACGTGCCACTAACATCGAACTGTTGGAACAAATCAGCATCGGACAATGTCTTATTAGAAGTAGGAAATGATCCAAAGTCCGACAGTGAGTTAAAAGCTTGAGGACATTGATAACACCTGCCAATGTAAGAATCTTGACATGATGTGTGTCGTTGAAGAAAGTAGCAAGCTGTAGCAACTGAAGGAGGAGGAACAGGTAAGAGTTGGGAAGAGGAAAGACAGGAAATCATAACAGGTACCACACTTGGCTCTGACCACAACAAATGGACTATCAGAAGGGAAAGAGTAGACTGTTGTTGGAACAATACCACCCAAGATTCCAAATTCTCCTGAGCCATATCAAAGACAAAATATCATAGAAAAAAAAGGGGGCCATACCTAAATCCCAGAGATGAGGTGTAGGTAAACAAGCACTCAATAAGACAGCATCCCAACCCAGAAGATCCCCAAAACAAAGAAAGCATGTATGTAATGGCCAAAACCAAAAGATGACAAATGAGTCAATGTGGAGATTAGAGAGAGAAGATGTTCCCAGAAAAATCCTCAGAATTTCTGTGAAGAGCCTCAAGTAGGAGATGAATAGTGGGAAGATGTCATAAAAGAATCATGAAAAGAAAACAGAGGTTGGAAAATTGGGTACGGTTTAAAATGATAGAAGATTCAGGGTCTGCAACCCAAACATGTAAAACAGAACCCAGTAATTGTTGGTTAAGATAAGGACTGTATATAATGATTAGTGAGGGTATACTGATTTGAGGCCCATGGTTAATAAAGCATGCTAATGCCATTGTTTAACTGGGAAGTGAATTATTCAGCATGAATCTGAATGTTATCAGAGGGTGGAGGGGAACAAAAAGGGTTGGAATGTTCATGTAGAAATGAAGAACATGGGTTATAAGAAATAGGGGTAAGAGATAAAACATCCCTTAAACAAAGTTAAGAAACAAAGTAAAAAAATATATGGAAGATCAAACTGAATCCTCCAGAAAGATATAGGAAGGCATGGCAAAATCAGGAGGTGGAATTAAATGATCAAAGTTCTCATCAGGTTCAACATGTTGACGATGAAGTGGGGAAAAGTCTGGAGATAGTATGTTTGTTATTAAGCACAAACATTATACAACAGGGTATCTGTGCTCTGTTCACCCTGGGTATTGAAACCCCAGTCTTTAGTGCTATAAGTTTGCAGATATACCACTATGTTATTGGGAAGGGGAATCTAGAGATAGAGGTTGACCCATGTAGTGCTTAATCTCCCTGCAAATAAGCATGGATAAAGCACCTGTCAAGACTGAAAAAGTGGAGACATTAACTTCAGAATTCATGTTTTAAGAAAAGTCGACAAAAAGGAAATGTATATTTAAAAAATCAGGCAACTAGAATGAAGTAGAATAAAAAAGTAATTCTAAAGAAAACTGGGTAGCTTATAAATTAAAATCACCTTGTGCAGAAACTGTATTTCAAACTGAAATAAAGTCGAAAAATAAACACATCCAAGCACAAGTATTGCCAAATGAGAAGTGATATTTTGATAAATGTGTATAGAGAAAGGCACATGCATTCACCTTGCTTCTATTGGTGGAGATGTGACACAATGATTTACACAGGAGACAGACTAAAATCACATGATTTCAATAGGGAAGGAACAGAAGGTTTGTGGCATATTTAAAGAAACAGTTTGCACATAGGGACCAGCAATGAATGAGAATAGCTAACCTTGTGAAGAAAGGGAAGAACCATATTGGAATACCTCAAAATCTTAATTTTCCCAATAGTAGGTATCACCAAGAAGAGTGTAGATTAGTACTTCATTTACTCATTTCTTTTAATAAGCCATTGTAAACAGTATACATGGCTCAAAGCTACGTTCATCAGGACAGCTGATATGTTATTTACAACAAAGCACACAACCAGTGATTTATAAAGCTGAAAACATGCATTTTTAAACACTTCAACCAACAAAAGTATCTGAAATACCATAATACATTCTTCATTCTAAAAACCCATAATGTGTTAATTAAACATTAGATATTTAGAAAGGAGTATCACCAAAAATATTTGTTATTTCAGTCTAGCTACACTAATTCAAAAGCAGACACTTGGTATCATAAAATGGAATGCCTTTAATGTTACTTAACTAATTAAAAGTTGTTTAAAAAGTTAGTTTCATTAACAGGATCATGTTTTTTGTAGTATTTCTAAATAACATAAAAGTTTAAATTCTTAATACTTTCTTTCGCATTATTATAAAAATCCAAAAACACAAATGTTATAATAAAATACATGTATTGCTACACACCTAAGGCAAAATATTCTCTTACCCAAACTGGTGAAGAAAACTTAAGATGACTAGGAGCCTTCCACAAAACTTCTACCACTTCATCATTAACAGTCATTTGTATGTGATTTTGTATGAAAGGTTTCTGTAAACAAAAATAGAAGTTCAATAAAAGTTCCAAAACTCTTTATTCAATATTTAAAAGATCATTATAATGACAGAGAGTCAACTGTGATGTCAAAATAAAACATTTCATTATGTCTAGTGGCCTTATAAACAAGAGTCATAACATGACAATTAATAAAGACTTGAATTTTAAAAATATTTCAAACAATAAAAGAGTGTAATATGAACAAATGTTACATTTCATGCTGATACTGGCTTTAATGGGGAAGTTATCATGCTAATAAGTAATATGTCACAATAATGAGTCTAATTATCACCAAAAAAATATTAATTAAAATCAATTGCTCACTGTGTATTTATGTTGCAGAAAATTAGTAAACTTTTTAATTCAAGCTATGAGGATGTTCATACAGAGCACATGTATCAAATTTTATCATTCCTACATAAAGTTATGATGTTAAAACAAATAATATTATGTATGTCTTCATCCCAATTGTATTAATTATGCATATAACATGACTTAAAGAGAACTTTCAAAGGTTGTACATAACACTTTTTTGTGCTCAAGTTGAAGTTTATAAGAAGTGCTTAACAGTGTTTCCTCAGCATGTCAGTTTGAAGGGTCACAACTACCTCAACAAAAATTTTCAACTGTAAATATACCAAGTTTATGTGTATGATATTTTTCATATTTTTAATATACATAAATGAAAGTTGCTATATTAAAACACACAAAACACATCAAAATATTACAATGTAGATTTCAGGAATATTGGACAAGGATAAAAACTGAAACTGTATCTTTAAAAATGTGATTTAAATAAGTATATCAGTTGCAGAATACACTATTACAAAACTACTAACAATTTCTACTTCAAATCCAGGCAGTTCAAAAACAATTCCCTTTCCACTTGCAACAAACAAATAGCTATTTTTCTTTATCAGTTTATAAAGTTTTGTGCTGTCTGATCCACTGAAAAGAAATTTGAAGAAAAAAAAAACTACAAAAAGTTATTTCACCCATGATTTCAGATTGCTGACTTTTTAAAAGGTTCGTGAGCATCAAAGATTACCAATCTGTTTCTGGAAATGACAGTAACCTCAAAGAATAACTGAGTGCAACAACATAATAAAAAAATGCTCTCTGAAAGCAACAATAGGTAATACTTTTTTAATAACACAGATTTGCTGACCAAAGTAGTACACATATATTCAAAATAAATTATAAAATGAAAAAAAAAGCTCTTTGTTCTCTCTACTGCTTATAACCATTAACATGTAAATCAAGTTGTTGCCAGACAACCAGCCAAGAAAGTTAGAGAGGTGTGTATGATTTTCATATACAGTTAAAAGATTTATTCATTTCTTAGCCAAAAATAAAATAAATGATTTAGGCATGGCAATTTTACTTGTATTATAAAGCATTATTGGTAATTGTAGTTGTAACTGACTAAAAACAGTAGCAATAATTTTATTGATGCTACAAACTAATATTACTCAAATATGTTACGTTATAGAAAAGAAATTAAACAAAAAGTATATAAATATTTAAAATGTAAACAATATTTTAATACCAAATCTATTAATGTACATTAAGAATTAAGTATTTAATTAGTTTCAGAACATATACATTTCGATTCTAAATTTGTTCACATACAGTGAGAGTTGCATTTTAATTAAACTTGGAATGTACAGTTGAAGGTAACTAGCAAATACCTCTCACACATATGCTAGCATACATGAATTATCAATTGCTTTGATAACTGACTGGATAGGAAGAATATAACAATTATGAAGTCACATGCATAAAAGAGAAAATATTACAAAGCTAATTATTTAGCATAATGAAATAGAAAACTGAGAATCAAAAAGTATACACATGTTACAATTCCTACAATTACATAATACAAACATACAGGCACAGACATGCAGGCACACATATTTAACCACAGAAGAATCAATATTTATTATTAAAAATAAAAATCTCCCCACATACCAAATACTCAGAAGGGTGGGTCTCCAAAAATCAAACATTTTTTAAGACGAAATGAGGAAAATCACAATAGATATAGGTTGATTTTTGAAACATTAGTAAAGCAATACTTTGCATATAATTTTATAACTATTCTACTAAGTGTAGTTCCATGTTAATATTTTTAAACATAGATTTTTCTTTACAAATGTTGTACACAATGATTTATTGCCAAATTTGGAAAAGTTTAAGTTTAATGAGTTATCAACCTAACAGTGTCAATTAAAAAATGCAAGGAATACAACTGTCAATTTTTTATGTTGTTTATTTTCGCAAAGCTCAGTAAGTGCTAAAGGGATAATTTTTCAAATGTATAATCTCCAATGCTCTCGAGAATTTTACCCCCCCCCAATAAAATGTTGAAGTACAAATAACTTGTGAAATCCAAGACTTTCATTTCATAGACTTGTGCATAAACCATAAATTATTCTGTTATATGTTGGTTTTAATAATACTTATTCAACATATTGAACCAATAATGATTTCATCTTTCACAAATGTTTTTGTTTTGGTAGCACACGAATGCTGTTTGTCTTTTATTTACAGTCTCTGCAGTGGTTTCCATTAACTTGCATGTGTGTAGTGTTGTGATGATATTCAGGTAAAATGTTATCCATACAACCAAATGAGTTGGTCATAATTAAAGAAGAAAATCAAATCTTTATAAAGGCAAAAAATTTTTAACATTTGTATTTCTAACAAAAACTAATTTTATTATTCAATTAGAACTACGTAAGCACTCCATCTTCTAATCTCACATGGTCTTAGTTTACCAAATTTGAATGCAAAAAGTTTGTAGAACGTTTGAGCACATGATTACAAAATATGGGTTCAAAGTTAGAAGCAGGTAATTATTTTTTAATTATCCTTTAATATTTAATAATTCTAAACCATTAACTATTTTTATAGCCTAATAAGTGAGGAGGCTTGGCTATACAAAAAATAAATAAATAAATAAATAAAAAAAAATCCAGGTTTCTTCACCCCTATAATTAATATTTGTTTCTGTGACTTCATTAATAGATTGCTCATTAAAATTACAAGTAGAGCCTTAATAATAGCAAGAACAAGTTGGTGAACTATTATGTACCTATAATATGAGTAGTCTTAACATGAATGTAAAAGTTTTTTAAAATACATGTAAATGTACAGTTTTTTTTATTCAACTAAAATATGGAGCGAGTTTCAAGCATTGATTCCAGTTTGTTCCGTCTTATAAAGATGGCATGCTCAGTGCCAAAAATTTAAAGAGAAGGAAAGAAATAAGTTTCTAGTTTAACTTCATCTTTATGAAGTTAAACAACCGGAAATTAGTTTGCTATCAAAATAATATATGGTGTTCATTTTTAGTAGTCACCTAATTTTCTAATCCAAGGTATCTAAAATGACTTATATAAGAAGATATTTCAATTAACAAAATTTGTGTTCTTGAGTTAACACAAGCTTTATCAAGACAGAAACATATGGAAACATACTTTGTGCACATATAGAGTTAAATTTAAAATTGATAACGTAACATCATGACAAAGAATCACCACATATATCTGAATACTTTTTTAAAATATTGCTTGTTTTTGGAAAAAAACTTTCATAATATAAATATCAAAACTTTAAAAATGCCTCAATATCAAGCTGAAAGAAATACACATGATACACCTGTTCTGAATGAATATAAAAATTAATATATATATTCTGCAATCATAAAATTTAAAAATACATGTCAACGGCTCATTAGACAGTTAATAAATAGACAAGTTTGACTTCCAGAAGAAAGACTTAGCTGTATACAAAGATATATATCCAACTTAGGCTTACAAGTTAATTATAATTTGAGAAAAAAATACCTCAAACATATTTTAACAGAAATCTAAACCATCAGGCTGCATGTAATTCTTTGTATAAAATAGATCAATTGGTGGTAAATTGGAATAAAAGTAATAAAACAAGCAAAATAATAAATAAGACAAATCAGAGATGATGAGAAAATCCACTTGTAAAGAAAAATATATCAACGTTTCAACCTTCTTCAGTCATCATCAGGTTCACAAAGAACCTGAAGGTGACCGTAGAAGATCGAAACATTGTTCGCTCCTCTGCTTAAAAATTTTCTCAACCCAAACCAGCCATGTTTACACATATAGATAAAAAAAAATGTTAAGTTAAACAAAAAGCTACATAATGAGCTGTATGTGTTCTGCCCACTACAGGTATCAAAACCCAGTTTCTAGCATTGAAAGCCTGCAGACACCACTGGTGTGACTGGAGGGCAAAAAAAATCACAAGACTGCAAAATATCCTCAGGTGGGACATAAGAAATACAATAATGTTACAACCATACAGACTACTAGGAACAATGTTCATCTACCAAACAGTGAAAATAGCAACGGTATTAAAACAACTTGAAATGACAAAACTGAGAGAAACTTAGAAACAAATCACATAATAAATATAATCTGAATGTAGAACAAAAAATTACATAGCAAGAAAGTAAACTTGTACAGAAAACCTGATCAGTATTATATATTAAAGAGCTCATGAAGTCACAACCTGGAGTAAAGGGCTTGCACTAAAGAAGACACACAGAAGAGTAAAAACAAAATTTAAGAAAGAAATTGAAAACTGACAGATATAAAGTTGAATATATCAGAACTTTATTTTGAATGTGTGATGCTTCTCAAAAGGTAATAAAGTTCAATCTGTCACCTCCATGTATGACCTCTTGTATTTAACTATGAACACAACTTGAAGTAAATTCATACAGTATAAACTAGAGTTTAATTTTAAAAAAATAAAAAAAAATACTATGACAACTGTAAACAAATTTAAATATTTCCAACTGTTGCCATGGTGCTTCCTTATTTAATAACAACTCACAGAAATCAATTATGTTTAGCCGTCACATTAATTCAACAACACACTAATCTACATTACTGAAATGTCAAAGAAAATAAAGATTATGAATGTATCTAACAAAAAATTTAATTAAATAACCTATACTTAAAAGCATCAAATATAATACATCCTAAGGTATCAAACAATTCAAAAGTTATACTAATTTACCTGTTTTGAAAGCGAATATTCAAATAATATATTTTTGGTCAGTAAAGAAAACACTAAGAAAACTACATATAGGGAAGCATAAAATAATAACAGCATAATTGTTAAAAATTACACCAAAATAGTGTCCTTCAAATGAAGCTAACAAAATGTAAAAACAATCCAATCATATCACTTTATGCAACTACGAATCATGATTTCAGGTAAAACAAAAAACTTAAAACAAAAGTACAGCCTAGCAATGAAAAAAAATCTGTCAGAAGAGAGTTTACAATACAGAATTGTAATCTAAAATTTAACCATATTTCTAAAATAAAAGTCAAATAACAAATACACATTATCTCGGTCAGAATTCTAAAACTCGGGGCTTGTTTGAAAGAACTCACTCCAAATAAATTAAGAATTAAATATATTATTTTAGGAGATAAAAGATGACCAACTGAACACAAACTATTTAGAAATGTTAGAATACATTATATCAGAGGTATTATGAATATCTCAACATCAAAAACAGAATGAAATGTGAGCTGTTATGTTTAGTACAAAAGCATCATATATCATGAAAGTTTAATTTCAATTTGTGAATTTGTGTCACTAGATACTGATCACAAAATAGCTTATATCTAGCTTACATTAAACTAGTGTAATTATACAAATATTAAATCAGCAGAAATGTCAGCACACAAACAAATGATACAACACTTCAGAAAAATATGTATTAAAACATAGTCAAAAATCAAAAGTAAAAACTAGTCTCCTCTGAAGAAAAATGAGAACACAATGCTAATGCAAAGTTATGAACATTTTATTATACTATATATACATATATTGCTACGAATAATAAGAAAAAATATTAATGTTACCATTCAGTAAAAATCACAAAAAAATTATAAAAAACCATAAAGCCTTTTTCACACAGACTTTTCTTCATCACAAGCAAAGGCAAAATGAAGCAAGAATATCATTTAATGTGCAGTTCACTTAAAAGACATACAAACAAATGAAAAACAATGTAGCCAACACCAAGTAGTTCACCCTCACAACATTTGTTTAATGTGCATAAATCTACATTTAATAGCAATTATTTCTTTGAACCATGAGGGAAAAAAAGGAATAAAGTATTTGTTGGTAGCAGAGGCTAAGACCTGGATATATACATAATTAAAATATAGAAATATTCAAATCTAAAAATATTAAATGTTAAATTATTCTGTACAATTTATTTATAATTTTCAAAAACTGTTATTCATAGAACTGGCATCAAAATAGTCTTCATAAGTTCAACAAACATTAAACCTATAACTATACTCAAAGTCAACAGGAACTGTGTACTATGTGAATAAGATACAAACTATTATGCCTTTACTGACATCCATTAACAGTAGTGGTTATAATGTTTAAAATAACTAATATTATCATTTATAACTTTTATCTGTACACTTTTATCACAGATTGTTTCACATTATTAGCCCAATACACACACTTAGGACTAGTCTAAATCCCCTAAGGTGGTCAAACCAAATGAGATATTGAAGGATAATATGGCTGAAAATACTGTCAACAGCAAGGGTACCCACATGATGTAATAATGCATTCTAATCTTTATAATTAAGAACTAATAAAAGTATACTTAATTAGTTGTACTCACTATTAGGTTGATCTTTAGTTTTTCTCTAATCTGATATATTGCTCTGATTGGAAGTTAACATTATACATTATAGTAAGATATACTACCCTGACTAATATGCTGACATCAATTTTACAGAATAAGTATCTATCTAGATTAAAAAAATGTCACATATCATACAATTATACCTGAACTGGTCCAGTAAACTGTACTGTTATTCTCTTAATTCTTCGTGACACCAGCAGCAAATTGAGCTTAAGGGGCTTTTCACCTTTCAAAAAACACTCCAATTAAAATTATACACACATACATACAACTTACATAAAATGTTATATCAAATGTTAAACTTGCATGTGTTTGCAGGTACAAAGGAACATGTATGACTTAGTCAGATATTATCCAAATATTACACTAATTTTGGTTTGACAGACTGAATTTTGCTCTGCATGTGTATTTGTAAAATTTGTTTTTTCACAATAAACTGAAAAAAAGCTACTAAAAATAAAAATCAATATTTTGTTTCTTTTAATTATGTCTTGTTTCAACTTGCATATCTATCATCTAGGTTAGTATTCACTGACATGATTAAATATATTTTATACTAAAAATCTAAAAATAGTTTCTTCAAGGCTAATGGACTAATTGGTTAAGAAATTAAAATCTGAGAATTACATTCAGTACATGCTTTAAATATGGAGTAATGTTACTGCAAACTACATATTGTAAAGTAAGAATACTTTCTTAATAAGATTAACTACTAACATAAGAGTTTCAAGAATTTACAGTTTAATTGTTTTGCTCTTTAAAAACTAAAATTTAGTGTGATAATTTGCACTTAAATCTCAAATCACCACAAAATTCCAGACATGCACTTAAATTAGTGGTAGTAGTGGTACAAAATTGGCTAGGAAATCTGAATCTATGAATGCATCACCAACATTTTCCAGTTATTTTCTGGTACAGTTCATCCTATTTCAAAGATTTTGAAGAGCTTAGAAATGATCATATAAAATAAAATTCAAAATAATATTAAATGTTATCAGTAACCGTTTACTTAAGTGTTAGTGTATTTAATACTTAAAAATCCATTGAACCCCAAGAAATACATTTTATGACAGTGATTGAACAGTACGAGCTGCATGATCAGAAACACAGGATGAAAAGGTAATTGCCCATTTCAGTAAACTTAAGAGCTCTTCAAAAAAAAAAACCACATGACTCCCATGAAACAGTTTAACTCTTTTTGCAGTGAGCTTGTGCAATTTACAGAAATCAAGTGATAAATTTTACTCATACGATACATGTAACTGAGATTTCGTAAATGTATCTTCTCAAAAAATGGTAAGTTTCATTAAATGTTATAAGTATCTTCTATCAAAATAATGACAGTTTTATAATTAAGTGTTTTTACTAAAAATACATTATTTTCCTATTATAATTACTCACTTTCAAACTAGTAACACATCAAGTGCAAAGTAATTTTCATTTTAAATATAAAAATACTTTTCTTCATCTTTTTGTTTCATATTTGATTTGCATAATCTCTAGAACCTCCTAAAATGTATCTATAATTTTATTAGGGTAAATGTTTAAAAATATCATATCACTAGCTTCAGCTATTATTATCAATGTACAATGCTACAAATTAAAATTAGGCAAAAGAAAAAAAATACCTTTTAATATTTTCTAGAGTATCTTTAAAGAATTTCCTTTTGTTAAATTCATAATTTTATCTCCTTTCCTTTTCATGCATAGTTAATTTTTATTGTTTTATTTTCCTTTTTGTTCTTTTACAACTTATCATTCATCATCTTGACACAAATCAATGGTACCTTTGAAGTATATTATAATTTCTTTGGGAGACATGCTCAACACTTCAACAAATTTTAAAATAGCCTTTGTTAGTTTATAGTGTTAAAGTGAGCTACTTTTATCTGTTACATATTTGTATATGTAACATTTGCAAGGAAGTCACAAAGCTGAAATAAATCTGTTGAAGATGGATGTTGCAGTTGTTAGTGGTTGAAAAAATTCATTTAAAAGTATTTTGAAAGGATGCAAAAAGTTATGTAAACATTTTAGTGGCTAGATGTACTTCTACTTTATAAACATTGTATTACTGAAGATATAGACAGCTAAAGAAGAGATTTTTTCATAGCTTGTTGGTCATAAATACATCTGAAGTTGTAAGTAGTTTTTAAAAGTTTACATTGTAATAAAGAACTTAAAACTTGGATAAAACTTCAAATCATAACACACATTAAAATATTTAATTAACTTTCATAGATCGATATTAAAGGTCTTTAAATTTTGAATGTAACTCAGTGACTTGCATTTTGAAGGGTTGGTTGGTTGGTTTGGCATTTTATGGCAAAAAGCAACTATGTTATCTGCACCAAACGTCTGGTAAAAAGTTAAAATTAAAGAAAAATAACTAAAATTCAAGTAAAACAAAACAAAGTTTAAGTCTTGAATTAAAAACATAAATAGCATCAAAACCAATTTTTACATCTAGTCTACAGCAGTAAGAGAAAAACTACAGTAATACAAGATGTAAAGAACTTTCTGTAGCATAATTCTAATGATCATAACTTGCCAAGATGACTAACAGGTATGTTCAAAAATCAGCATTAGTCACCTGAAGTTGACCTTTCCAGTCCTGGTTTTGAGTTAAATGAAATTATAGAAGTATTCAAAAAGTAAAGTAGTACATGTTTTAAAAGCAAAATTTTAATTACTATAACTCACCAGGATGACTAACAGGAATATCAAACATCAGCATTAGTCATCTGAAGTTAGCCTTTCCGATCCCAGTTTTGGATTATTTGAGGTTATGACCGTTTTCTAATTTCAAACTGAACTAGATGTACTTTGATTCTTAAAAAAGAATCACACTAAAATGCATCTAATGTATAAATTTAAAAAACTTAAACATCATGAAAAAGACTAAAAACATTTCTCAAGTGGACATTGTCACCATCCCCAATAACACTAACATTACAGATAAATCTTAGGACAAAACACATTTAAAATGGTGCTGTTGTTGAGAGTCGTAATGACAGAAAAACAGTAAAATGTGGCTTATTGTTACCCGAGTGTTACACAGACAACACATTGGTGCATCAGTCTCAAAAAAAGAAAATGAGTGAGTTACGAAACTGTAGCCGATGCATAGTCTACTTAGAACAACTTCCTTTTTCCGATCCTTAAGGAAACAAGATGGCTAAAGTCCAATAGAGGATTTTATTTGGAAAAGCTTGTTTTCACATTGCTCACTTCAAGTCGACTACCAACTGGCACGAAGCCAAACCTTGAATACAGGACTACAATCCATTTAAGGAACAGGCACAGCAGCGATTAGTGCCAAAGAAAACAGATTCGAGTGCAGTGTCGGCGAGCCCATTCCCCGCAAATACCAATGTGGCCTGGTATCCAGAAAAACTGGATATAAGTAGATATTAAAGAGAAATGTGCCAGTCAGTTTTGAATATTGGCAAGAACAAGGTGAGAACTAAAGTGAACCAATTCAGGGCCAGAAGAGAATTAAGCAATTCAGTATAAATAGTGCAATTTAAGTACTGCTTAGCTTCTGTGTGATCCAGGGCAAGAAAAATGGCATACAGTTCAGCAGTGAAAGCAGAAACTGTAGAGGGGATTCTGCATACAACCACCGAACAACAAATCATGGCATCTATCTGTATAAATAGGAATTGAAGGATGGTTTCAAAGATGTTCAGCAAATAACAGACAGTATTTCCAATTGGGAGTATCTACTTTTCTCAGGTAATTTAAAGAAGAGTCACATTTGGGGACTGTAATAAGCCATGGTGGGTTGAGCTGACCAATGTATACAGCAACGTTATCCAAGGACAGACCCAATTCATCCAACTGTGTCTGGATATGAAAGCCAAAAGGAGCAATGGTAGATCATCTGTTCTGAAAAAGCATAGCTTACCAAAGAAGGAAAACACAATCCCAGGTGGGTTGCTTTGGTAAGAAACAAAGTTTCAAAGCATACAGTAAAGACAGTTAGAAACAGCAGAGGTGTAGAAGAGGTTCATGAAACTGTGTATAAGCTCTGAACTGGGGAAGTGCAGAAAGCCACTGTGCAGAGCTGAAGTCCCTGATGATGAACGAGGTCCAGCATCTTCAAGACCAAGGCCCTGTTTTGTTTGTTTTTCAGGAATTTTGAACACAGCTACACGAGGGCTATATGTGCTAGCCATCCCTAATTTTAGCAGTGTAAGACTAGAGAAAAAGCAGCTAGTCATCACCACCCACTGCCAAGTCTTGGGCTATTCTTTGACCAAGGAATAGTGGGATTGACCATCACATACACGCCCCCACTGCTGAAAGGACGAGCATTTTAATGCAATGGGGATTTGAACCCACGACCCTCAGATTATGAATGAAACACCTTAACCCACCTGGCCATGCCAAGCCTCACCAAGGTCCTGCCAAAGCCATAGACCAGTGATCTATAGTCTAGTTTCAATCAAATAAGAGCCCGATATATAATCTTTAGCATAAATCATCAATCTGCTCCCCAAGTGGTAGAAGAGAAGACACAGAGGATGTTCAATGCTCTTGTACATTGGACTGGTAGCTGTTTTATGTGTGGTATTAAGGTCAGCTTACAGTCAAAGATAAGCCCTAAGATCTTTGTCTCAAAGGCCATATGTAGCACAACTTCACCTATATAGAATTCAGGATCAGAGTGAATACTTTGTTGGTGCAAAAGTGCATGCAAATGGTTTTAGAGAGAGAAAAGTTAAAACCGTATGCTGTGGTCCACTTCAGTAAACAATTGAGGGCAGTCTGTAGCTGCCATTCAATACACCTCATGTTTGATGACTGACATGAGGTGTGAAATTGTTGACATAGAGCTTATTTGCAACAGTAAGAGGGAATTGTTAAGTAATGGAATTAATCTTTATACTGAAAGGTGTTACACTCAAAACACAGCCCTGAGGGACTCCAAATTCTGAAAGAAAAGAATGGGAAAGTGTCAAACCCACAAAAACTTGGAATTGCCTGTCCATTAAAAAATTTTTAATAAAAATGGGCAAATGGCCACGTAACCCACATAAATAGAGGTCTCGCAAAATTCTATACTTCCAATGTTGTATCAAAAGCCTTCTCAATGTCAAAGAATATTGATACAAGTTGTCATTTGAGAGAGGCTTCTCTGATTAACATTTCAACTCAAATCAGGTGACCCATGGTGGAGTACTGTGGTCAGAATCCACAATGGGTGGGCAAGAGGAAGTTGTTTGATTCAAGGAACCAAACAAGACGAGCATTAACCATCCTCTATAAAGTATAACAAAGATAGCTTGTCAAAGCAATTAGATGGTAGTTTGAAGGAATCTTGGGATCTTTCCCAGGCTTAGAGAAAGGTAGGACAATAGCCTGGCACCAGGCATCAGGAGAAACATTCTCCTGCCAGATCTGGTTAAAAACAATGAAAGGAATAGCAAGAGAAGCAGGAGATAAATGGTGCAGCATTTCATAGTGTACATCAGATCTGACCGATGTACTGCCAATCCGACGAAGGGTCAGTTTGAGTTCCACCAGTGTAAAGGGATGATTATAGTCACAAAGACAATCACTTTGAAAGGAAGGAGGTAATTGCACTGCCTGAGTCTTGATGGCTAAGATGGTGGAGAATAAAGCAGACGTGCTAGCTACCTGGCAAAAGCTTTCACCTAGAGTATCAGCAATGCTCCAGGTGTCAGCTACTTCCTGGCCATCAGAGAGCAAGATCAAGAGGGAGGCAGAATTATATTTTTCACTGACCTTTCAAATCTTGTTCCATACGACTTTTAAACATTTAAGGTATTCTGTGGATAAAAAGTCAGAATTTTTAATTAAGTATTTTTACTACAGTTTTGTCAATAATTATAGTGTCAGAGTGTTAACTTCTTTAAGTATAAAGTGATTTTCATGTCAAGAATCAAAAATACTAGTCTTCATATGAAAAAATTAAGTTTCAGTTGTATAATCCTTATAACCTCCAAAATAAATATCAAATATTTTACCTGATCTTTCCTACATTGTAACTCTATACAACTGCCTATCCTCATAAATGCCATAAAAAAGTTAGGAAGTATTAAAAATTGTTTATCTAACTTGCAAGTCCTTATACACATATGTATAAAAATAATTTTTTTGCAAAACGCTATGAATAATGATGTCAAACTATTCTAAACACAAAAGTCAAGGGTTAAACAGCATAAAAATGTTTATATATACTTTTTCTTATTGACAATTATAATCTAAGTTCTATTAGCATTTACATTTATTTAGTATAAATGTTTAGCAAAATAATAACTAGGTCCATATTGGTATTTTACACAATATAATTTAAAATTGATTTAATATAGAAACACAACAGTCAATTGTTCATGCGATTATTTACTACCTTCATAACACAAACTACAGCATAATCATCTAGAACAAGCAATTTCAAAATAAAACAGTTACCTCTTCCAAGAAGCCAACGGTGGTAAAACCATGCACTTTGATCAGAAGGATCAGTAAAAACTGCATTCTGAACTAAATCATATTCTAAAAAAACATCAAACAAAGATAGTTTCAAGGCACAATATACATTTACCACATGTAGTTGAAGTCAAGTGAAAGAGCACCAAGTTCTTAAATAATAAAGTTAATATAGTGAATACAAAACTACTAATTGAATCATGTAAAATGGATATTTTGTGTGAAAGTACTAAACAAAAGTGAAACATATTACAAAGTGTCATTAATAAAGTTCTATTCATTTTCATTAACATCAAATATTTCACATATCATTAAAGATGCCAAGTTAGTTTTACATATACTCACAAAAATGATAGGGTTATTAGTAAATGCAAGGGTTATTTATAAAACTATTTTTATATTAAATTCAACACATAAACATGTCTAAAACAAAGACAAACTACCCAAGTGAAACTACACATCAGTACAATGTAGAAGTATAATCCAAGATTTAAAAACTAGTTTTTAATATAAACATTTACCTTTAAGCAATATCTCTTCAGCTACAGAGTTTCTGTCAGAACTAGGATGTACTATAGGCAAAAGAGAGCTACGGTAATGCCATGCAGAATAGTTTGAGAAATTTGCTTCAACTTTTTTCAAAGTGAATTTCAATTCTTCATCTGGTCCAACATTGGAATGTTTGCAAACAAACCGTCGATAATCCCAACAATGAACTATTAAGAATTATCAAATGGCATTTTAATTAATAAGGTAAACAACCAGAAAAGGAGGGGTGTTGAAGGTCAGATCAAATAAATATGAGCATATAAAGGGTGATTGAATCTAAAAGTATCTATGTTAAGTCTACTTCACAATTGCTAAAACAATATAACACTTCTGTTGCACATCCATACTGGAAACTTTCTTCACATTCTATTGAACTGAAGCACAAATGTATCACAAGTTTCTCTTCATAAATGTTGAGTAAAAGCTACCATTATTTTTTTATTATTTATCTTAAAAATAGTATCATATAATATTAAAAACAGCTTTATACATCAAGTCTTTGAATTTTTTATTTCAATCTTGTTATTTTTCACAGTAACAGCTTCTTCAAATTTCCAAATTTTGAAAATCAATCCAATTAATAAATTATGAAAAGCTATTCAGTAAAAATTATGTATTATACTAAAAAATCAAGTTTCAGTGTTTCTAAAAGATATATTTTTTCAATCTTTACTTACAGTTTCTTTCATCTAAATCTAAAAATCGATTGCACAGCTGAAGCTCCCTTTCCCAATCTGGATGTGGCATAAACAGAAGTATCCATTCGCGTTGGTTCCACACTCCATAAGACTTAGGATTTTTCCGAAGACAGTTTTCTAAAAGATACAATTCTTCTTGAGATAGCTGTTGAAACTCTTCCTCAGTCCTGCAAAAAAGGCACCTTAATTGGTGATAAGTGTCCAATTCTGTATGAAAAACCAACAACCAAAGTTATGAAGAATATCACAGCATGAGAAAGTTAATATAATAACTGCCTAGAAGAATATGTCACAAGATAGGGCCCATCAGATAGGGTGTCAGTTCACATGTAAAACAAAGTGGCTAATTATATCAAACTGTCATGTGAGGTAAAATTCTAAGGTCGTGTAGTTTTCACCAGTAAGTAAAGAGTAGGGATATCAATGAAAACTTGTACATCTTAGTAAGTAGCTACTACAAAAACAGCTAAAAGTTATTTTCATGGTACTGTATTTTAAAATACATTAACAACTTTTCATCTGTTAATTACACAGAACTCACATCCATAACAATAACTTGCTTAAAACACTGCACCTAAAACGACCATTTTATACAATATGTACCTATCATTACTAAAGTCGATACTCTCTCTTGTTTAACATGTATTACTTAAAACATACAAGTCTGTTGTACACTCAAGATATGTGTGTGGTGACATCAGAGTAGCTTAGACTTTAATAAGAGTGAAAGATGAAGTTTATGTGAATAATAGAAATATTTATGTACATCATACAGTTTGCAAATTGCATTTGCATAACCTCTAGGATCTCTTATATGTAAATTTAGAGTTTTTTAGTATCTCTGTATATGGTATCTGATTTTTATTCTCTTTTACCACAAAATGTTGCTCTATCAGAAAAGTAATATGAATAAATGACAATTCTAATATCAAACACCACACTCAATGATACTCTGTAAAAGGTGAAATGTGCACTTGGATCTCCATCCAAAACCTGATACGTTTTTAACAAAGAGTTTTACGATCTCTTATTTTCTAAAAAGTTCTGTGTATAAAATAAAAGGACACAAATTGTATACAATATTACTCATAAATACATCTTTGATATTTTGAAAATTTTTACAGTTCTAATATATGTACATTTCTGATTCATTCATATTATATATTAACAACCATTTAGTTATTAATCACACAATAATTCACATCAACAACAAGAAGTTACTTGAAATAGCACATGTACCACTATAAATTTCTATAACATCAACTCTCTGATTATCAAGTTGAATATATTACATACACATTTGATGTTGAATATTGTTTAAAAGTATATCACTTAGTAACAGTTTTATGATATATGACAATTATAAATCGGTTATTCTGTATAAAGATTCTAGGTATAATAAAAATAAAAGATAGGCACTATATGTATCATTTCTGCTTATATACATCTTTAATATTTTGATCAACTATCAAAGCAAGCATTCAAACTGTTCAAATAAGTACTCACTAGTTGTTAAAATATAAAGTTACTACAACATTTCAGAATATTTCACTTACATGCTTCTACAGAGAGAGTTGAAATCTAGCAAAAAAATATTGTTGCTTAAATATTTAAAATCAGTTCAGGAAGCCATAAGGATGTCATTCTGAGCTTTTCATTAATCATTCAAATGTCATAAACAGGAGAAGGTGTAAATAGCATTTCCAAAAATGGAAAGAGGTGAGCAGGTCAGATTCAGTAAAAGTAGTGATACCCCAGCAAATAGAAATAATACAAGGATTTTTATTTGAGGTTCTAGCTTGTCAGCAAGTTGAGTTCCTAATATGTCAGAAATTATAGACTTTGTAGTTGGACATCACACAAAAAAATTTCAACCAATGACTCATTTAACTTACCATGTCACACAAATACTGATATTTAGGATTTCCTTTTTAATATTTACTTTTAGATTAAGAAATCAACTAATATATAATACCAGCAGTTGATCCCAAACTTATTGACAAATATTCCAAAAACTGTAATTCAATAACACTTTAAATATTAGTGAAGAAACACAGTGGTATGGCCTTTGACCCATGACTTATAGCAATAGGGTCAAGAAATATTAAAATAAGATTGTAAGTTAGAAATAAAGAATGTACACCTGCAGTTAGAAGTATTTTGTGAAAAAGCACACAAAAATAAGGAAAGGCAAAGAGAAATATTAAGTCATGTACGTATATCTGTTGAAGTTATGAAGTTAAAAATTAATAGTAGTACATATACATTATACAATACATTAAAATTATCATGTAGAGTGAAGCATTTTGTTAGTACTTATTCTATCCTTGAACAATGTCTTTTGGATGATTTGATAATAATAAATAAAAAAAAGTCCCGTCCACAAAGTAGTAACTAATATATTGACTACAATCACTTTATTTGTAAGCCAAACTTCATAAACTTTTCTATTGCAAAATTACCACGGGCCTGAAACGCTAATAATATTTAAGCTACGTTTTCATGCCAAGATTAATGACATGTATTAAAGTTATGTAAGTATATTTTAAATGTAACAGCATACCTGTCTAATACAAAAGACTGTTTAGTGTAGGTAGTACTTAGTTAATTTATTTTGCGAGTTAATATTTCATGATTGTTTCATAATAAGAGTTAAAAACAGATGATTATTGGAAGTTGTGTTTTAAGTTACTGATGTCAACATTACAGATAGTTCTAGAATATCTTAGACAGAGATATAAATAGCAGCAAACAGATGAGAAATCAAGAGAACCAAAAGTAAAGCCAAGTGAAAGAGAATTTTTCTCAGAGAAAAGTAAAAAAATGTGATGATAACCATCTTAACAGTAAATAGCCTAACAGTTGACATGCTAAAGTGAGATTAACAGTTTTTTGAGATTTAGGGATAATAATTTTTCTCAAAGAGTTTTCTAAACCATCTGAACCTGTCTATATGTTCTCTGATGAAAAGTAGATGATTATTTAAAAGTAGGCCTATATGCAAAAAACATAATTCTTGGAATTAGGCCTAAATAAAAAAATCAGAGAAGCATCAGAAGTTTAGGAGACAAATGTGATAACTCATGAGACAGCATAAGTGCATTATATCAAAATACTAATTTAATGAAAATAGCAAAATATAGGTTGATGTATCAAAGTGAATTCTAAAGCAACTGAATTAAAGTGGACTCATGACAACATAGCAAAAAGAATTTGCGTATGTACATTTACCTTGTTTGCACTATAGTATTTTTGAATAATTAGTTTGTATGCACTGTTCATTTATTGCTGAATTTAGTTCCAACAAGTCATAGGCATCTACCATAGAAGAATCCTTAAGCCAAACACACCCATATATATACACACCTACATACTTTTAAAAGGCAAGTTTCTGACAGGACAATACAGTGATATGCCAAAAAAAAGAGCCAGAACAAGGGACAAAGAGAACTTATGGCACATAGCTCTACCCTACAGTGCTTTGTTCACAAGTACCAGGTAGTTTATACCTTAACAGTTATTTACAATGTTAATATGCATAGCTTACCTTTGATCTTTTAACATGGATAAGATTTCTCTTCGTATATTCCAACACGTATAAAAATCTGGATTTGCTTGCAAAATCTGTCCAGAAATTGATAGCCCTTCATCATCATATTCTTTTAATTTTCTCTGTTAATAAAATCAAAACAGAAATATTTAATACTGTTACACTAAAGAACTTCCTTTAACAGAAAATAAAACATTTGTTCTTATTCAAACTGTTCATCATAATATGATACGATGGGCTTCAGAGAATGTGTTTACTGGCAAAATTTATACAGACAAAAAAATAGTGCAAGAAACTTGACATGCTTCATAATGCTAGTGCCCAGTATATTGTCATCTTTAAAATTTGAGAAAAAAATTAAATTACACAAACATTTCCAAAAATAAAATATGAACAACATCACTTTCAAAATGTGCAAGACACTTCACTTGAGACTCATTCTTGTATCTGAAAAATAATTTCTCATCTTCTTTGCAATTACTTTGATCAATATTATTTTTAATTATTTAACTTTTTTTAAATAGACTTATATTCAACTTTTTCTCTATAGTTTAGTTAAGCTCTTGAATAAATAGTGGATATATATACACTTACATAGTATATTAGACTGTTATACATTGTATATGACTTGCAGACTTGTGTACAAGATGTAATTCTTACGTAACCTAGCCCATTACTTTGAGACATTATCAGAAAAATTAACAAAATATGATAGTTCTTTAAAGATTGTTTATTGGAGTTATTGTTAGGTTCTTCACAGAAGAAAAGGAATTTATGAAATGACCATGAAAATGGTTAGTCAAGAGCATTTCTGCAGATTGTAATAGATGAAGTATCTGTAGTCTTTAAAATTCCCAGACTTAAATAAAATGAATAATATACAACTTAAACAGTTAAAGAGCAAGCAAAATCAAGTACCAAAATTTAAGTACTTTTACATTTTCTTCACAAAAATGGAGAGTTATCTATCACTCGATTTATTTGTATTGTGAAACTTTTACAATCTATTTAGAGCCTATCCCAGTGTCTCCAAGGGTTAAATGGTTCTATACAAAATTATACTTGTCTCTATTCATATGCATATGGAAAATAAAACTGTGGACCCTCAGGTTTTTCAATTGTCAAAATAAATTACAGTAACTTTATGTTTCAGAACCGTTTTCTGAGAAAAATAAGGTTTTTTCAGGTTTTTTTTAGCATATACAAAGTTTTAGTTACTTTTAAAATAATACACAACTTCAAAAAATAGAGTTAAGAAGCATTCCTTTTTACACTTGAGTTACAATAAATAAACAACTGAATCACCTTCTCAAATATTTTCTGGGTGCCTGTCTCAAAAAGTTGAAGTTTCTTTTGTCTTTCTTTCTCTTTTTCTGCTTTTTGCTCTGCTGTTGTTTTTACCTTCAGTCGTCCATGCTGAAAGAGAATCTCAATAGTTTACAACAGATAAAGACAAAACAAATAACCTAAATTAATATATTGAATGGAAAAGAAAAACAGCAATTTTATAACAGTTAAATAGCTTAGCCTCTAAAATTATAATGTAATACTAATAGATACTTCTAAATGGACAATAAACTCTTGCTTCAATGTTATTTTGTTGAATAAAAAGTGTCTTGGAATAAGTATGATGCAGCATTAATGTTAAAAAAAATATAAAAGTTTCTTATTACATATAAAAAGGTTCTGTACATGTAGAATGAAAATCAATATAAATGTACAGTAGTCTAAACCAAAATTATAACTATATGTGGAAAGATGGGAATGTTCACTATATTTTAACCTCCACTCACAGCATGCTAGATATGCAGATAGATATGTATAAACTGGTCTGATAATGATAATTTTGGCCATAAATCCAATATTTGATGAAATTTGGCATAAAGGAGCCATGGGTGAGTACAACACTTGAGCAAAACTGTTTGAGAAACAAAATACTAGAAAAAAATATACAAGCTTTGATAAATAACAAAAAAAATTTAACAAATTAAAAACTGAAGAAATGGTTTTCCAAAATTAATGAAGTGAAGCTGAGAATCATGCCATCCAAGTAATGTCAAAGAATATTTTTAAATAAGTGAAAATCCAAAAACAATTCGCATTAACTTTCTCTATATCAAAGAAAATAAATTATTGTTACCCTCTGTTTTGTTCTATCACACCAATTATTTGTTCACTTTACTCTCTCACAACAGAAACCTAACATGCAAAGACACGTTGTGAAAAACTATTATCAAAGCTCTTAAAAACAAGACACAGAACATATTCCACAATTCACTTGCCCAAAAGAGCAGAAACTTCATCAAAAAATAAATGTACTAAGTGAGGTAAACATAATTATTTTTAAAAGAAACCACATTATTGCTTATTAAATAACATTTTAAAGTTGTCTACAAAATATTTAACAATAAATTCCAACACTTTCACACACAAAGAGAAATATATCACACAGCCTTGTAACTTTCTCAATTTGTTTATTTAGTCTAGTTATATAGAAGTCAGATCTACAATTTTAAGTTATCAAAGAATGCATTAGCCTCTACATCACTGATTCTCTTTTAAATTTCACCTCTAACGAGATAGAGATTCTTACACACACACACACACACACACACACAAAATCAGTGAACTAAATAAATAAAATGCCACTGAAAGCTAAATATTGTTGGAAATAATATATGCTGTATTTTTATATCCAAGCTCTTCATATACATATTCATTCATATAATTTATGATTTTTAACATTCAAGTGACTAGGATTTTACAACATAATAACTAGACTACCCCATGTACAAGCCAATAAAAATATCATTGTTTACATTAATACAATTATTAATAAACACCTTATGCATATATACAAACACAACAGTTTAGTTTTTAATTATACTTGTCACAAAATATTAGCATCAAACCTATTATATTTTCAAACACTACACTTTAGGAATTTTCAAAAATTAGAAGAGTGCATAATAATAACATTCTATCTATTCTAACAATTGGCAATAATGAGTTTCACTCATTCCATAAATCTTCAGATTGGCTGGTATATAACAAACACTGCAGCAGTTAGAACACTATTTATACAAGTCATCTGTCACAACAACACTATTATGGCAGAAGCACCCATCTAAGATGGCAAAGCATGGCCACAATTAATTATTTTTTCAGAAGTCATTAGCACCAGGTATATTTTTAAGCTTTAAACTTCAGCCAGTCCCTTAAGGATTTTCATGAATTAGAAGGGTGTATAGTAATATTATTCCAACCAAACTAGACCTGTCATATTCACTGCCAGCATCAAGATTTGCACAATCCAGAACTCTGAGGCTGGTTGAGACAGCAAATACAGCCATGATGAAAACACTGCTTACATAAGCCATCCATTACAACAACTGTCATAACATTAATGCTCCTCCCAAGCTGGTGAAGCATGGTCACAGTTAATTGTACTTGTCATGAGACATTAGCATTGGGCCTATATTTTTAAACATTACATTCTAACCCCAGTCCACTATAAACTGTCAAAAATTAGATGAGTGTATAATAATACTATTCCAATTGCACCAGAATATCCAAGGTCCAAATGCACTCTGCTACTACACAGAAGATGAACTAAGAAAATCATACTTCTAATGGGTAAAGAAAGACCACTTATCTGTTAGGTGTTAAGCAGTGAAATTCTCAAAAATACAAGTAGAAGTATTCAGCTGGGTGAAATCTATTTAACATTGAATATATTGATAAGAACATATTTCCATCAACAATGAATGTTGAAATACTACAGAATGATTTGAATTAATTGGTAAATTGGACAAATATTTGGCAAATAATCTTTAATTACAGTAACTATATAATACATTTGGGTTGTTATAATTTCAGTTGCATGTTCAATGTAGATGAAAAACCAGTAAATTGCTCAACAACAGGAGTGGATCTTGGTATTGTGGCTAAGTAACCCAAGTCAGCAAGGCAGATATCTGTTGCTAATATAAAGCTAACAGAAGTTTTATGTGTTTAGCGTATATACAGATGCTGATCACAATTCAAAAAATACAATTATCTATTAGTGTAAATCACAAGCTAGGCCTAAAACAGAATGATGTGTACAGTTTTGGTCTCCTTACCTACAAAAGGATACTGAATTACTAGAAATGTTTCAGAAGATGGTTACTACAATAACTCTGAGGAAAAAATGGTTATTTTATAGAAACATGTTGAGATCTCATACTTTCTCTTAAGAAAATGGAAAATTACAATCTTATTTAAATTTACCAGTTTATCCAGAGAATTGACAAGATAAAGGTCTATGATTTCTTTGTTCTATATTAAATTAATATTTAAGATTTAGAATATATTGCTACACTTCAGTTACTGCAAAATTATTACCCTCACCCCTGAAGAAGGGAGGGTGAGGGTATTGCCATCACATCCATGCACGTGTTTTTCTGTGTTTTTGCATATACAACTTGAAGATTAATGTACATGTAAATATTACCCATAATAAGAAGTCAGTATAGAACAGTCATTCCAAAATTTGATCTAAATCCAAATTCTGGATCACTTTGAAGCACTTCTAAATAATGAGGAGATAGAACATTTTCACAGTTATGGGCTAATAACTCTATAAAATGTGATCAGATTTGTACCACATTTCAAGGGGGCATTAAAGTTTATAATGCTCATTACACTACTAAAAATTATCTGAACCCAAGAAGAATTTTCCCAAGTTTTTAAAAGTGAAATTTGATGCTATCTTGTAAAGGAGTGGAAGGAAAAGTGTATGCAATCTCACTGACTGCTCTTGTTCTTCTCACTATGATTAGTTTATGGAATGAATAGCCATCAACAAAAGTGGAGGTAAACACCTTACAAGTTTACGATGGAAAATAATGGTGGTTTTTAAATGTTTAATATTTTTTCTCTCGATGATAGGTGTGAAAAGACAGCTTTGACAAATTGAATAGTCTCTTGTTGTCTGTTTATCACATCATTACTATTAGTAGAGTTAATTGCTCTTTCAAGAGGTTATACCTAAGCACTTAATTTTTCAGAACCTCTGTGATTACACATATCCTTCAAATAATTATCCAAAGGCCCAGGATCCACACTATACAGTAGCAAGTGAAATCTATTATTACTTACATGCATGATAAAATTATTCAGTTAATGGTACAATGCTTACTATAACTAATTATACTTTATATTGTATAATGTGCTCTTTGAGCTGTTTATCATTCTACAATTTATGAAATATTTAGCAAAATAAATATATTTATATAAAGTTTTACAAAATGTAATTAATAAACACATTAGGTTTTTTGGTTTCCACATTAAAAATTACAGATTAATATAAATTATAATATAGGCATAATTTATATTTTTAACTAACAAAAAAGATATTACTGGTGAAATATAATAAATGATAAACGTAGTAAAATATAAGGTTAAAAAACAGAACAAAAACCATATACACCCTACTCCAGCTTCTGTTATCGAGTTAATAATCACCTAAACAGGCTAGGTACTATTTTTACCGGTAAAAAGAGTGCCCAACTTGATATTTTTGCAACTGTTTTTACATTAGTATTTCTAAAACTACTACCATTAGGCCTATTACTACAGTATCACACTAGTTTATACTATAGTTATACTTCGTTGTCAGTAGACTCTCCCAAATTTATTACCCTGGAGTTAGGTTATGTACTGAACGATCCAATTAACTCTGGGATATGCAGTACAAAATAGTACACTACAATAACAGAAAGAAAAAGAAAAAAGATATGCTCTATAAGTAGTCCATTAATTTCGTCACTATACCATTTCGGCATTCCAAGCTTCTTCAATATTTTCTCCTCCCCTCGTAACAAACTACCAAGGCAAATTATTTCAAGGTGGGAATATTTCAAACACTTTCACAGCGTAGTTAACTATTTGGGGAAATGTTGCAATATATCACATTGGTGTTGTATTTATATTTACGAGATGAAAGAAGCGTTCCAAGCTAAATAAATTTTTGTTTTTAATCTTAAATCCTATTCTTTGATATTGTGCTGTTCTGCCCAAATATTTACTACACGTTTGTTTTGGCTTCACCAGGGACGGTTTTAGTCATTTTGGAGGTATGGTAAGAATTCAATAAATTGCCTCCCGTAATGATAAAAAAAACAACTCAAAAGTGGAATAAAAGGCAAAGAATTAGTGGTCATTCCATGTGTGGGGCTCCAGACAATTACCCAGTTTACTCAACAGTTAAGATAGTGGGGTTTCGCAAGTATTAGTCATCTGAATGTAAAATAATTTGTTTTTCTGTTTTGCATGTGTGTAGTTTTTTCTTATGCTATTTATTAATTAAATTATGACTTTGAAATAGGAGAAAGGGGTTGCTGTGTTTTTGTTTTTATTTTATTTTTTTGGTATTTAAAGGCTTTACCATATTTATCTTAAAATTATTTATTGTTATATGAGCATGTTTTGTAAGCTAACTAAATACAGGTAAACATCGATATAAAACGCATCGATAAAGCGCGATAATCAGTTGGGCGCAATGGGGTCTTAGGCCCCAAATTTTTTGGGGTTTCTACAGAGGCCGCCGCTTAATATTACCACTGCTTAATGTAATCAGCCGGTTAATGTGATCAAAAATCAAAAACCAAATCCACTTCAATCTTTTTGTATGGTTTTCACGCCGCATATTGTGATCAAACCCCGGCCTGCCCGTTTTTGTTTCAGTACTGAATTCGTATTTTAAACTTTGCCATGACATTTTTTTATCTGATAATTATTTGACTTCAGTTTGTACTTAGATTTTAATAATTAGTAAATAAATTATCAAAATTAATTACTATATGTATTAACTTTTAAAATTGAACTAATTTTAATCAGCGTCTAATCGTAAAAACGATCACATGATTGCTCTGACGGAACTACTTTTAGAATATCAGCCCCCATCAAAGTAATGAATTCGATAAATTTCTTTAGAATTCTGCTTTTTACATTTAATTTCAGTCTTAAAATTGAGTTTAATAAATAAAAATAAATAAAAAAATGCTATATCATTGGTGTAAGTAGTTTTGTTTGTTTTTCTTTATTTCACTACAAAACGCGTAAATTTTGTATTATCGCTCACCTCGAGGGTCAAAAAGATATATAATCAAATCGGTATAAGGCGCAATCAGATACAACGCGGTCGAATTTTTTGGACCCCAACTAGCGCCTTATATCGATGTTTGACTGTATAATTATAATTCTTTAAATTTGTTTATCTCCTCGGTGGCATAACGCTATGTCGGCGGACTTAGAACGGTAGAAACCTAATTTCAATAATCAGGGCTGAAATAAATTTTGTGCTTAACTTCAAACAAACAAATACTCGTTTAAAAAATTAGTATTAGATCTATCATGTTGTAATATCATTCATTTGTTGTAGGGTTCTTTTTAAATTATCTGTTGGAGTAATTCAAGGTCCACTCCACTTAATGATAATAATTAGATTATTTTCTTCTTTAACGTTTTTCACAAGCGTGACTACTTCTGGGCTTCTGTAAGTTGCTGTAGGTCTATGTTACAAATGATATTAACTAAGTCAAATACACTAACTAACATAAAGTAATAGCGTACTTAATACTGGCTTACTTTCTACACTTCACAACTGTCTCATATTTATACTCTAGCTTCAGATTGGTTAAAAATACAGATTACCACAGTCCATTTCAGTCCGAATACAGAAAAATATATGAAATACAACATAACACTGAATTATACATTCACATTTTTTGTCATTTCTCTTCCGAGGTTCATGGTAAATATATAAATAGAATGTTATTCCTTGTTATCACTTGCTGTTCTGCGGCTGGGATAGCTCTTCTTGAATAGGTGGTTTTGTGAATCTATTGGAAGTTTCAACTTAATGAATCTCCCAAAGTAGTTTGATAAGAACTCAGAACTTCTCAGGAGATCTTATTGACATCAACATACTTCCATTGACAAGTACTATAGATGATATTTGGCTTGGATTTCCTGTCCTTTTGAATTGAATAAAGCCCGTTATTGATTCTTTTTAGTACAGTATATAGCTTTCAAACATCTGTAGTTAGGATTTTGACTCTTCCTGCATTGGAAATTATGCATTTATGTAATGTTACCACAATGGAATAAAGTGTTGTTAGTTTTAACATCATAGGACTTTTCATTTTATTGCCAGCTTTCTTGGGTAAACTGATACATTTCATTGACAGTTTTCTTTATTTTCTCATATATCATGTGTAAGATTATTTTGAGTAATTATTCTCCAGGCAATAATGGTACAGAAGGTCCTGTAGCACTTTTAGTTTTGCTGTATGATAACTCACAAGCAACAATGAGTAATTTTGATGCATCCTAGTTCCATTACCAACTGCAGAGCATTCTTTAAGGATGTACATCTGTTTTACTTTAGCATAATTCTCATGTCATCATCTTTTATGCCATCTATAAATTGGTTATTTACCAATGAGAACAATATTTCTCGAGGAATGTCGAAGTAAGACAACTGAGCAAGCCTTTCCAAATCTTCTGCAACTTCAACTAAGGTATTTTATTTCCTCCATGCCCTATTTCAAAGTTTGTTCTGGACACCTGTTCCCTGGTGTGACAGTTTGAATCTGTTGGAATAGGCGGCTACCAAGGTTTATAATAACTGTCTCATTCAAATAATATGTCTGTTTTACTTGTAAAAGCGAAACAGCAAATGTCCAACAGAACCTTTTATGAAAGAAGCTACGAACAGTTTAGAAATGTACTCCATATTTTCACAAGAGTTGTATGTGCAAAGACTTTTGGCTGTGTATTAGGCCCTGCATGGCCAGGTGAGTTAAGGCGTTAGACTCGTAATCTGAGGGTCGCGGGTTCGAATCCCCTCGCACCAAATATTTTCACAAGAGTTGTATGTGCAAAGACTTTTGGCTGTGTATTAGGCCCTGCATGGCCAGGTGAGTTAAGGCGTTAGATTCGTAATCTGAGGGTCGCGGGTTCGAATCCCCGTCGCACCAAATATTTTCGCCCTTTCAGCTGTGGGGGTGTTATAATGTTACGATCAATCTCACTATTCGTTGGTAAAAGAGTAGCCCAAAAGTTGGCGGTGGGTGGTGATGACTAGTCTTACACTGCTAAATTAGGGACGGCTAGTGCAGATATCCCTCGTGTAACTTTTCCCAAAATTGAAAAACAAACGTTGGCTATTATTTGCCAGTGATAATTTCCTAATAGCTTTAGAGAGTTTAGGCAATTTTAATATTCTGTAGGAAATGGATGTATAAACTGTAAGTCTAATGACACTTATCATTTTTAGTTGTAGCAAATTATATTAACACACTTGTTAAATAATACATATTAAAGGTTTTAACCTAACTAAATCTAGACATTGATGATGTAATCATATGAGGAAGTGTAGTAACGCTGTTACAGCATATTTGTTAAAATTGTACGGACAGTCATTAAAATAAAAAACAAGTATAACTTGTAAAATAAAATATTTTGTCTTACGTATTAAGAGTATTTAAATTTAAATCTTTTAAATAATCAGTTGATTTATAATTAAAGAGTCAAACAGTAAGTTTTAATTAAAGTATTGTCGTTTAGGACGATTTAAACACAAATGGTCAGGAAGTGTATAAAACTAATGAATTAGCGTTTCAAACTAATTGCACTAAGTAAAGTCATGTTGAGATATCATAAAATATGTTTTAATTATTTATGATATCGTCCTTTTTAAGACGATTTACATACTAAAATGGTCAGGAAAGGTATGGAATTAACAAATTAATGATAAGTTTCCATTTCAGGATTATTTAAATGATCATGAAAATGTAATTAACTAATGAAATAGTGAAAAGCGTCCTTTATTGGACATATAAACTGTCAGGAAATGTAATTAACTAATGAATTAATGTTTTACATTGACTACATTAATTATAATCATACTGAGAGATGTTACAACTTGTGTATATTCAGTGTAGTACTTAAGTACTAGTTTAGTATTAAAATACTGAGAAGTTCAACAGTTTTCTTTGATACATCAAACATAGTACTTTAGACAGGGATAAAATTACCCCCTCCCCCCCCAAAAAAGGGTACCGGTAATGATATGCACATACATCAAAAGATGTTGCTCACATGTGTAATTTATAATCTAGTTTACTCAACATCCAACAAAAACATACAAACATTATTTCGATAGTTGTAAAAAAACAAGTATATGTATTAATTAAACAGGAATTTAAATTAAAAATTGTAAAGTTTCAAACTTATCTAACATAACATGTGATTTTTTTGTTTTTCTTATTATTCTGCAGAATAACACAATGACATTAAATGAGTTAATATCAGGGCAGGTATCGATCACAGAACATCAGTCAAAGAATCGCGTTAGTCAGATATGTTTATGGTTATTGAGCAATCATAGACACCACACAGTCAAATGAAACTATTCAATTGATTTAATAATTATTGATATCAAAGCTAATAAATAAATTTTTCTTATGATCTTGATGTCAACAATGATTAGTGTCATTAGGTCATTTATTGATTTATTTGGAGAATATTTAATTATTATTTAGATTTTATAAGTCGGTTTTTTCTGCTTTCTGAAAGTACGAAAGTAGATATGCTGATTGGCAACAAAATCAGATGAAATAAGTCTCGGTACTGAGTACAAGCTACATTTTACCCTTGGCTTTAGCTTTCTTGTATCTAGGGAAACATGGCATATCTTATGATTTCATTTATCATGGCGAAGCTTAGGAGAACTGCAACTTTCATAAGTTAATGGATTTATCTGAACAAGTAAAATATTTCTTTATAATCTTGTGTCACACCAAAAAGAGACATGGTGTACCACATGGCATCTCTAAAGATAGTTGGAAAATCTTTAGATTTTAAGGGTTGGAGTATTTATAAATTTACTTATTTATTAGAATAAATAAATTTACTCTTGGTATTTTTCCTTTTAGAGCCTCACTTGCTGACACATGAGCTTCCATTCACCAAATACTAAAGTATTTCTTTCTGTGAGAATGAGTGGTTTACTGGGTGTTAAAAATTCTATAATAAGAATATATGAAGATCAATAATCTAAAACCTTCATGCATAGTCATTCACGTTTTATAGGAATGGATTAGTTTTACTTCTAACGTTATCGAAGACTTAAAAGTTTGCAAAATATTTTTTACGATGAATGTTGATCATCTGTCAGTTAGGATTAGATTTATCATTTGAGGCGTGTAGCATTTTAAGTGAGAAAAAATATATTCAGAACAAACATTATTAGTTTTTTAAAACTCTCAGTTTAATTTTCAAAGAGGGATCGCAGAAGAAACACATGCATCATTGTAGAGAGGTATCTGGAATTGTATAAATTAGGCTATAATTATTCGTTTTGAACGAGTGGATTTAGTGAATGACTAAACATTACACTGAATGAAAACGTAATCAAGCAAATAGTATGAGATAAGTACAAAATAATTTTTAAGTCACTATTTGTTCGATGCAAACATCTTCCCGATTCTGGAATTGATATTAAGCAGTCTGCGGACTTACAACGCTAAAAACCGGGTTTCGATACCCGTGGTGGGCAGAGCACAGATAGCCCATTGTGTAGTTTTGTGCTTAACTCAAAACAACAACAACAACAAGATATTAAGCATTTCAATTATATCTTAATATAAGATTCAAACTGTACTTTTATTTATTTTAAAGATAACAACAATTATTCAAAACTTAAAGAGTAAAGGAATTAGAGCGTAATGCCATGTGGCATTATCTCCATATATTCATTTATTGAAATAAACACACGCACACAAGCCAAAATAACAAGTACTACGCATAAATAAATGAATTAGAAAATGAAAGGTTGTAATTTCTCAAGTTGTTTTCTCGTGAAAAAAGAAAGGCTAGAGGGGATCTGATTGAGATATTTTAGATTGTAATGGAAATTGATAGTGTTGATGCATCATCTTTTTTACATATGTAACAGTGAGAATAGCAGGATTCATCTTCAGATAAGAAAGTTTTATTTTGCTAACAGGATGGATGTCCATTGGAATGGATTGCCTTGAATGCTGTGGAAGCAGTAAATATAAATAACTGAAGAGAAAGTTTTATAAGTATGTGAATGATAAATAGATGTTTTAAAAATCTTTTTAGCTCAGTTTAGAGGAATGAACAAGCGAAATGGACTAGTTGGTTCCATGCTGCTCCAAAACGTTACACTATTTTATTTAGTTGGGGTATAAATTAAAGTGAGTAGAATGTACTTCAGAGATATTTGCCTGAACAAGACTCATACTACGATTGGCTTTGCTTATAGAATTAAAATAAGTTAATTAGAAACCACACTTCCATTTTAACATTGCAATTGATGTTTTTGTTTCAGAAAGTATGTCGTAAGAGCAGCTCAAAAGTGCTAAGTATGTTTTGTAGCGACGGTCCACTAACCACGTACCCTTGCTAGGATTTAGTCTTAGAATACTAACCATTAGACCACAAACCATAGAATAAGTAAATAGATAAAAAGAGATACCTCCAGTGGCATAACAGTATTTCTGCGACTTACAACGCTAGAAACCGAGTTTCGATACTCATGATGGGCAAAACACAGATAGCCCTTTTTTAGCTTTTTGCTTAACTACAGACAGACAAAAAGAGATTAAATACTTCTTTTCTTTTATCATTTTAATTCATTTTTAATTTAGTCTGCCACTTCCACATGCCTATCACAGAGGGCTACAAATATGGCGGAGAACAGGGGAGAAGGGTGTGATAAATCTTACCAAGAGACTGTTGAGGTAACCAAAGACGAATATTCGGGAGATAAAAAAGGACAAGAACCTAAAAACTTACAAGATTTAGTGCAATGTGTAAGTATTAGTAATACACTTTCATTTACTGGTAATTATAATTGTACGTGTTTCAAACACGGCAATTGAACTTTTAGTTTTGAAAAATTACCTGTGCAACTTGGTTTGTACTAACGTTAAACTTAGTTAAGATATATATAATTCTTAAACTGTTAAAGGAAACCTGAAATATAGTTTATGCATGAATATTATATAGAGTTGGGTGGTATTAAGGAAGTATTTGATAGAAAAATGTGTTGACGATTGTTTTATTGAACTAGAACAATTTCTTTCTAATGAAATGCCAATTTTATGCAGCAGAGTGCCAAATTTTTTCCAACAATGTGTTACTTCTCATCTTGAAAAATACAAGCTGTAATTACCAAATTACCTGTCTAATTAAATTCTCACTTGGAAACGAACACTCTTGAAAATTGTGTGTAAAAATGGCTGATATGGGCACAGAAAGCACTATGTAGAGGAGCGAACAATGTTTAGACCTTATACATAGTGCTCTCTATACCCATATCAGCTGTTTTTACATATATAATTTTCTCTACAAGTGGGGTTTCTCGTTATCACAAAACATTCTTTTGAAATAATTTTCCTGACATGATTAAGTTCTCACTTTGAAAAATCATGTAAAAATTAAATAAAAAGGTAGATTGTATAAGAAATATTTGGGTGAGATGCTGTCAGGTTTTTCCAAAACCTGGTGAGACTTTGTACAGTGAGACATTGTCCATATTCTACTTAAGATATCAAAAGCAAATTATATTTTGCCTGTCACATTGATATACTTAACCAAGAATTAAGTACACACTTCATATCTCCAGATAAGCCATTTCTATCTTTATTCAAAACAATTGAAGAACAACTTAGTTCCTTGACTTGACCCTCAGTGTGGATTCCTGTAGGTGGTGAGGGGAACTCCCAGAGAAGGTTCTGTTCTTTCAGTTTACCTCCTCTAGGATCTAAACATCCACCCACGTGTTTGCTGTGCATGGTAACCTGTGAAGAGGAGGAGAAGATCCTGATGGTTGAGGGGTCCAACCCTAACACACCACTTTGGCCTTAAATTCTTGTAGACAGGTGGCCTTGAGGTGGCCCTTCTTGGGACAATTGGCTAGTCCACTCAGGCTAGGGTCAACCAAGTACCAATGTTGGATGTTCTCAACAGGTGTTGTGGACATTGTATCTGATGCTGGTGTTTGGGTATAGTGCTCACAAAACCCTGGCATTGCTGCAATATCCTTGTTTGGCACTGTAATGCCTCCTCTTGTAGGGCTCCATGGTGGCTGGGATCAGTGAGCACTGAAATATTCTTTCTTTATTATGGATCCTCAAATAAAATAGTGAAACAACAGCTCATAGGTAAATGGCCATGCCTTGAAGATTTTGAGCAGCAATCTTCAACCTCTGTAACACCTGTACCACATTTTCTTTTTCTATATTCTCTTTCAGACAAACCTTTAGGACAAATGTTTCCCTTTTTTTTATTCAGAAGGGACTAGAGGGACTTGCTGTTTCTACTAAGTCAGTTAAAAGCTTTGTTCTGGTGATATATTGGTGGAAACATCCATTCCCAAACACTGTGGACTTCTCTTGCATTTGGAGATGATTGGGGATCATTGAGGATACTCCCCATGCTACTTTGAAGTTGTTACAAGGAGTTATTGTTGAGAGGGATGTGAAGAATGTCCATGAGTTAGGGATCCTCACTGGTTTCTCCACCTGAGGAGTTTATGCAGTGAGGCATATCTCTGTTCTCAAAGTTAGAATTATGATGTCGACCAATGTCCTCATTTTGAAACAAACTTTTGAAAATTATATATGTAAAAACAGCTGGTATGGGTAGAGAAAGCACTATGTAGAGGAACAAACAATGTTTAGACCTTATAGTGTACTTTTATTGTGCATACATCATTTCTATCTTTTCTTAACTTTTCAGGTTAAGACTTAATCTGAGGATGACCTAGAAATGTCAAAACGTTGTTCTCTCCTTATCAATAAGTGTTAATACCCATATCAGCCTTTCTGAGATACATTTTTATTTCAAGTTGGTTTTCATCTTTTATTTACTGAACTTCTTTTGAACCATCCTTCCATTCTCATTTGTATGGATGGTTCAAAATCAAATGACTCTGTGGGCTTTGCACAGTTTGTTGTGGTTCAGTGGTTGGACACAGAAACCTCTCTACAGTTTCTGTGTTCACTGCTGAACTGTATGCAATTTCTCTTGCTCTGGATCACATAGAAGCTAAGCAGTACTCAAATTGCACTATTTATACTGACTCGCTTAGTACTTTACTGGCCCTGGAATCCATTCACACTAATTCTGACCCTGTTCTCACTGATATTCAAAACCAACTGGCTCATTTCTCTCTAACATTTCCTTCTATCCAGTTTTTCTGGATACCAGATCATGTTGATATTTGCAGGAATGAGCTCGCTGACACCGCAGCTAAGCCTGTCTGCTCTGGCACTATCACTTCTCTGCCTGTTCCATACATGGACTAAGGTTCTATATCCAAGGTTCTGCTCCATCTAGATGGCAGTCGACTTCAAGTGAGCAACATGAAAACAAGCTTTTCCAGATAAAACCCTCTATTGGACTTTGGCCATCTCTTTTTTTCTAACAATGAAAAAGAGGATGTTGATCTAACTAGACTATTCATTAGTCACAGTTTTTTTAACTTGTAGTTTTCCTTTATCTGGGACAATGCATCAATGTGTGGTCTGTGTGACATTCAGGTCACAGTAGCTCACATTTTACTGTCATGTTCTCATTACAACTGTCAACGATGGCACCATTTTAGATATGTTTTGTCCCAAGGTTTATTTCTAATGTTGAACAGTATCATTGGCAATGGTGACCCTGTCCATCTTACAAATGTTTTTAGTTTTTTAAAGGCCATTGGCATTTTTAACACTTTTTAAGTTTTCAATTCATAAATTAGACTATTTTTTTAACACAATTCCTTTTTTACAAATTAATGTAAAATTATTTTGATACAAAATTAGAAAATACCTGTGACATCAAATAATCCAAAACCAGGACTGGAAAAGCCAACTTCAGGTGACTAACACTTGTGTTTGAATGTACCCGTTAATTATCCTGGTGAGTTATAATAATTAGAATTATGCTACCGAAATTCCTTTACAGCTTGTATTACTTTTCTTTCTCTCTTACTGCTGTAAACTAGATTTAAAATTGGATTTAATGCTATTTAAGTTTTTAATTCAAAAATTAAACTTTGTTTTGTTTTACCTTGATTCCTTTTTATGCATTTTAATAATTTTACTTTTAATTTTTTTCACTGGTTGGTTGGTGGTGATAGCCTAGTTGCTTTGTGCCATAAAACACCAACCAACACAAGTCCTCACACATGTTTTGTTGTTCATGTTCTTTCCATGATCATACTCCTTCCGTGTTGAGGGTCACAGTGGGGATAAGGGAGATTTTTTTGGTTCTTTCCTTTTTGCTACCCCTAATTGTATCTTATGCCAAATATTTTATTGTTTTTGGATGGTTCCAGTCAGTTTCACTGTTGTGGGAGTTGATTTCTATTATATATACATCCTTTTAGTACAAGGTGTCTGGTTCCCAGATCAATAGATGAAAGATATGTATTATGCTCAGGTATCAAGCTGGTTCTAGACTCCCTCTGGTGTATTGGACTTTAGGTGAAGACAGTATGATCCTCATTCTACTCCTGTTTGGATGTTGGTTTACAGAGCATGGGTTTTGGATGTGGTTGACTTCTTGAGTGCAATCTGTTGTGCTCTAGCCACTATTAAGGGGTACACTTAAGAGTATATCCATTGATTTACGCTGTATGAGATTGAGTGACATATTCAATTCATGGTTAGGATCACCCTCTTGCCACAGTTCTCTCCCACATGGATGTGCTTCTCTCTTTTTTCACCCTTATTTATTACAGATTTCACTGGTAGGCAAAGTGGTAAGTACTATATCAGAAACTATAATATCCCTATACTGAAAATGTATTTCCAGTAGGTACTTACTGAAAATAGTTAATCTTGTGAGGAAAGTAAGTACCTGTCAGAAATACATTTTTAGTACAGGAAAATAATAAATTTTTATCTTTTTATTCTATCTGACCACAGTTATATAGTAGCTTGTAGGCCTTTCATCTGTAATTGGATGCCATATCAGTGTTACAAATAGTAAACAAATAATTTGCAATCCCACTTTCATCTGATAGATATTTGATGAGATGTATTCTGTTCAAAATAGATTGCAAAACAGCTCACCTGCATTGCTGTCAATGATATAATTGTGGAATTTTACCAATTATCACTACACATTATACAGACCATATTCTGCATCTCAATGTGCTGAATTAGTTATTCTTGCCATAGATGAACATGTAATAATTTTGCCTTTAGTGTACAAATTGAACAATGATGTTATTTTTAAACTCGCGATATTGTTGCTAAGCTGTTTATACTGTTTCTTGGGGCTATATTTCATATTGAAGTGAATTATCACTAACTGTATAGAATAAAATCCACTTTTATGAAATGTTTATGTTTGAACCAAGTTTAAGTGACAAATCATTTCAATTTCAAAACATACAACAGGTGCCTGATTTGCATGATAATGAACAGTTAGTGATTGACATTATTTTGTAACAGTGATTTTGTTTTTTCATAACAAAGATATTGCAATTTATGTTTCAATTATTAACTATCCATTGTATTGTCAGCATACATAAAACACTACTTTTCATTGTATCTTTGAATAAAAGTTTAGTTGTAGTTTACACATGCAATATTTGATAATTGTAAAAGGATTTTTCTGTATTAGTCTCAGTCCTAATTTATCTTTCAAAACCACTTTGACTTTCTTTTTCATTATTTTTTAAAGTTTTATTTCAAGTTAAAATTTTAATTACATTTTAATTTTGTGTTTCCATTTGTATATTTTTTTCCCCCAGTGACATTCATATAATCTCTACCTTTTTTGCTAGACCCTACAGGGTTTGACATATGATTTAGTTTAAGTTTAATGAACGGTCTCATTCCTTAATTTTTGTTGAAGTAATTCCATGTTTTTTAGATGTATCCAGCTAATAAAGTGATGTGTTCTTATCTGTATATAAGAAAATTATTTTTATAATATATTTAGTAATATATAAATAAGTAGCATATGCTGATTGTAAGTTATTATTTTTGTATTAAAATGAAAAGCAAAAACATTTTTTAATAGGTGGTATTTCTTTAATTATTCCATGTACTTATCAAATAATGACTAACAATTCATAATGGTTAATCTGACTAATATTGCAGTATTAATTTTGTTTTTAATAGCAATTAACAGAATTTAAACTGTAAAAAGAGAGTTAAGTGTTCAGACAAGGTAAAGCCTGTTGTTTTTGTTAAGTGAAAAGCTGCTTTAAAACCATTCAATGATAAATGAAGAAACAGTAATTATGGTATCACAAGTAAAAGAAAAAGATTCAAAACCACATTTTTATACATTCATTCAGAAATCTCCACCATTTCTTACAAATTCATTTTAAGTTAATACCTAACAGGTTAGTCAAATTACTGTATAATACAAGGATATAAGGATGATATAGATCAGATGATGAGAATTGTAACTGAGTTTATCATCCTTAGGATTTTTGTATATTTTCTGACTTTCAATTAAATTTCTTTAAAATTGTTTTTTTTTCAAATGAGCAGTTGATTTATTAAAGTCAGGACATTTTTGAACTGTTTGTTTTTTATGGGTAAATAATTTGAATGTAAATTATATTCAAGAAATGTATTCAGTTTTTAACTTGTATTTATATATATCTTCCTTTTATGTAGGTACAAAACTTACTTCAGGGAATGCAGGACAAATTTCAGGTTATGTCAGATCAGATTCTTACAAGAAATATCCTTAAAAGGACATTTAAAAATGAGAATTGCAAATTTAATTTTTAGTAAAGCATTTACTTTCTAGAACACCTTGAATGTTATTTACTTTGTAGGTTATCTAACTTAAGTTGAAGTCTATAATAGTAATACTTTGATATTTCTGAATGCAAAAAAAATCAATAGCGCTGCCTATCATAATCCAGGCACATGGTAAAATATAGTATTTATTTGTATAAATTAAAAGTTACTTTTAGTGAAAAAAATTACAAATATGTAAGTTAAACTTTATTAATTTTTACAAAGGTCTAGACTGCAGGAAACTTCACTTCTGTTTAAAAATGAAGGGTAAAATAAAATGTAACTTTGAACATGTTTACTACTTAGAATTAGCAAGTTAATTATAAGTAACTTACTGTATTTAAGTTTTAAAAAATATTTCCCTATAAAGGTTCCATTTTGTACTAGAAAACCATGTAAAGTGTAAGGTTAAATGGAAAACAAAATGGTGTATCTTACTCTCATTCATTGAAATGCCATTTCTCAACTGTAAGCTAACCTTACAGAACAGTGGTTCTTAACCTTGTTGGAGGTACTGAACCCAGGAAGTTTCATACTTGCATTCACTGAACCTTTCGTAATTGGAAAAATAAAATGATTTTTTTCAAATTCAAAACATAAGTAGATCATTTATTAGTGCACAAAATGAACCATGCATCAGTTGCATACAATATCACTGTGTTCAAAGAACAAAACCAACAAAACATGAATTTCACATAAACACAAAAACATAATTCAATGAATATTTACTGCAAATCAATGTGACTTTTGCTGTTGCCTTTCAGAGACAAGTTCAGAAATGTGTGGCTTCACCTTGGCAAGTGCTACTCTCATATCATTTTTGCAACAAAGTCTGTTCCTTTTCTTCATTTTTATGTCTACCATTCTCGAAAAGGATTGCTCGCAAAGATATGTTGTAACAAATGGTATGAGTATCTCAAGTGCTTTCTTAGCAATAAGAGGTACGCTACAATTTGGTGACACCAAAATGTTGAGAGCGTTGTTGTTCTGAAAAGTTGCTGTTGAACCTGGCTCTGCTGAAGATCAATGATTTCATTGAGGTATTCATCATTGACATCTGCTGTCACAACTCTAAACATGAACGACTGTCTCACCCATGCTGGATATGACTCTCTGGTGGGGAAGTATCTGTCGAGAGACTTTGTGAGCTCATCTAAGTGCATGGAAATTGCTTGCTTCAGTTCCCGGGTACAGAAATGTCTCCAATTTCAGACACATCTTCGATCTTACTTACACAGTCGTCCAGCAGGGGAATGTTTGCGAAGTTATCATTCTCTGTTCATCGTTTCCATAATGGTAGCTTTTTTTGAAAAGCCTTCAGGTTTTCTTCCGCTTCGATAATGTTGACTCCACCACCCTGCATCTGTTGATTGAGATGATTGAAGATATCAGCCATGTACGCCAAAATGAGAATGAACTCAGATTTTTTGAAGCAATCTGCATGACAATGTTGGTGTTCTCGCAAAAACAGGGCTAATTCCACACGCATGGCAAAAACATGATTCAGCACCTTTCCCCGGGATAACCACTGAAAGTTAGAATGGTACAGAAGTATCTTGAATTCAGAGCCCATTTTATTACACAGTTCTTTGAATATGCAGTGCTTCAGGGTACTATTTTGCATAAAGTTTGCACATTCCACTACAATTTTTAATACTTCTGCTAGTTTTTAAGGCAAGGTTTTTGTTGTCAACACATGCTTGTGCAGAACACAGTGCGTTACAATGAGGTGTGGTGCATCGGCTTTCACCAGCACACCAAAACCAGAGTTTCGTCCCAGCATGACTGGAGCTCCATCAGAATAAACTGCAGAAACCATATCGCATGAAAGATCGTTGTCTCTGAAGAAGTCATCCACAAGTTTCTTCATGTCGGCTGCCTTAGTTGTTGATGCAAGATGCTTACAAAATAAAATTTTCTTTTATCTCGTTGTTCTTCACACAGCTCATGAATACAACAAGCTGGCTTAGATTGGAATCATCGGTGGTCTCGTCGATTTGAAGGCTGAATTTTGCTGGGCTTGAAATCAAATCTTCAACTACTTGAGCCAAGATGTCATCACTCATGTCATCTATTCTGCTGCTGATGGTGTCATTTGAAAGAGGAATTTGGGATAACATATTTTCAACAGCTTTTCCCAGCATGATATTTGCCATTTTCAATGCAGCTGGTTTTATGAGTGCTTCACTAATGGTGTGTGGTTTGCCCTGCTTTGCGATCAAGTTCGCATCTTCGTACGATGCTGTGAGGATCGGTTTGTTGATGGGTACAAAGCCGAGAATAGTCAAAGTAGCATTTTAATCAAACCTGGCTCTCTTTACCTTGAATTCAGTAAGTGTTGTGTTTTTGTATTTCCCATCTCCATGCAACTTTAGGGAGTGTTCTCCCATTTTTGCTGGTGCTAAACTAGAATTACTCAACTTGGCATTGCAAATCATGCATTGAGGACGCTGACTCCCATCATGTTCCAATATACACGTGAATCCATATTGTACGTATTTGTTTAACCACTTTCTGTTTTTGCTCAATATAGCTAGTATGAAGGGATTGAAAGATGAGGAAAAAAATCACAAATGACACATGATTACTACAGTCACAAATCGACTGCTAAGCGCACAAAGTTCCCTGCAGCACAGATATTAAGGCTAAATGATGTGACGTGATCAGCTGCAGCCAATGATGACCATCTGGAGCATGAGGTCACAAAACCATACGAGTGGGGTGAACGGAATGGACACACACAGTGTGTGTGTGTCTTGACCTCCACCAAACCCCTGAGACTGAATCACTGAACCTCTGGGGTTTGATTGAACCCAGGTTAAGAACCACTGCTTTAGAATGATATTTGTATGCACTAAAAGTCAATCCTGGAAAATTACACAAAAAATAAATTTTGTAAGAAATGTGAAAAACCATCAATTCCCAGATTATTATTAGAAACTAATAGTGGTATAAAAGCATCATGAAAGGTTGAAAGGAATTATTAAGATTGAAGAATTTAAAGCATATGCAATTTTTTCCAACATAAAAAATATAATATTATAAATCTGGTAAGATACTGAACATAAACTTATTAGTGCATGTACAGATAAACAAGTAATTTATCTATATGTAAAAACGGTTGGTTTAGGTTGAGAAAATTTCTTTATGTAGTGGAGCAAACAACATTTCAACCTTCTTGGTCATTGTCAGGTTCACAAAGAAAGAAAGAGGTAATTGACCAATAGCTGACCACATGTTTGAAGAGGGTTGTGTAACTGAGTGTAGGAATGTAGAGGGCATGCTTAGATGTTTGATTATATTTATTAATATAGGTATAAAGGTGTTTCTTTGTATTGGTTTATTTTGGGTTTGAGTTGTTGTATAAGTAAGGCTTCTTTAATTTTGTGTTTGTTTGTTTCTTTATTTAGTAATTGGGTGTTTTCTATGGTTATGTTGTGTTTTTTTGATTTGCAGTGTTCAAAAATGTGTGAAGGTGACTTTTTATGTTCTTTGAATCTGGTTTCCATTTTTCTACTTGTTTCTCCAATATAGAAGTCATGGCAGTTATCACATTGTATTTTATAAATAATGTTGGTGTGGTGTTTGTCAGTGTAGTTTTTACACAGTATAGACCTTAGTTTTGTGCCTGGTTTTTGAATGAATTTGGTATTGACTGAAATGAAATATTTTGTTACTAGTTTTTGCCAAATGTTGGTTATTTTTTTCTGATGTTGGAAATATATGGTGTGCAGCAGTATATGGTTTTGTGATTTTTAATTCGTGAGATATATTTACTTTTGTTGGTTGATTTTGTTTTTTGTCTTGATGTGTGCATATGATGTTTTCTACTGTTTGTGGAGGAAACTTATTGATGTTGATGAAGTATTGTTTTATTTTGTGTAATTCATCATTAATTTTATCTGGTGAGCACAGTTTTATGGCTGTGCTTATTTGGTTTCTTAGTATGTTGAGTTTTTGTTTTGTTTCATGTGCTGAGTCCCAAGGAATGTAGAGTCCAGTATGGGTGATTTTTTGGTGGATTTCTGTTTTAAATTGTGTATCGGTTCTTGTAATTTTGAGGTTAAGAAATGATATTTGATTGCTTTCTCCCTGCTCACATGTGAAGTTTAATGTTAAAATGTATGGAGTTAATGTGATTGAAAAAATTAAGTGTGTTCTGTAGATGTGAATCCTGCAGTCGTGTCCTCTACATATCTGTACCAGTATAGTGGTGGATGTAATGCTGTGTTAATTGCTTGTGTTTCAACTTGTGTCATAAAAATATTGGCTACAACTAATGATACTGGATTGCCCATTTGTTTATGTATAATTGTGATTGTTGAACATGAAATTTTTCTTCATTGTGGTGAATTCTATGAGGGTTACTTGGAATGTCTATTGATGGGTTAAGGTCTCAGATATAGAGTTCCAAGACTATCTTGCAGGCTTCAGCAATTGGGACTTCTGTAAAGAAGGATATAATATCAAAACTAGCCATTAAGGCTTTATGATTAAGTTGATTTAGATTAGACTTCAAATTCATCAAGAGTCTTTGATGAATGAACTGGCTGATGTTACACATTTTGAAGAATGCCCATGCTATGTATTTACGAAGATTGTAATTAAACGATTGGTAAATATATATTTTTCTCTACAAGTGGGTTTCTTGTCATCACTGAAGTAATTTATATGTTTGACAGGGAGTTTAGTAAAAGCATTTGATAAGATTTTGTGTTGTATCAAGATAGTTTTAAAGATATGCTAGTGAAAATTTAATTTGACAGAATAATGTGTAAATAACAATTTTAAACATACACTAGCTAATAAGTTAATCAAATAATATTTGTATATGTGTCAGCTTACCTTATAGCATAACCTTTAAAAACTTGAGTGTACAGATAGAGCTAAAAATAATTAGAAAATTTAGAAATTTGTTTAGAATAGTATGAAAGAATATATGTTGATTTAAAATTACATTTAAAATAGTACAATTTCTTTTTTGTAGTCTTTTTATAAAACTTTTGTTTAATAATGTTTTAAAGTTTTCACATAACTATTTTCTGTATATTTAGCTTTGATTATAAAGGTATTTTAATGGCATTATCTCTTATATACTTGTATAGTTTCTTGAAGTTGTGTATAATTAGACCTAATATTAATACTGTGCAGTTCTTTAGAATATATTTAGTTGTGCTAATTCTGTTACATAAATTTTGCTAACAATTTTAAATGTGTATATTCAAAATTCATATCAATAATATTTGTCAGTACAATTGGATTTAGATTAATGTTTATTCAAAAATTACATGATGAATGTTTTCTTGACAATTTGAAATATATTTGTTAACAGGTTTTATCTGATTAAAATTTTGTCATCTGTTTTCAGTATATGGCTGTTCAGAATTATGTTGACCAATTGTATTTATCCACAAAGTTTAGGTCAGACAGAATTGTAAAATAATTTTGTTACTTTCTTGACTCTCTGTGACATTATTTCTTTAACAGTATGTACAGTTACACACTCAACTAAGCATCATCAACTATAGTTTATAAAGTTAGATAATGTTATCATGTTTTATTGTATTTATTTAAATGTAGAAATTATTCAATGAAAGTGAGGATACTCAACTGATTACCTTAATAAGACTGGTGGTCTTTGAGACCTTTTTTGGTTTGCCTGTTACTTGTAATTAAAACTAATTACTAATAATTTGTATTGAAGATGTTTAGCAACTCTTCAGGTTAAAATTATAATTATGTTTTGTAGTAAAAATCCTCATGTCAAGGGATTTATTTTATCCTAGACTGTACTTTAATAAATATTGCATTTTAAGCTCACATAATTGAAATTTATTTTATTTTTAAGAAATTTTATTTATTTAGATACTTGTAGTTTACATTTGCTGAGAAACACAACAGAACATAATAAGGGTTTTATCTTATCCCATGTGTCTAATATTTCAATGAAATTTTTTGCTGTTTGCTCCTTGAGGTAAATTCCTGTATGTGTGAAGGGACCTCCCAGAAAAGGTTCTGCATTTTCAGTTTACCTCCCCTGTAATTTAAACATCCACCCATGTGTTTGCTGTGCATGAATATCCGTGAAGGGGAGGAGAGGATACTGGTGGTTGAGGGGTCCAACTCCAACATACCACTTTGACCTTCAATTCAGACAGGCAACCTTGGGGAGTCCCCTATGTCAGTGAGCTGGTCCAATTGGGTTACGGTCAAGAGTTGTACATTGTCAATGGGTGTTGTAGACTTTGTATCTGATGCTGATGTTTTGGTATAGTGCTCATGAAACCTTGGCATTACTGCAGTGTCTTTGTTTGGCATTGTAGTGCATCCCTTCATAGGGATCCATGGTGGGTGGGGTCAGTGGGCACTGAAATGTAGTGTCTTTATTTTGTGTACTCCCATTTGTGAAAAAATAAATGAAAATGAAAAAATCAAAAAAGAAACAGATTATTGGAAAAGACCATGCATGGATGACTGTTGTATAGTTAACATCACAGTCAGATTCTGTACCTTGATTTATAATCATATGTTCCTTATCCTTATTTAGAAGGGATTAGAGGAGCTTGCTTTTTCAGAACTTGATCCTGCCATCATCTGTAAACCATCGATAAACAACTGCATGGCAGCAGTGACCGACTGTATGGTCTAGGCAGCTGCTCAGTATATTCCTAAAACCTCAAAATGTTTTCCACAGTATTCTTGTTCTTAATGGAATCCTGCCTGCTACATGGCAAGAAAAGCTCAAAAACAAGCTTAGGATACCTTTCATAGGTATCCCATACTTTTAAATCTCATTGCAAGCAGGCCTCAGCAAGTCAGATGTCAAAGATATAAGGGATCTTGGATTAAATACATCTCTAGCATCTCTTCTATCACCAGTTCCAAAGTCATGTGGAACAAGATTTGAAACATTAATGGACAATATACTTTTGTCCCTCTTTTGATCTTGGTCTTTGATGGCCAGAAAGTTGCTGATGCCAAGAATGTCACCAGTACTATCAGCAAAAGATCTTCTTGTGCATCTAGCATTTCTGTTTCATCTCCTACCTTCTTAGCCATGAAGACATGGACAGAGCAGTTGTCTCTTTCCTTTTGAGCTGATTGTTTCTATCACTATAATCATCCCTTTACACTGGTGGAACTCAAGCTTGCTCTTCATCTCTCTGGCAGTACATCAGTATGAGATGCTGCACCATCTCTCTCCTGCCTCTATTGCTGTTATTCTGGTTGTTTTTTAACTGGATCTGGCAGGAGAATGTTTTTCCTGATGCTTGGTGTTTAGAATACAATGCTATTTGTATTCCTTTTTCCTAAGCCTAGGAAGGATTCAAAGATTTCTTCAAAATGCTGTCCAATTGCTTTGACAACCTGATTTTATAAGATGTTAGAGAGGATGGTCAATGCTTGTCTTGTTTGGTTTCTCAAATCAAACAACCTTCTCTCACTCATTCAGTGTGGACTTCAACAACAACAGTTCACCATGGACCACCTGACTCAACTTGAAATGCCAATCAGGGAAGCCTTTTTCAAAGAACAACATCTTATATCAATATTCTTTTTTACCTTGAGAAAGCTTATGATGTAATGTCAAGGTGTGACATTTTGCGAGACCTACACTCGTATAGGTTCTGTGGCCATTTATCCATTTTTTATTGAACATTTTTTAATGAACTGGGGATTCCAAGTCCATGTGGGTTTGACACTTTCTTTCTCACAGGAACTTGGAGTGCCATGAGTGTTATATTTTTCACTTTTCATTATGAAGATTAATGCCATCAGTTGACAACTTCGTTCTACAGTTGCATTTCATGTCATAGCATGAGGTTTATTGAGCAGCAGCTACAGACTTCTCTCAGTCACTTACTGAACTAGACCACAGCAAATGGTTTTATCTTTTCTCATTCCCAAACCATTTGCATGCATTGCTGGTGTCAGTGGGGTATTTACCCAGGTTCTTAGCTCTGTTTTGGAGAAGTTGTGCTTCCTGTGGTCCCTGAGGCAAAGTTCTTGGGGATTATCTTTGACCGTAAGCTGACCTTTGTTCCACACACATCAATCAATTATGTGTCAAGTGTATAAGGGTACTGAACATCCTCCATGTCCTCTCTTTCACCTCTTGGGGAATGGATTGATGTTTTATGCTAAAAATATGTTGTGCCCTTACTCAGTCAAAACTGGGCTATAGGTCTCTGGTCTATGGTGCTGGACCCCATTTATCATTAGAGGCTGCAACTGTCTTTACTGTATGCTTCAAAACTTTGATCCTTACAACAGTATTCCACCTGGGGCTATGATTTTTCAGAATAGACAGTCTGTCATTGTTTCTTTTGACCTTTGTATCCAGGCATAGTTGGATGTATTGGGTCTGTCCTTGTATAACATATCTGTATCCACTGATCAGCCCATCCCACCATGGCTAATTACCATCCTCAAATGTGCTCTTTCTTTGAGTCATCTGAAGAAGGCAGATACTCCCAATTGAAAGTATTGCCTTCTATTTGCCAAACATCTTTTGAACCATCCTTCCATTTCCATTTATACAGATGGTTTGAAATCAGGTGACTCTGTGGGCTCTGCCATGGTTTGTTGCACAAAGAATTCCTTCTACAGTTTCTGTGTTCACTGCCAAATTTTATGCCATTTCTCTTGCCCTGGATCAAATAGAAGCTGTGCAGTACATGAACTGTACTATTTATATTGACTTGCTTAGCTTTCTTCTGGCCTTGGAATCACTTTACATTAGTTCTCATCCTGTTCTCATTGATATTCAAAACTTACTGGGCCATTTCTCTGTATCATCTACTTATATCCAGTTTTTCTGGATACCAGGCCACATTGGTATTTACAGGAACGAGCTCGCTGACATCGCAGCTAAGTCTGTTTGCTCTGGTACTATCAACGCTGTGCCTGTCCCATACAAGGGCTATGGTCCTGTATTCAAGGCTCAGCTCTGCACCAGTTGGTGTCAACTTGGAGTGAGTAAAGTGATAACAAGCTTTTCCAGATCAAACCTTCTATTGCTTTTTGGCCAACTTGTTTCTGTAAGAATCTGAAGGAGGAACTTTTTCTGGCTAGGCTACACACTGGTCACAGGTTTTTAACTGATTGCTTTTTTTTTTAACTGGCAGTGATGCACTAATGTGTGGTCTGTGTGACATCCAGGTCACAGTAGCCTGCTTTTTACTGTCATTATGATCAAGAGCGAAGGCACCATTTAAACATATTTTTATCATGGGTACACCCTTGATGTTGGACAGTGTCATTGACAAAGGTGACACTGTCCACCACAGTTGTGTTTTTAAATTTTTAAGAGCTATTGGTTGTTTTAACTCTATTTCAGATTTTAATTTGAAAGTTGAACTATGTTTTATTTTAGCATGATTCCTTTTTACATATTTTGATGATTTTACTTTTTTATCTTTTTACTGGTTTTTTGGCACAGATAGCACATTTGCTTTGCGCCAACAAATGCTGAACAGCCAAACAACTTGCTGTTTGCACTTTTGTTTTAAAACTTAACAGTTGTTGGTTGATAACTTTAGTGAGACATGTCCCATGGTTAAACATTATATTTATTTAGTTTTTATTTTGAGAAATGCTATAATTTAAAATTTAACTTTTGTTTATTTAAGTTATCATTTACTTATGTACAAGTATATTGAACTAAATATTAATGTAGTATGTATATATCAATTATATGTGTAAATGTAGTATTTATATATATTTTTTTAATTAAAACATGTGAATATAATGTTTTTTTGAATGAGTTTTTATAATGGTTCTTTATTTACCTTAATTTGTTATACTTGATGAAATGGGTCACAGAATTGATGACCTAGAGAAAAACATAGCTGATATAATGATACAGTCAGGTTTAGAAGAAGGAGACAAAGGAGTTTCTGGAAGTTGAATGGACTTTTGTTTGTCAAGTGGGAAGATGTTAGAAAAACAACATTGAACATTTAACAGTGATCTTATGTGAATTTTCCATATTCTTGTTTTACAATATTTCATGAATTCTGTGAGCAAATTTCTGTGAGAAGCCAGAAGTTATAAAGGAAAATGCCACTATAGTACTGCACTGTCAGTTATACCTAGAATAGGGTGTATTCTTGGATCAAAGTAATGTGGTAAAACTCAAGTGGTTAAGTATTATGCATGCAATAACTGAACTTTGTAGTTTGGTTTATTTACGAGGAATCGAAACTGTCATTGAGCTTCTCTCTGTGTATTTGCTGGTTGATTGTTATAATATTTCATTAACAAATTAGTACTTTTTTGAAATTGGATGTTGTGTGTTGTTTGTTTACTTAGAATGTTAACTTCTAAAAAAAATAAAAATTTAGTTTTAAGAAATTAGATTTTTTTTGCAAAAAGATAATTTTTATGGAAATCACTGACATTTTGATTTAAAACGTGTATATTTTTTATTTAATGTATGTGCATTTCTAATTTTTATTCATTAATATAGATAAATAAAACTTCAGTTGTTTGCAAGTATTTATTTTTTTGCTGTTTTCTAAGCTGAACCTTGTGTATAGTGTTGGAGAACTTACTAAAATTATTAAAGAAATAAGGTGTTTCATATGGTACATTGTTACAAATTTGCATATATGCTATAAAAGTTTGTTTTCAGGTATTTGATTTTATAGGTGATCCTTTATTGACTTTTGTTCAATGTAATTACTGCTTCCATAAGTTTTATTATGTTTATGTAGTGTATTGAAATATTAAAAAATCATCCTAAACCAAATATGAAAATATAGTGGTTTGTTAAATTATTTATGAGTTATGAAACACTTTTTGTGTATATAAATTACTGAAGTAAAAATATTTCATGTGTTGTGTGTGAAGTATTCAACATTATTATATCTTTATTATCTATAACTATGGGTTTTCTTCTTGTTTTTAACATGATAAAAACTAGTACTGCTTTTTGAAGTTTTATTATTTGATGCCAAAATCAAATCATGTAAAATAAAGATGTGTTTTAAATGACTTGTTATGAATATAATTGGATACAGTTGAACTGGTGTTTTATTTACCAGCTTCTAATGAAAGGTGAGAAAGTAAATCTTTTGTACTATCTGGCTTACTTTTAATGAGCTGCATTTGCCTGAGGTTTAGAGGTGAGATTGTTTGAGACTTTGTTCTGTGCTTGGTCAAGAAATCTACTCTTTTTTGATAAAGGGTTCACAAATTCACATTGCCCAAAAGCTTTCTCTCAACATTCAGGCAGATTTACTTTATAATTGTCCAGTTAATTTTACCAAAAGTCTTTATAAAAAAAGATTTTAAAGAAATTTTTGAACCTATATTTTATTTCATTCTTAATCTGTGGGTTTAAGCCAACCACATTATTTTGAGAATTTTTTTGTTAGGAGAGTTTAATGTATGTTAGTGACTGTAAAAAAAAAAAAGAGAGAGAGAGAGAGAAATGAGGTTTATATGTGAATAAAGTTAAAAGGACATACTTATGTTAAGCTTCAAACGATTTACAAATTACCAACTTTAACCCAAGTTTTTGTGTAATAGCAGTTCGTGATTTTAAATTGTCATATTACAAGGAGAATCAAAACAAGAAAATGTATTATTATATTTGATAAAAAAAATATGTATATTTAATTAGATACGACTTTCTTGGTTTGTTGAAGGTTTTTTAATGTAATATTTATGTAATAAATGTGTTTATTATACACTTGACAATTTGTAAACCCCACAAACTGATAAACAAAAACATGCCCATTAGTAATTAAAGGGATGTCACGATGCCAAAAAGACATAATTTTAGTTTTTTTGGCAATTAGTTTGTCGTATTTCAGCCAATTGACATGAGATTTCGTAGAGATACGTTTTTAAAATATATTTTCACATACACATACATACAAAAATATGGTGGATGTCCATTTTTGCTCGTTTTAGGGGAAGTGAAAAAGTTAATTTTTTTTTTTAATTTTTGGCCCATTTCTTGCTTTATTTCGACCAATTTACGTGGGATTTAGTACAAAAATACTCTTTATGTCTTTGCAGGTCCCAAACAGAAATGTAGAGAGTTTTGAAATGTTTGTCTTTTATTCAGGTTTTCAAAGAGTAAAACACAATTTCTGGTTTTCGTGTGTGTCAACCAACATACAGGTGGTCAGTACAAAGAAACCTTGTAGTCCTCAAGCAGTGGTACAGACTGTTTTTGATTGTTCTTGTGTCAAAATTAACCATGATGGATTGCATTCACTCCCGTTTGCTAAACTCTATAACAAAATAATTTTTATTTCATTGTTTCTTTTATGTAATTGAATGTGTATGTTAATGGGTGACTCTGATTTCTTATTGGGAAATACTCCTTCGTGTTTGAGAATAACATTTGGCAATACCATCTCCACGAGATGGAAGCACTGTGCTCTTAAAATAAAAACGGTTGCGTTTCTTGATCCCTGTTTTAAAAAAAAACACTTCACTTTATGAAAGAGTTTTGTTTATTTTGTTTCATATACTTGAGTTTCCAGTGCTGAGATTTTGCTGTTTATCCTGTGTGTTTTCAGATACCATTAATAATAACTAATAAAAAACTTTTATTTCGTTTGAAAGCTATTTTTGTGAAAATTATTTTACAGAATGTTTAACATGCACCGTGTATGTATTTTAGGCAGGTCTTCTGTGCCTTCTACCATGCGTAGTTTGTTTATTTGTTTTTTTAATACAAACGTATTTTTCAAACACCTTTATTTGTTAATAACCGAGAGCATCTACTAGAGAAAGGGATATTCAGAGAGGCTTCGCTTGACGATGGCACATGAGGGTCTACGTCCCGAATCATCAGCTCAAGTTTTAAACACTTAGAAGAGAAAACAATAATCGATATCATAATGCAACACAAAAAGATTTCACGCTCAGCATTCGACTCGTAATCTGAGGGTCGCGGGTTCGAATCTCCGTCGCACTAAACATACTCGCCCTTTCAGCCGTGGAGTGTTATAAAGTTAGTCAATCCCATTATTCGTTGGTAAAAGAGTAACCCAAGAGTTGGTGGTAGGTGGTGATGACTAACTGCCTTCCCTCTTGTCTTACATTGCAAAATTGTGGACGGCTAGCGTAGATAGCCCTCGCGTAGCTTTACGCGAAATTCAAAACAAACCCAACGGCAAAGCAATGTGTTTGCGGAGCTACAATACTAGAAACCTGGTTTCGATACCCGTGATGGACAGAGCACGGATACCCCATTGTGTAGCTTTGTGCTTACTTTCAAACAAACGCCTGTTGACGCCTCTGGATATACGTTTTCAGAACTTTTACTGCCAACTTAGCCTTTGATAAACATTACCCATGTAAGCAATACCTGCTTAATTACTTATTTCAAATTTGCTGATATGTGTTTTTAATTTTGAGGAGTGTTTGCTTGAAAAATGCATCTGACTTTTTCAATATTTTTAATTAATGACTTGCATTCAATACTCAAAGTTTTAAGAGGACAAGCGAAGAATTTTCCCAATCGGGTGTCAATGTTTTCCATTTAATATGTATGTGCAGCCTTTTTGTTAATCTTGTAGTGAAAGCTTCGTTTTTTTTTCACTCCTCATTTTGATATCTTATTAAAGAATAAGCGTAACGTCAAACGGATGCAGACAGTTTTTAGACAATCAGACTGAACCTGTATGTCGATGTTGTCGTTCATTTTCTGTCATGTTTTTGGTAATAACTAAGTTTGTTGTTAGATATATACGACTGTTTCAATTTAAGTTTAATCCAAGTGCAAAGATTTATGTAGTTTATATAGCGTAATTATTAAATTTAAAAACTATGGTTTATCGTAAGTTTGTTTACCAATCATATGTTGTGTAGTTCAATAGTTATGAATTGTTGATTGTTACATTACTGCATTGTATCACTAGAATCTTCTGAGATTTTCATTGTTTCAATTGAAGATTATTGCATCACAATGTCTAGTAGTGTATTGAATGTTCTAGACTTTGGTTGGGGTAAAAATGCTGCAAATTTAGAAAGCGAGATGTAGATTGAGTGACTGTGAAGTTTAGCCATAAATAGCGTACTGTCGATTTTTGAAGTGAACATATCACGGATTGAAGTGCAATAACAGAGTCAGTTGTGTTATAAATTATTATATGTGGATTTTAATGAAGAAAAAAGTATTTATAGCTCTGGATACAAAAGGGACAATCAACATTGTAACGAACATTTACATGTAGGTTTGATTTGTTTTAACATTATTTTAAAACAAGTGGACTGTGTGTTGTTTGGTTATTGCTGAAATTTATCATCAACAAGTCAGACCCCGGTTGTAAAGAATCCATCCTAGAAGAAGACAAATAACAGTGGTAAAATGGCCTATATAGTGGAGGCGAAAATATTTTTTAGGTTACAAATACACTATATAACCATGCCGAATGATTGGTTGCTAAATGGATAGAAAGAGATCAACGATAGCGGAGAGAGTAAAAAGCAAACGAGAGAAAAGAGAGACTGGAATTTGAAAAAATAAGGACAAAAACTGAGATTAACGTGCTCAACCAACACAAAAAAGGAAGACTCAAGAATGATAATGGGGTTAGAGCCAGCCAACCAAATTTGTCCAAATGTGATGAACAGAGGAATGATACAAACCTTTTCCTGGTGAGACATTAAGGTATGACAAAAGTAAGAATTGGGACAAAGGTGACTGGACAGTCTTTCTCTGACCCCTTCTCACAGGAAAAGGCCTTAAAGTGTATATGGGTATGACTTCGGAAGATACCATGGTCTATGACGAGTTAAAAGTGGCCTTGTTTAAACAGTATAAACTTATTGATGAAGGTTTTTCTGCAAGTTAAGAAAAGTGAATCCTGACACTGGATAAATTGTGTTTGAGTTTTTCGTGTATATGTAGCGATAATTTACTAGGTGGACTGGCATGGCCAAGTATGAAGATAGTTTATCACCAACAAATAACAGCAGAAATTTCATCATAAAGCAGCTGGAGCTATCTCCATAGATAGTACTGGCAAGAAACAAGAAAAGAATTACTGTTACCATGGATGATGATGTCAGAAGAAATAGAAAGAAGACAACTTGTCAGATTCACAACAAGAAGGAAGTGCTGTCACAATAACTAAACACTGATTGATTGTGAGTTCAAGTTATCGAATAGGTTAACAGTGCATGTGGTGAAAGAGCATGTGATAAATATCAATAGGTGGCAACAAACCACAACATGCCAGTAGGTAAAGGCTATTTCGGGAAGAAGAAAGTGAAAGTCCCACTAGGCACCAACTGCAGCAGTGATAACCAGTCTAGTATCAGATGACCAGTTGATGGGAAAAGTATATCTGTGCATGTTGATTTATGGGACAGTGAGAAAGTTTTTCATAGCAAGAATAAAGGTCGACACTCCATACTATATGGAAGACCTTGAAGCCATGTATATGGAGGCACGCATCTACGAGTTGGTAATTGGCAATATACCAGGAAGTAGAAACTTGTAAGAACCAGACAGAGACGATACTGGTGAGGTTTATGCAATCACAACAAAAGAGCCCAAGAAAAGATAAGGTAGCAAGACATCAAGTCATGAAGTCTAGTCTCAAATGGTGAAATCTCAAAATGTAGATGTACAATAACTGAAGAAAGCAAAGAAAAACCCTTCACTGCAAAAATTCTGGGACACTACCCTGGAGTATGTCAAACACAAGACAAAGGAGAAAAAGGCTTGCAAATTAGAGCACTGGAAGGAATCACTTTACTGAATCTCTCAAAGCAGTTCTACTGGGAAAGTTAAAGAGGTTTACAAGTTGATTGTTGGAGGATATCTAGGAGCAAAGAAAGAAGCAAATAAAATCACCACCTTCCATTGACTAGAGATCTTTGGAGGTGTCACAAGATTCTGCAAGTCATGTGAACTTTGCCAAAGAACAGCACCTATGGAGAAGGTAGCCAATGTGCCACTGGGTAAGGTGCCTCTCATTGAAGAGCCATATAGCAGAGTAGCTGTAGATTTGATTAGGCCTTTGCAGTTGTACCTGAAAAGGATAACCAAGATGTGCTGACAGTAGTTTACTATGTAACATGTTAACCAGAAACGATAACATTGCAAAAGACAGAGATCGATAAAGTAGCAGAAACGCTCCTGGAAGTGTTCTATAGAGTATGTTTTCCAAAAGAAGTCTTGAGTGACCAAGGGATCCAGTTTACCTCAGATTTTTTTCAATGCAAGAAGTAAGCAAACTCATCAGTATCAGGCAGTTCCAACAACTTCAAACGTAATGGACTTTATGAGAGAAGTAGTGGAGTGTTAAGGAGCATGCTTCACAAGATGTTCCAGGAGAGATCATGTGATTGGGACAACAATATCATTCGCTTACCAAGAAGCTCCACAAGAGAGTACAGGATTTTCACCCTGAAGGACAGGGTGAGGTCTGATACAGATATTGAAAGAATTATGGACAGAAAAAGAAGACGAGTTAGAAGTGAAGAACACATACCAATACATGTTAGGCTTCAGAAACTGAGTGACAAAGACTTTTTAACTCGTTTTGATGTAGATTCTAAAAACTGTCGACGGGAGAAGAAGAGTCAAAGTGAACAACACATACCAATATATGTGAGATCTCTAAAACTGAATGAAGATCTGTCAACTTGCTCGAGAATGTATGCAGTTCAAGGAATCAGAAGCACTTGTATTACAAGAAGGCCAATAACTGACTTTTCAAGGTTGAACAGAAGGTCTTGATGCTGTTGCGAACAGACAACAACAACTTTATTATACAATGGAAAGTGCATAAAGTGGTGAAAGCGGATGGAAATACTGAGATATACCACAAAAATCTGTTTAAAAGTTATTTCGAGAGGGAGGGGAGACTAGCAGATCTAGATATTTAAGCACAGGTGATTATTGCTAATGTGACTATCATAGATGCAGATCCAGAATACAGTGACTTTGTTCTAGATGAGTACCCACTAGAGCTAAGGTTGCTGAATGGAAATGTATATGAACATCAGTGAAGAACTGAATGGCGAGCTTAAGAAGGAGCTACAAAATCTACTATGCCAGTATGCAAATATATTTACAGATATACCAGGCAAGACGGATTTTGTGCAATACGAGGTTGAGATCTGGCTAGGGATCCAGTCAAGGTGAAGCCCTACCAAATGACCTATACATTGAAAGACTTGTTCAAGCAAGAAGTCTAAGTACTGTTAAAAGCTGGAATCATTAAGCCTTCGAGAACAGTCTACTGTTAACCAGTGGTAATCTTGAAAAAGAGGGATGGCGCTTAAACCATTTCTGCATAGATTTTTGGAAACTGAACCTTCTGGCAAAGTTCCACTCCGAACCTATTGGCAAAATTTGAAAAATGCCAAGTTATTTACAAAGATCGACCTCAGTGATGATTGTTGGTGTATCTCAATGTAAACATAATCTCCAGATAAGAGATTACCTTTGTAATACCAGAAAGGTGCTACCAGTTCGGCAGGATGCCATTTAAGTTAGTCAAATCAGCAGTGACATTCAGTTGTATTATGAGGAAGATGTTGCACAAGATTACCAACATCAGACATCATGTGGGCAACATTCTGACACACAGCTAGATGGGAAGACCACCTTAAAAACTCGGGGAGCTTTTCAGGTGAGTGAAGACAGTAGGTCAGACCATCTAAGTGCTGCATCAGGTATTCTGTGCTAGACTTTTTTGGATTTAGTGTGGACATTAACAGATAGCCATTGAAGACGAGAAGCTAGCCCATTCTGATGATTATGCTACAAGTCAAATCCTTCATAGGGTCAGTGAGATACTATTGGAAGCTCATCCCAAACTATACTGAAGTTCCTGCACCACTGACTGACCTGACGAAGAAAGGCCAGTCCAACAAGATGAACTGGAACAACCACAGCAGATGGCATTCTAAAAGTGGAAGAACATGTTAGGAAGTTTGCCAGTCCTTAAACTACCAAACTTTAACAAACTGTTCATTGTTCAGGCTTATGCCTCAGACGTTGTAATTGGAACAGTACTTCTGCAAGAACATATAAACTGACTCTGCATCAGTAAAAAGCTGTTGAGTGATGAGAAAAACTACTTTAATTGAACAGGAATGTCTGGCCAGTGTATTTGCCATCTGGAAATTTCATAACTTTCTCTATAGGAACGAGCTCATCATCCATACAGACCATCATTCTTTTGCATACATCTTGAGGTGTAAAATCACAGTATGAGGATCATGCACTCAACATTGTACCTTCAGAACAACTAATTCGACATTGAGGCCATCAAGAAGACTACAAATATTGAAGCATGCTATATAAGAAGAATTTTCTCACGAACTCAACTTTGTTTCTGTAACTATTTGCGAATCATACGTTGTGTAGTTCAGCAGTTATGTGAATTGATGAATGTTATTGCATCATATCACTAAAACCCGAGTTTTTCTTCTTGTTTTAATTGATTATTATTGCATCGTATTAGCTAGTGTGTGGAACGTTCTAGATCTCTATCAAGGTATGAATACTTATTGAAAATTTAGATAGAAACATAGATTTAAGTTGCATAATTCTCAAGTTTAGCCATAAAGAGCGTATGGTGGCGATTTTAAAGTGAAATTATCACATATCGTATTGTAGTAGAGAATAAATAATTTGTGTGGCCAATTGTGTTCTGTGTGGAATTATTTAATATTCTGGATACAACTATGATAATTATCAGTATAATTAACATTTTATATATTATTGACCAGTTTTAATATATTATTTTAAAACAAATAGACTGTATGCTATTTGTTTAATGTTGAGATTTATTGCCAACAAGTGGCAGACACCTACTGTAAAGAATCCAGTCTGTACATAAAACCTGACACTTATTAGCTCAGTCCTTTTATTGAATATGTATAAACATGGTTTAATATAATTTTTTTCATCATAAAAAAAACAAAGATTTGTGTTAACATTTCACTCTCATTTAAGTTTTGGAGCTATTGGCTTGGAAATGTACTTGCAACTAGTACGTGTGACTTGTACAGTGGTTTTCAGATATTAGCGAAGATGATTTTGTTTGTTTGTAATAAAGCTTAAAGCTTTACAAAGGGCTATCTGTGATCTGCCTACGACGGGTATGGAAACGCGGTGTTTTGTGGTGTAAGTTCAAAGACATACCGCTGTGCCATTGGGGCAAAATGATTTAGAACCCTTAAAACTCAGTATTTTAGAAGGAAATGTATAGATCTTAACACGGTTAATTTTCACTCTATTGAATATTAACTTTAAGATAGTATCGTCCAACAGAGTAAGATGTTTACTTTAAAAATAATTTTAATAGTAGTCCAGCGTACAGAAAAATAATCATTGTATTTTACTGTTTATATGGGATAAGTTCATATCAGTCAATAATTAAACTTTTATGCCTTAATACTTATATAAAACACATGTCTTATTAGATGGAGCAACATTTGTCAATTTCTTGTCAGTTCTGAGGAACACTTTATATGTAATTATTCTACAAATATGTTTTAATTCTCGGCCTGGCGTAGTCAGGTGGTTAGGGCACTCGACTCCTAATCCGAGGGTTGTGGCTTCGAATCCCCGTCACACCAAACATGCTTGCCCTTTCAGCCGTGTGGGCGTTATAATGTGATGGTCAGTCCCACTATTCGTTGGTAAAAGAGTAGCCCAAGAGTTGGTGGTGGGTGGTGATGACTAGCTTCTTCCCTCTAGTCTTACACTGCTAAATTAGGGACAGATAGCCCTTGTGTAGCTTTGCGCAAAATTCAAAACAAAACCCGTTTTTAATTCAAAGTATTAATCATTCTATATAAGAAATTTTTGTACATTATTCATATACAGTGGCGTGGCGGGGCTGTTGCGAACCTTTACACCACGATAACACGTTTAACTTCTCTATATTTTATTTATGGTGGATTATAGACTAATTGAAAATGGGAATTGTCACGAGTAAGGTGTTTAGATGGTATTTCTATAGAGATGTTTTTAAATAATTTAGAACCAAACACATTTTTGAAAAAGGAGACTTCATTGTTCATGACAGTAGAAAAAGTTGTAAAGTTTTAGAAACACTTCTCGACAGCTTTTAATAAGTAAGGACTTGAAATTGTTCAAGGGTGTAGCTTATTTACTGTTATACATTAATTTTAATGTCTATGCTTGTTTCAGCTTAATGAATGTAACGTATAATGTTAAATGTGTATAACGCAAGCCCCGCCTGTTCTCTGAATTTGTAAAATATTCTCTAGAATAAGAATCAATAATATATGTTCTACGAAAACACTAGCGTATCTTCGAACATTGTTGAACTTTCTCTACTAAATATTATAAATCGAAGCGCCAGAAGAAAATAATAAGAATATTGTTTGTCTGGTACAGTAAGTATACTGTAAGCCTCGGAAGCTATAATTGTGATAATCGCTTATTAATCGGAAATCTATAGATATTTGACCAGGAACGTTTACAGATTTCGAACAGTACGAACCATTCAACTTCAGAAATTAACTTCGGACGGCAGTATCTCTGCGAGGTTATTTATCTTCTGTGAAAACTAAGCTTGTAAACCATAGGCCAAACAAGAATAGAGATAGCATTCCCGTCAAGTGAAGCGTATATGTGTGTTAGCATAAAAGTAATACGCGCCTCGAAGCCTGGACCGTTGATAAAATATTCATTTCTAGATCAGATAGAAGATTGAATATTGTTTTTAGTTTGTACAATATTTGTATATAACTAATTATTTTTAATAACTGTTATTATAAACTGTATTTTTTTTGTATAATGAAATATATTTTTATTAAAAAAGAAACTTGTTTGTATCAATCATACTGGCAAATATCATAAATTTGATACATATTAACATTTTTCCGGCTATTTGAAATGGTAATACGTAACGTAGGTAACAATAATTCGGAGGCTCGCCCAAAATAAATTATAATGCGTAACAAAAATCATAAGCCTCCAGTCACAAGTTGAAAATAAAGGTTACGAGAACTGAATGAACGGGAATCACGGCTTTCTCGTTCAACTACATTATCAAGCCTCTTAGTGTGCTGCCAAGATGTCTTTGCTTAGGATTATGGGATTTGATCACCTAAAGTAAGAAATAAATCTTGACCTAAGTTTGTAAATCCTTTTTGGTTTTTTGAATATCTATTATTAGTTATTACTAACAATGATTAGTATGAATGAAACACTGCATTTTAATTATTTATTTGATGTTAATAACGATTAGGCTAGGAATCGTGTAGCATATTTCAAACTTATAGAGGTATTAGGGTTAATTAAGAGCTAAGCAGGCACACTCAATAGCCATTATGTTTTCTCTAGGTAAGCCTGAAATTTTACGACGTAATATGAAGGAAAATTTAAATTAAAAAATCGTCGTTTGTATACAGTATCGAATTGTTTTATTGTTTAACGTTTTGGTAGATCGTTTTATATGAAACGTGGTAATCATGGACATATTTATTAAAACAAAAAAAAAGATGTAAAAATATTTTTATCAGTTGCATAAAAAAGGTTTAGACTTTAGAAAGTTATTTTAGAATCGTGGAAAATACAACTGTAAGTTGGCTTGATCAATACCATCTAATTTTTTTCATGGACTAATTACAGTGATGGAAATAAACTATATCGCAATAAAATATTTATTGAATCTAAAGATGTTTAAAAAGCAAACAGAAACTGTTTTCTTTTTTCGGTCTACGTTTGCACAAAACTCGCGTTCAGATATATAATATATAATAAACTTTTATTTGAAAGCTGGATCGCTAGTTAGCCTGTTTGACTGGGATCTCAGTTTTCGTGGTGTAAGTTTCATTAGAGCAAAAATATATATAGCACAACCGTGCTCCGCATTTTGAGACCGTGGTTACATTATGAGAATGATAGTCAAATCCAATTATTTGGTCAGACAAGAGTAGCCTAATCTTTGGTGTTGGGTATTGTTGACCTACTGTTTTACCTGTAGTCTACCACTTCAAAATCAGGAACAGTTAGTGCAGATAACCCTAGTGTAATTCTGCGTACATTCACCCAAACAAACTAACAAGCAATAAATCATTTTACACATATACACATACGAAGATTGCATAATTTAACTCCGATTACTTGCTGTGTCTCATTTTAATTGGGCAGCATAGTAGTGTGTTGATTTTGGATTCACACAAACGCTGCAATACAACATTCGAAACAGTTGTGAATTTAACAGTTTCGATTTGATTTAGTTATAAATCATACTAGTAGCAATAAAGGTTAGAGGTTTTAAAACAAACGACATTTAAATCTCTGCCTTTCACTATACAGCTTTTTCTTCCCACCTACATCAGTATCTACTAATAACTTCGTCACTGTTCAGAACATTCTGCAACATTCTATAACAATGGAATTATCGCTTAATTAATATTGATGTACTTACTTCAAATCAACTTTATAATAACTTAACTTCCCTTTGCTGTTTTATAAATAATACCAACCAATCAAAATATTTTTTAGATATTTTTTTCACTATTCAAAATAATATCTTGTTCAGATTAAAAAGATGTGGAATATCTATACAGCGACGTTTTGTTATAGCTTTGTTATATAGTACGAATTACTTGTTTTATTATCGATCGCTGTCTATTACTAAATGTTTTTTAACCTAAATCATTTATCGATCGCTGTCTATGAGAATCAAAGTTACCGTTCTTTGTTAAAGTTTGTTGAAGTATTTTAAAATGTCATTGTAATATGTTTCAATGAGTTAACCTAGATGTCTCATTACGTAGTAGTAGACACCTAAAATTTCCCTTAAAATGAATCAACTCAAGGTAATCATAATGAAACCTTATCAGAACAATATGATTAAACGCATTAAGGAATATCATCACCTCATGGTAACACAGACATAGATTAGCATATAGATGGTTATTAATAGAAACAAGGTATGAAATCCAGTGAAATATTTTAAGTGGAAATGTTCAACCATGTTGTTTAGTTATCGTGTAAGACAGTAGAAAAGAAAATGATAGCCCTATACAATATTTCGTGTGAATACAAACATAATAAATATCACAGTAATTCATTAGTTAGTAATAATGTGATATTAAATGAGCATTTTCTAATTCTCGGTAATAGTTCGTGTTCACTATCGACGTATTTGCAATGTCACGTGTTTCTGTATTTTTTCATGTTTGTAACGAATTTAGGATCAAAATTTCAACCACGTGCTCTTTTTTATGGCTATGGTTTTCATTATTAATACCTCTAATAATAATTCAGTATGGTTTTATGGTAAAGGCTGGAATTATGAATTAAGTATTATGTTACGTTGACGTTAATAATCACGAAAAATATGCGTGTATAAGTTTTTTAAGAATATAATAGAACCTCAAATGTTGCGAAACTTCAAACGTCTTTAAAATTATAGGTAGTATTTATAATCCAGTTTTTAGTTTTTCAATAAACTCCATTCATTGAAAGTTGGAATAAATATACATTCCCAAGTAAAACTCAGCCTATGTTTAAGCTTCTCTGTAACGCACCATACAGATTTTCATTACGAGCTAAAATGAAATTAACGATATCTAATACTTATATCGATTGAGTTGATTCATCCAGTAAATCAATGGTAAGTTTACGAGCTTACAACACTAAAAAAGCACAGTTCGAATCCCGATGATTGGCAAAATCGCAAGGGACTTATTGCCGTTAAAACGATAGCGTTTAGATATTAAATGATTAGTGATATATACAACATCACTGCATTTCATCATTTGTTTTTATGTATTGCACTGAGTGTAAATGCTGTCACTAAAGTTTTGTTTTAAATTAATTTTATCTTATGCACCTATTCTACAGTACGTACCAGTGTTGTTTGTATAACACTTTTCTAATTTTGTTCATTATTGCAATACATACCGACACTTAAAGTTTTATGTACATCTTATTATCACTTTTTTCTCACTTGAATTATTGTTCAGAAATTCACTTTCTAAGCATTATTTCCCTTTGAATACCACAAAATGTTCTTTGTAACTATTGTATAAAGTGACGTGATGAAAACTTCCTACTTTGTTTATTAGACACAACTAAAAACAAAGGTTTAACCGGACAATGGGTGAGCTTTTATGGTAATAGACTGAGAGAAAAATACTGTGTTTATCTTAACTATACAATAATAAACAGTCAAAGTATAGCCTCTATTTATTTCTTTAAAACTAGATCGTATTGCACTGTTTCTTCTCGTTGAAATCTACAACCTAATAAGACACCTTGCTTGTTAAACAGTATAATTACTTCTTTGCTTTTTGTACCATGGTGGGTCAGCCCTAAGTTGACGGACTTAAAATACTAAAATCCGGAGTTTGATTCCTCGCGGTAGACAAGACGCATATCGTCCATTTGACTAGTTTTACGCTAAAACAACAAGTGCTCTTGCAGATTCCAGTGCCAGTAACTCTAACAAGCCGCCTCTTTTGTTTCGTTTATAATTTGAAGTAGAAAGTTGTATCTTTCTCCTCTTTTTTTAAGCCTCTAAATTGTTATTAAAATGAGTAACTGCTTATGGCATCAACAAATTGTAAAACATATATTGAATTAGATTGAAATGACAAACAGGATTAAGATGTTGTCCAGTTTAACTTTAAAGTATTTAATAATATACCAACTACATTTTAGAAGTTAAGCTTTATGAAGCAAACAGAAATGTTAATATACATTTTGAATCACTAATATCAAACTATTTATACAAAGTTAATAGAAAGGAAAAACATTTGATGATTTAAGTATTATCTTATAAACACACAACAACAGAAAATGTTATGGATATAAAGATTTAACATCAAGATGGATCCTTTAGTTACTGGTGAATGGGAAGGTAATATTGTGCTCTTTGAATATCGTCGTCAATCAAAAACGGCTGTTCTGGTTGACCGATTATCTGGTTCAGATAGTAGAAGTTTGGAGAATCTTTACAGGACACAGCTTCTTCAAGGTTTGAGCATGTGAATGTTAGTTGGTTGAAAACTGTCTGGTTTCCGCACGAAAAAGTAAATTGTTGAGTATCCTTCTTCCCATCTGCTAATTCAACGATGTTACACACGTGAAAAAGCTTGCATAAGTTGTGAACGTCAGCATAGTAACCATTACCTGGACACGTGAATGTTGGATTCACTTTACCAATTAATAACTCCACTCCACTAGGCAAATCATAAGCTGCTCGTTTGTTCTAAAATAAAATAATATACACACGTACGTACATACATATATATATACCATTAGAAGGCCCATTTTGTATTTCAGATGTGATGGTTTTGCTGCATTGGTATTTTGAGCAGCAGGGAGGCTTTTAGGGTTAAAAGATGTCCTCACCATAGAAATCGAAACATGTCCTTCTCAAGAAATAAAGTAGGCAGTGTTTGTTATTTATTTTTGTTTTACACTTGTTGTAGTTGTTTTATTTACTCTATTTAGTCAAGGTAGCATTTAAGTGAAATAATCTTTAAACCAACATGTGATCCGAAAATAAATGGGTGTTATATTGACCTGGCCAACTACTCTTTATCAAAATATTTGAATAAATGAAAAAGAGAGCAGGCTGGAATCAAACTCGCAGTTCTGTTTTCCTTGTTGGTAGAATTGCGGGTTCGACTTCTTTTCGGTCTCAATTTTAATTTTGCATAAACATTGCTAAGTAAGGAGGCGATGACTAATATTTCATTAGAAATTTATCAGAGACATAGGTATTAAATATTAGAGAGCCCAAAACTTTATTTTACAGTGTACAATTATTCTCTCGAACCTTATTCTGTACTTGCTGTATTTTGAAGAGGAAGGGAAATCCTCTATTTTTAGAGTTTAAGTTTAGATACTCAACATTTTTTAGAATAATTTATTGAAGCATAAAGTATGAGGCATTAAAATGCTATTTGAAAGTTTACAAGTAATAAATATAAATATATAATATGTAAACTAAGTATGTTGTTAAGCACAAAGTTATACAATGTGGCATTTGTTCTCAACCGTGGATATCAAAACCCGACTTTTAGCGTTCTAAGCCTTCATTTTTACCGCAGAGCCGCTAAGGGACACAAGCTAAGAAGTCTGCACTTAAACCATAATCAGGCGAAAATATAATCTGTCAATTTTTTCTTTTTTAATCGAAGGAAGTACAATGGTGACAACTCTGTTTGTTTTTTTTTAATTTCACGAGGGGAGGCAGCCCGTCATCACTATCTACCGCCAACTATTAGGCAAGTCGTTTACCAACGAATAGTGGGTTTCACATTCACGTTATAACGCCCCCACGGCTGAAAGGGCAAGCATGTTTGATGTGGCAGGGTTTCAAAATCGCGACCCTCAGATTGCGAGTTAAGTGCCCTAACCTGGCCACGACAACTCTCTAAACAGTCCTCTTACAATTATAACTATGTGGTGAAACAACAACGCTAAAACTTCAACAGTTAAACACATATACACCCCAATTGGATTTAATGGTTTATTTATGATAAATTTTAATGTCGTAAAACAAAACTTGAAATAAAAACTTACAAAAGCTGAACGTTATACTTTCAGAACACAATTACAAAAACTTATAATCAAACCTTATATATATATTTAAATATAAGCAAGCATAATTGCATTTGTAATTTTGTTCTAAATACCATTGAAATTCGTTACCTTTCACAGTAAGTGTGATTTCCTTTATCTGATAAGGTGCTATTATTGATTCGAATATTTTGCTCAAAAGTCGGGGATTAAAACATGTACTTACTCGGATAGGTTTCACAGGATTTCCAAGGCATAGGCCAATGAAAGCTTAAAGCAGAAATTAAAAATAAAGTAAGCAACGAGAAATCACAATATTTTTTATACAGTTAATAGAACACCGATTCACTTTTAATGTTCATTGTGAACGTTATCTAAATTTTGTGTGTGTGAAAACAATCTGATGCTATAATAATAAGTTAAAATAGCAACTCGAACGTTATTTTTGTTAAGTTTTTAAGAAATGTACTGAATGCTTAAATTTTTCTCATTCTGTGAAAATATAGTCAAACAGGAACTAAAAAGTTTGTTTTGTTTTTTTTTAATTTCGCGCAAAGCTATACAAGGTCTGTCTGCGCTAGCCGTCCCTAATTTAGCAGTGTAAGATTAGAGGGAAGGCAGCTAGTCATCACCACCAACCGCCAATTCCTGGGCTACTTTTTTACCAACTAATAGGGGGATTGACCGTAAAATTTAACGCCCCCATGGCTGAAAGGGCGAACATGTTTGGTGTGATTGGAATTTGAACTCGGGACCCTCAGATTACGAGTCGAACGCCTTAACTCATCTGGCCATTCCAGGCCTTACTAAAAATTAAGTTGACCATTAAATTTCATTCTATTCATTGAGTATTTGTTCATAGTAGATTGGAGATAATCTAGTCAAAAGTCTTGATTAATACTTGTTCCCCTTCTTAGGTTAAGTTGCGAAAAATCGAACTTTTTGTTTAAAAACATTTCTTATTACGTTCTATGTAAATATAAACAATACTTGAAAACATATTACTTACCTAAAATTAAAAATAACTTCATCTTGCAGAAACTGTAATACAAGATAATGGTCAGTTAAATATATATACGTGTAATAACTAAACTAGTTGAGTCCCAAGTGTTTTATGTATATATAAAGATATATAATATTATGGTTGAAATACAGTTATGATTGCATGTGATTTATGACAACAAACACAATTCGATGTGATATGCATTTTCTTTCAATTTCAAAAGCAACTTTTTATTTAAAACTAAAACTGCTACTTCAAATCGATGTTACGCATGTTGATTGCTAGAATAATTGAATAAATTAGAATTACAGAACACTAGTAAAAATATCAAAATACTTGAAAAACGGAAAGTAAAAACCCGAAGCAAATCTCTACTAACAATATATTTCATATGTGCATCAGACGTTGTAATTTAGCAAAAGATATAATATTTATATTTAGGAGTATAACTTAGGCCTACTATTTAGAGCTAGTCGATTTCTAAAATAAACATGTATATTATAAATAAGATTTTTGCTAGATTTTATGCTAAACTACACGAGTGATGTCCAGACTAGCTGTATTTGATTCTTAAGTGATAGGGAAGGCACCTAGTCAATACAATTCACCGCCAACATTTTGTCTACTCATGTGAGACAGAATAGAATAATTTGATCATTTTTATAATATAAATGTGCAGAGAGCGAGTACTTTTTTAAGGTAACAAAACACGATCCACCAAACCTCAAATCCATGAACAACCAATAAATGTGTGTGTGCTTTCTTATAGCAAATCCACATCAGCCTATCTGCTGAGTCTACCGCGGGTAATCGAACCGCTGATTTTAGGGTTGTAAATCCGTAGACTTACCGCTGTACTAGCAGGGGCCCGGCATGGCCAAGCGTTTTAAGGCGTGCGACTCGTAATCTGAGGGTCGCGGGTTTGCATCCCCGTCGTGCCAAATATGCTCGCCCTTTCAGCTGGGGGCGTTATAATGTGACGGTCAATCCCAACTATTCGTTGGTAAAAGAGTAGCCCAAGAGTTGGCGGTGGGTGGTGATGACTAGCTGCCTTCCCTCTAGTCTTACACTGCTAAATTAGGGACGGCTAGCACAGATAGCCCTCGAGTAGCTTTGTGCGAAATTAAAAAACAAAACAAACAAAACTGTACTAGCAGGGGACAGTAAAATAAATCGCAGATAGTTTAATTTAGGGAAATTCAAAACAGTTTTGCCTAACTTATAATGATTTTAATTTCAGAATAAGGTGCTACTTATACTAAGTATTAAATTCATTAAATGATATTCCACTGTGAATCGTATCTGTATTATACAGAGTAATAAAGACTGCTATGTGCGCATGTCTTTACGAAAGCTAAATCGTTTATAGAATTATTTATTAATTGCAGGTTAATGGTAAATACCAAAATAGATAAAATACATATAATAAAAATTCGTGCCTTAAATTAAATATAATTATACTATGTCTTAAAAGTGTAATCCTAGAATGTAATTGTTCTTGAAATTAGTTATTTAAGCAATTAACGTAGTTGTAAATACATTTATGAAAGTATCTTCTGAATAAAGATATAATTCCTTTCGTCCTTGTATATTTCTACCGTAAACACTGAGGTGTTACAAAGTAGATATGAAATTTACTTACATTCATACATGGAACGATTCTTGGCTTTAGTTAACCGAGTTATGGAAGGCTGTCGACACAGAAGTCTTGCCAGACTTTTATACCTGAACGCTTCAAATTCGAAGCAGGGTCAACATGATTTTAAGCAAGCGATATCTGATGAACATCTGAAATTTCTTCTCCCACCCTCAAACCTGACGGTAGCCAATGAAATCTGAGAGCTGTTAGTACGAAAAAACGTATTACGGTCGGAACGTAGAAAACGAGCGTGTCCAGAATATAACCCACTTTTTTTGGAGCTGTTTGAAACGGCCCTTATTGTTTTGCACTAGCATAATAAATAGAAAGACTCATTAATAATGTCCCAAGAGGGAGCAATATTTTTTCCTTCTAAGTTGTTACAAGGATATTATTTAACGTAGATTCTTAAGTGGGTTCATTGGGATGGCATTCACGACAGATGCTCACTGTGACGTTTTCTCTGACATTATTGCTTTTGTTTTTGAGACGGCAGTTAGGTTATAGCATTATTATCCGAATGAAATCTGAGCTCTTCAATACATAAGATGTTTAAATAAGTAGACTTTTTCTATTCGGCATGGATCATATCAACTAAGAGACTATAATTCACAAAAATTATAAAGAGTTGTGTGTTCAAAAATAATAATAAACAAGCTTTTGAAATTAGTTAAATAATTATTTCGAGTACGTGTTTGTTTTTGAATATCGCGCAAAGCTATACGACTGCTATCTACGCTAACCGTCCATAATTTAGCAGTGTAAAACTAGAGGGAAGGCAGTTAATCATTACCACACACTATCAACTCTTGGGCTACTCTTTTATCAACGAATAGGGGGGGGATTGACCGTCACATTATAACGTCCTCACGCTTGAAAGGGCGAACATGTTTGGTGTGACAGGGATTCGAACCCGCAACCCTCAGATTACGAGTCGAGTGCTTTAACCACCTGGCCATGCCGGGTCTATGTGTGTTAGTAAAGGATGTTGAAAATATGTAACAAATACTTAAAATCAAGCGATAAGTCATTCTGTATTAGGTTTCTCACGCTCTTCTGAAATGTGGCCCTATTTTTTTCTGAGTATTGAAAAGCAGCCTAAACGTATATTTACAAATATATAAAATGTTATACTGATATGTATAATATGCTTGAACCTAATCCATATATACAGAAACATTTTAACTGGGAATACATTTAAAATGTATATGCATATATTAAAGTGATCATGTTTAAACTTTCAAACAGGTCACAAGTATTTATGTTTTATTTTCCATATATTAAAAGTTCAAGCGCACTGAACTACATGTTCCTCACTGTCACAGTATGAATTCGGGAATAAAAAAGGACAGGTATGTGTATCATGAAATATCTTTAAAACATAGGGACTTTCAGCTTTTATTTCAAAATATAAATAACTTGAGATGATATAATTTATGTTGGTATTGAAGTTGAAAAGAAAATGAACCCTATTTGAATATAATAATGTTGAAATTTGTTGAATTAATTGACAGTGCGCTTGAAATGCTTATTTAAACCTTTATCAAAAGATCAGAAAACTTGTTGAAACAAAAACAAATAATTCATACTTAGCTCATAAATGTTGGTTTCAAATAAAACATGGTGATTGGATAGCATGATATTTTTATGTCACTAATTGTAAATAACGAAATAAAGACATGCTGGAACGATGGATCTTTTATTTCAAATAAAATCGTGTTGCAAAAGTGGATGTGGTGTTTCACATAAAGGCATTTTGATATATTGATGTAGGGCGAGGGCACATGACCCTACGGAAATTTTCCTTTTGAGTATTTAACTACGTTCAAGCAAGCTTCGGTCTACTACCAACCATTTGTTTCCTAAATGTGTTCCTTAACAAATAGAATACTCACGGAAAGTGTTTTGTGCGCGTTTTCTTACAGCAAAGCCACATCGGGCTATCTTGTTATGCCCGCAGAGAGGAATCGAATTCCTGACTAGTGTTATAAATTCGAAGACTTACCGCTATCCCACTGTAGGACAGATATTCTGTGAAAAATGAAATATTTTAATATAATGCTTCTCATATTAAAGCGCTTCTTTGCAGAGAAAACCACGTGTCCCGTACTTCATATCTCTATGAACATTCTCTTTATTTGATCTTTTCATATTTTGATTCGCACAGAGAGTTAACGTTGAGTGAACTGCTAGTGTTAACAATGTTGTAGTTTTTGTTTAGTTATTGGAGTGGAATGTGAAAAGTGTGTCAATAACAAACACAAAAATCAGATATTTCCGAATTTAAAGAAATAAAATAAGTTTTGGTAAAATATATAGTGTTCTGCTACTTTTATCTTTGATCAAGCTTTAGTAAGTTCAAAACCTAGGTGGCGTGAACTTTATTGGTGAAGACCTAGCACGTTGCACCAATTACTAGGAGACTCATTGTTCTGCCACTTCGTGCCAAAAAGAAAACACAAATCACGTTAGGTGTTGCTGATTTGTAAGTAAGAGTAGTCGAAATTAGCACTGATTGGAAAAATTACTAGATTCTTTTACATATTTTGATTGTCTTCTCATAACCTGAAAGTTTTCTATGTCTAAAGTAATGCATTAAAGCGTAGAGCAACACCAACTTAGGATAAAATAGGCTTTGCTGATATACCTGTATTGCTTTATATAATGAAACGGAGTATTCCACGTGCGTTCTAATAAGTAGATTATTGGATTATCTAAAGCTTTTGTAAATTTACTTTGAAACTTAATATTTTTATATCCTGAGTCCCGAAAGAAATTAATGATATATACGTTCCCTCGTTATAAACTTCAGACGCTACGCGTGCCAATTTCCCTGAGTTGTACTACCACTATTACGGTGTTGCATGACGTTTTTCAATTTGTGACGTAAATAAACGAGGAATGGCGCTATATTTATTCTGCAGTAAGATGAAAAAGACCCGATTAAAATTACTTTTATTATGTAGGCAAATGTGAAAGATCCTGCTAGTGTAATTGACGTCTTAATACTAGTAGATTCTTCCATTCGAGGCCTGACGTGGCACGGTGGTTAGGGCGCACGTCTTGTAAACTGTAGTCGGACATTCGATTCTCGTCACCGATCATGCTTACCCTTTCAGCCATGAGGATATTATAATGTGACGGTCAATACCACTTTGATTTAGTAAAGAGCAGTCTAAGAATTGTCGGCTATCTTATTTCTAGCCGTTCCCATCTAAATAAGGACAGCTAGAGCAGTTGGCCTTTGAGTTGTGGTCCAAACGTCCCTATTGACGAGCGTGACCCAAGTAACGGTATATTGGCTGCTGTGAATTATTATGATAAAGTAACATTACAACCTCTCTTAGGAGTCCATTTTCCTATTTTTGGCATTCGTACCAAGAAGTCTAGGGCTAACTGAAATAAGAAATTTCATTGACTTGAATACAGTTCTGTAAGTAACAAAGTGTGTGTTTTTTTCGAATGTTTAGAGCTGGACCTAACAGTGAGAAAAGTTTTGGGAAATGATAAAAAATTGCATCATAAAAATATGCAAACATGAGTCCATCAGTCTAGAGACAAAATGGCAGTACTGTAGTTGATACTGACGAGTTATCAAACTCGTTTCATAGAGATACTTTTGCTAGTTCCTCACAGAAGCACATCGCTATGTCCGCGGACTTACAATGCTAGAAACCTCATTTTTATATACGTAGTGAGAACACTATAGATAGCCCATTGTGTATATTTGTGTTTAATTAGAAACAGACAAATTATTGCAGTAAATTCGACAAACGTCGCAATTTTCAAAAAGAAGATAATAAGAAGCATCTTGGTGATGCATTTCCTGCAAAGCAAGGTGTAGTTTTTCATAGACATAATAAAACAGCTACGTTCATAAGGGCAAACTCCACGAACTGATGAAACTACGCCCTAAAAACAGTAAGATAATCCGAAGAATTTTTTGCATGTAAATAAAAAATATTCACCTGCACTCACTTACATTATAGCTGTCAAAATCAGTTATAAAATATAATATAAACAGGTAACTGATAATACTGTTAAAAAGATGTACCAGGCTGGCATACTTTCTATTATTCCCGACGGAACTTTCGACCTCAGAAACAATTAACAAGTTTTCATGCTAGTTCGCTATCTAAGCCATTTTTTTAAGTCAATGAGAGGTTTCTAATGTTTTTCCCAGCATTCTAGATGGACCGAAAGTCTCTCGCGAAATTAGTTATAGAAAGGTTATGTAATGTACGTTTTAACGTGAACAGATTAATAGGAAAGTGTCATAATTGTGTCTCTAGTATGAGAGTAGCAGCGTTAATCTATTCAGATAATAACAGTTTTTGTCTTCGTGTCACCTTGTCATCAGCACTTTTTGTGGCGAGGTCGAAATCTAACAAGAATAGTTAAACGGTCAGAGGTAGCAAGAAGAATATTCACTGAACTCGGATTACGGGTCGAGTGCCTTAACTACCTGGCCATGCCGGGCCCAAATGGATTCTAGCTGACTTCTTTTTACATTAGTAAAATAAATGTTATAAGTCTGTTAACATGATTTGTAAGTGTTGCAATTAGATATCAATTTGAGATGTGTGTAGTACTGTATGTAAATATGAACACGCCGCATATTAGATGTTGGAAAGATGAATCTAATATTCCTGGTTTTGTGGTGGGCCACGAAACTTTGTAAGTACTGTTACGCAACACTATGCTTTTTCTGTAAGATTGTTATTGTGATCATTCAGAGACAAAGCTAATATAGAAAAAAAGGGGGTGGAAGTCTCATAGAACAATTTACTCTAATCCTGCCTAAAATAATTTCAAATGCCGCTGTTGTTGAGGGTTCCCTGTTGTTTTCTTTCATAATAAAAAAGAAGTATAGCAAACACGTTGCGATACTTCATAAGTATGTACAAATATTCATATAAAAGAAGTAACTATTTAAATCATATTAAGCATAATCCTGATATTTGCATAGATTATTTAACCACGACAGACATATTCCACTATTTACCATCCATTTATCAGACTTTAACAGATAGAAAGAATAGCTCAAGAGTTTGCGGTGGGTGATGATGACTAGCTGCCTTCCCTCTAGTCTTACACTGTTAAATTAGGAACGGCTAGCGCAGATAGCCCTCGTGTAGCTTTGCGCGAAATTAAAAACAAACCAAACCTTTGCTTAAAATTATGGACGACTGTGTCTGATGAACGCTCGCCCCCAGTGGAACATTGGTACGCCTACAGACTTACAAGACTAAAATCCGGCGCTCGATTTTCTCTAAAAAGAACCAAACTTTCTTGAGAGGCAGTATTATGAAAAGTTTAAATTCATTGGAAAAGTGGGTTGTTTTTATTAGCTATTATGCTCGTAGGTTTGTTTGTTTTAAAATTAAACACAAAGCTACACAAGGGGCTATCTGTGCTCTGAAGACTCACACCGCGTGAAACCACGTTTTGATACCCATGTTGACCTTGAAGAGTTAATTATTTTTTGGATAAAATAAATTTCTTCTGTTATTGATCGATCTTATATCTTTCAATTCATTTGAAGAAAGGTTTAGACAGATTAAACACTTGGTATGTAAATGATAGATAACACGAAGTAGATAATCGTGGAAAACAAGACATATGATGTTTAAATAGTAGATGTGTGATGGTCGTTTTTTATAGCAAAGCCACATCGAGCTGTCTGCTGTGTTCACCGATGGGAATCGAACCTTTAATTTTAGCGTTTTAAATCCGAAAACGTACACTATGATTAGAGCAGATGTATTCCCCTCACAATGGTGAGATTCATCTACTATCACATTTTGCCTCTATTTGTCTTCAAAAGTGAAATGAAATAAAAATCTAAAAACTAGTGGTAGTTTTTATCACATTTTTAATGTGATTTTTAATTATTAATGAACTGGCTGATCACAAGATAGCCTTAGTTGAAACATTAGTTATGTCAGACACGTTACAGGATGAACATTGCAAAGAGAAACGTGAATTTGGTAATAATATATGTGAGACATTACATCACGAAAGGCTGGTAGCATTTTAAACTCCACCATTCCTTGCTGGTTGTGCAAGATTTTCCAGAAAAATGAGTGCATGGTACCAGCTCAGATAGACATTGTTTGTTTTATAACGCCGTTGAATAAGACGTTTGTTCGATACAATTTTGCTCTTTACTGTACGTTATTTGATATTATTTTAAGTTTGCTTTAATTATTTTTATATGTTTATTATTTTAAGGATTTATTTCCCTGTAAAAAAGCATGCTACAACATATATAAACATTAGTGTTAAAGAAACCTTCAAAACGATTAATAATTATGGTTCATAGAAAAACACGAATTAGTAGAGCAACCTAAAACGGCTGACAGCAAGATAAAAGTTGTTTTTTTTCAAGTTAAAAACTGTAACCACATAATCCATTGAGATCGATGATATATATTATCAATGGATAGAATCGGTTGCTTAGATGTTTTGTTCAAGACAAGAGCTGTGCTCTCAAGACGTCGTCTTCGATCAAAAACGGTAACTCTGGCCGGCCAATCATCTGGTTCAGATAATGGAAGTCCGGGGAGTGTTTGCAGAGTTCGGAATCTTCTGAGTGTGAACACGTGAATGTTAGTTGATTGAAAACTGTCTGGTTTCCACATAAGAAGGAAAAATGTTGAATTTCCTGTGTACCATCCGCATATTGAACGGTATTACAGACATGGAAAATTTTGCACAGATGGTCCATATCGGCATAGTAACCGTCCTCTGAACACGTGAATGATGGATTTACTTGACCAACTAATAATTGAACTCCACTAGGCAGATTGTACGCCTCTCGCTTGTTCTAGTGCAGAAATGCGAGTTGAAATTACAACGCTATTAAAATACTTCATAAATTTTTGTATGAATGGATTTCAGTGTCATAGCATTGCTTACTATACACAGTCAACGGAATGTGTTGTTTCTAAAAATTACATTAAAATACCGAAGTATTCTAGTTGTAAACATACACAATAGATGAACAAGATTTTGGTCTCTAACCCTTGTAACAACTAATAAAAATCTTAACTTTTTTTTTGGTAAATACAGAAATACTATATTGACGGAACAAGCATTAATTTTTGTTTTCCAATGGCCAATTGTCTGAACTTACATTGATGGTTACGACGTCACTTACAAGTGCATGTTCATGCGTGAACGTCTTTCTTTTAGTTCAAAGCCATATAAAAAGCAATCTAAGTTCTGTGTGCAATGGGGAATCCAACCCCGGATTTTAGCATTCGAAATCCGTAAAACCTTAAGGTTAGAAAAAATATATTTACGATTCTGTTTTCATTTCATAAAACAACTTTAATCGTGAATAAAAGTATCAACAGATTAAAGTGATCGACATGTAAATGAATACAAACATTAATGCCATGGTTTTACTTTAGGAAAAGTGTTAAACACAACGTGGAGCTAGATTTTATAGAGCAAGATCAAAATTTACATAAAACAATGTCTGTCTTTGAAATAAATCTTACAGCCTAAAATGTTTAACAAAGTTTATGAAGTAGATTTTGTCTATATTTATTTTTATATTCTGACTAGTAAAAATTGTAAAAATGTAGAACTTCCATACAAAATTTTAAGTAAATAATTCTTGTTTATTTGTTTCATTATTTTCGTGCAAAACCAGACATATGCTACTCCAGGTAGTTCAGTGGTAAGTTTGAAGGCTTAAAACGCTAAAAAAAATCAAGGATATATCGTGGTACGTAACGTTACGCCTATAAAAAATACACAAAAAAGACCCCATAATTTTGAACTGGTAGTCCAGAGAGAAGACTTGTCAACAGCATGATCGCCAAATCTTGCCTGATCGAACAAATAATTTTGACTGTCACTCTTATAACGCTCATATGACTCCAAGTTGAGAAGAGCCATGAACCCTGGGATTGACAGTCCAACCACACTAATTACTGTCCAGCCCAATAAATAATACAATTGGTCAACTTCATGCTAAAGCTAAAAGCGTGGTTTGTTTGTTTCAGCTTAAAGTTACATTGGGCTTCCTGCACTCTGTCCACTGTGAGGATTCGATTCCTGGATTTTAGCGTCTTAAGTCCCTAAACTTTCTGCTGATCCACCGGAAGATCAAAACTGAAAGAGTGTGGTTCAGAAAAGCGAAAAAAAATGTTCTTAATATTTCTGGTTTTATCTTTTTCAATTATGTGCACAGTTTTAGGTTTCAAATAAAACAAACAGTTCTGTCCTATAATGACTCAAATTATGTCAATAGATAAATAAATGAAATGCGGAAATAATTATAAGTTGCACAAAACACTATCCAGACTTTGGTTTGTGTTATAATATTCAGTTGACGTATGGACGTTTTGAATAACAAATATTACATTTTCATAAGATGACACAAACATAAATGATAAAACATTTATCTCAACTTGATTCTATTCTAAAATAATTAATCGAATAGATAGTAGCTAAAACGTGTCATAACTCAATTATATATAACAAAAGTTCTTTTTTTTTTTTAAAAAAGGAGCATACTTCGAGTGACAGAGACATGAGAGTTAAATTATTACTGTTCTTATAACACACTTACCCTGATAATTGCAGCATTTCCTAAGAACACACCAACTGAAACTTCAAGCAGAAAAAGAACAAAGTTAAGCTGAATATTGTTTAAGTAAAGTTCTTAACAAAAATAAATGAAACATTATTTATACATATTAATTTAACTTTATACATTTACTTATTTTTAATGGAAAAACTTTCATAATACTTATCTTTCATATAATATGCATCTCTTATATGAATGAAATTTTAGTAGGTTTAAGTAACATTTTACCGAACTGTGAAGTCCTACATTATACATTACTCTTGGTTTCATAAATATCTGTTTAAAATACACTTACCTAATACAAAGAGTATCTTCATTTTAAGGAAGAAGCGCCTGGTAAATAAAGTAATTAAACAGTTTAGTTTCTTTATTCAAAGACACCATAAGCATTCTTAAAAACAAAACATATAATTTTATTTTTTGTGATCGACATCTAAAGTTATCGTTTACTTTAAATGATATTGTTTAAATTTTTAATGCATCAGATATCATGTTTTACATGACCATTTTTTTATATTTTAAATGATATATCAAAAGAAGAAAAATGCATGAAACGAGAACACTAATTTGTTTTTATTCCGAGATAATAAATTATAAATATGTTCTTGTCAGCATCTTCATTGGTGTAGGTAATTTTTGAAGATACTTACTTGGTCAACTGTTCTCAGATACTATTTTTGATTGTCATTGATATACTCTACAAATATATAGTTTTAGGATGAAACATTAATAGATATCTTAGTTAATAGATAAAACAAAGGAAAGATAAAATGAAATATCTATTAATGTTTCATCCTAAAACATTGGTGTAGGTAATTTTTGAAGATACTTACTTGGTCAACTGTTCTCAGATACTATTTTTGATTGTCATTGATATACTCTACAAATATATAGTTTTAGGATGAAACATTAATAGATATCTTAGTTAATAGATAAAACAAAGGAAAGATAAAATGAAATATCTAATTTCCAAATATATTTTTATTAATTGTATCCAATAACGGATTGTTCAAATATGTTTATTAAAAAATAAAGTAATCAAATTTTAATAATTTAAAACACCTACTTGTTTAATAAATACTGCACTCGGGCTGCGGTTAATAAAAGTTTAGGCTCTTGGCGGAAGTTGTTCAATGCTTTTATACGTAAACGTTTAAGATCAGGTCATTAAAAGGTTTCATACCTGATGAGAATCTATGATTTTAACGGCCACATTAGTCTGTGGCGACCAATGAAATTCAATGGTCATAAGTTACTTGTTGATAAAAGTGTGTCGAGTTAGTAGGAGAGGAAACAAGTTCAGGTTTAACCTACTTTCTTTTTCTTCTTTTGCTTTCTGTACAGGCCCATATAGTTCAGCTTATACTTAATAAATGAACTCGGTATTCAACATTCTCTAGGCGTCTTTCCTGAATGCGTAGTATAACAGGTTTCTCCGGCTAAGATGGGTAACCTAAAAATAAGGTTACTGTCCTGATGAGTTGATGTATGTTTAGGTCAAGTTGCCTTTGTGTAAATACTTTCTAACACGCTACGTAAATATATAAAGTCCTTTTTTATCTTTAGGACTGTGATATAAAATATACGCTTGATAAGCTGCCAAAATGAATATCTAAAAGAGAAAGTTGAATAACTTACTTGGAATAACAACAAAATCCAAAACAAACTATCTTTTGAAGACTTCTAAGTTTTTGAAGTTAATTAGTATTTTCATTACTTGCATTATTTAATCATTATTATTTACGAATCTGTTTTATTGCAGATTTCATAACACACCCTGTTTTTAAGTAAACTGGCAACCATTGAAGTGTTCCACCAATTTAACCTCCTTGAAAACAAAAGCCTACTATAATAAACCAAAGTATTCTGAGGAACTGGAACTTCGTATTATTGATGCTATCGTATCCATCTCTCTAACTATACTGAAAAAATGTGCTCTCAGAATTAGATTGATTGTAACTAATTATGCAAGAAGTTTATTAATTAAATAAAATTAAACTTACAAGCCTTTAGAATAATTTTGTTGTTACCTCAAATAGTACAAATGTTATTCCACTTTATTTTTGGTACGCGTTGTATTTGCTTGTTAAAATTTCGAAGTGTTACTTGAAATTGAGAAAGTTCTTGGAAATAATTGCAAGGCACTAGATAGTGAGTTGTTATTCTAGTGTTCAGATACAGCTTAAGGTTAATGACTCACGCTACTGTTTTTAATATTTACTCAACAGTATAGCGGAATTTTTATAGACTTACAATGCTAGAAACCGGGTTCCAAATCCCATTACAGGTAGAACAATAATAGCCCATTGTATAGATTTGCGCTTAAGTACAATTAAACTTTTTTATTTTGAAATATTGAAAAAAGGTTATTTAAAAAACATAGGCTACACGTAGACACAGTGAAAACTAATTACATTAGGATAAATCAGCTATTTTAATTTCTAGAAAGGGAAAATTTCGTCGGGTTGTTCATTTGTAGCACTTTAGTTGTTTGTATATTTTTCAATAGTTTGGAAAGTTATATTTCTCAATAAATGAATGCCAGCTACCATTTCCAAAACATTCAAATTGAATCCCCAGTAAATATTACTAATAATCGAAGAAATTTATTTTGCACAACTTTCTCTTTAAGAATTTTTAAAATTTAATTCTGACTCCATTTACATAATCTTTCTATAATTGAGACAAAAAAGTAACAAAGCTACACAACTGGCAATAAATAAATAGATATTTTACGGGACATTTCAACACATAGTTATAATGTACATATTACATTTTTTGCTTGTTTGTGTGTAGTTAAGCACAAATCAGCATAATGGGCTTTCTGTGACCTTCACAAGTATTGAGACTCGTTTTATCGCGCTATAAGCCTTCATACTTTCCGTTGAGTAGTAGCTTAATGTTACCGTTTGACTAATTTATTAAATACAACTTATGTTCTTAGTAATGCGTCCGCAATTTACAAAGCAAGGCTTTATGATGATAAATTCCACCTTTCAAATATTAAAAAAATGACATTTTAATTCTTACTTATTGTATAAAATTATGAACAACACTATTTAATTTCACCAAGTAAACCATTTGAAAACTTTAAAGGAACCCCTCAAAACGTTAGTTGTTTTCGATAAGCAACTTGTTATAATCATCAACATTGATAAAATATGCGAGATTCTTGGAGGCTCATCCGATAACAACCTATATTACAGGCCACAGATGGAACAGAGGTCACACTGTCCAATTGGAAGTCTGAAGGAAAAAGGGTGAAATTTTGGAAGTGGAGTGAACAAGAAATTCAATAGAAACGACAAATGTCACTTATATTAAACTGGAATGGACATTATAAGTAGAAAACCTTGAGGTGGTTATTATATGTTACTGTATTATAGAAAGAGAATCCGTGCCGGAACTGGTGCCAAAGTCTTTAATAATAATAATGCTATCTGTAATTACTTTCTAGTTTTAATAATAACAGTGAAGAGATATATACAATAATATATATGACAATAAGGTATAAAATAAAAAGTGGATGCAGTCGGTCGACTATCTGTTTTACTCTGGTCGGTGTTTCGAAATTTGGGACCGCGAAACACTAGTGGCGATGCGCACTGACAAACGTAACGTGACAGGACTCCACAACTGGAGGAATGCCTTTGTCCTTTACTGGTGCTAAATTCCTTTAAGGTTCAAATAACGTAATTTTGATCCACATTATTTATAACATAACTTGAGTTTTAAGTTATTTTACATTTCAATTTTCGTTATTATATTTAATACAAGTGTCCTCCGTAACTGAAATGTCAAAAATACCCGTGGCCATATCTATTAAAAATATTTCGTAACTCTTTAAAGTTTACCTCTGAGCCACAATCAAATGCATTTAAATGCAATACAATTTCGCTTTAAATGAAAGTTTCTATAATATTCAGTGAACAGTTGAGGAAAAAATTCGGCTAGATAAATGAAAGGTTTACATGAGGTTTTCTTTAAAATTTATTATGTTTCTGAACAACAGCGTTCGTCCTATAAGTTAATAAACGCTGAGGCTATATATTCAAGGAAAATAAGCAAACACGTAGATTATTTCATTGTAAGGATCGCGCGATGCCTATTAGATAGTTGCCGAGTATGGATCCGTTTGTTCATGATGGTTTTTAATTGCATCAAAATCACACTATATCCTTTAGGGCTGTGAGTGTGTTACAAGATAAAACGGTCATTACTCGATTAGAGTAGTCTGAAAATATGGCAATGTTTTTGTTGACTAACAATCCTCTTTCTTGTCCATCAGCTCAAAATTAGGGTTAGCTAATATACATAACCTCTTGTTTTGTTTTTCGCGAACACTTAAAACAAACAAATGATTAATATTTTTAACAGAAATAAATCATTTTAATTATTCATACAAATGCATAAGTTAGCATTTTACGATGATAAAGCGAATTTCGAAAGCTTTATGTTTGAAGTAGCTCACAAATGAAGATGTGAATTGTTTTAGTGAATATCAAATTGTTGCTCTAAGGTCAGCAAAACTTTAAAGTTAATTTCACACGTGAAAAAGCTTCTTGTTACGTTTTCATGAAGAACAGAAATTAGTTTATGCGATTAATACGTAATGAACACTCGACATCAGATGTTAGTTGTGTTATAAAATATAAATAAAAACATGTTTCAGAACTTGTACAAGTATTTGGATATTTTTTTTATGGTCCGTTATTAATAACTGTTGTCGTGAATCCATCACAAAAACTTTCTAAAAACATTTCAGAGAACTTTGTTCTGAACAAAATATACTGTGAAAAATATTCACATGCATATATTCATAAACATTACAAAAAACACTAAAAAAAGAAATTTTAAGCTTTACATGCGAGTATATTTCGCTTGCCCATGTCTTGCATTTTTATTTGTTCTAGTATTGATTTCATGCACAAAACACTGACAGAATTCTTACACTAACATCCATCTTTTACGCCAAAACCCACGCTTACTGGATGTATAACCACCTGAGATAATTTTTAATTTTATTGTTGTACTTACAGAATGCCCTGTATGTGGTGGCCTGAGTAAGAATTTGATTCGGAACCTGTTAGTTCGGAAGATAAGTACGCTATCCACTCGTTTGGGCTCTTTCGCCGCTGAGGCCCTAAACATGTATGTGGTATGTTTCGAAAAGGATATTGATTGTTTGGAATTAAGCACAAAGCTACATAATGAGCTATCTGTGATATGCTTACCACGGGTATCGAAACGTGGTTTATAGTGATGTGAGTCCGCAGACATACAGCTGTTCGTTCCACCGGGGAACCAAAAAGGATATCCGAGTTTCTCTGGTGTATATGCTAGGTCAATTGATGGTATTTGGATTTTTGTGTGTAATCATTTAGTTGAATGTAGAATATTAGTTGATTCTTCGGTTTTTCATTCTGGTTTACATCCCATTATTTTCATGTTATTACACGTCATTATATACTGTTTTTAACTTATACTAATAGGTGGCATAGTGATTAATATTACGACCTTATATGACTACTTTGCTCTTGAATTCTCTTTCTTTCTCGATGAATTGTAATTCACACTCAGAGGGATGTTCTAAATAGTGTTTTCATTTTTCAGCTAATGGTTCACGTGGCGAAACTACTGTTAAAATTGGTAACTAATTAATAAACAGACGTTAAGGGTGAACCTTGAGGCTACTTACCATAAGTATTTAATGAGTTGATACGACCTTGGAAATGGTAAAGGACTTAGAATTATCTATAAATTAGCTCTCCTTCTTCCATAAGTTTATATTAACATAACATAATTCTTAAATTACTTTATTTATAATTATTTAGATTCTTAATAAAGGTATTTTAAAAACAAAATCAAATATTGACATACACACAATTAAGTTATACCTGAAGCTAGCCCCTCGCTAGTACAGCGGTAAGTATATGGATTTACAACGCTTAAATCAGGGGGTTCGATTCCCCTCGGTGGACACAGCAGATAGCCCGATATGGCTTTGTTATAAGAAAAAACATCTGAAGCTAAGTAATACAGCAAACCCTAAGGACATTCGTAGCTATTCACATTTCATACGAGCAAATATTTTCATGTACTAAGGAAGTTCGTAAAGAAACGAAATTGATCGATTATAGATTCTAAAAATAAGGTTATATAGTGCAGAAACACTAAAATTACGACATTAATAAATTCATTTCATGACATTTAATTGAACCGCATGAAACTGCACAAAATAAAGGACTAAACGGCCTCCTAGTGGCACAGTGGTCTGTCTACGGACGTATATCACCTGAATCCAGGTTTCGATAACCGTGTTGAGGATAGCGGAGATAGCCCTTTTTGTAGTTTTGTGCTTAATAACAAACAACTACTAAACTGTGCGCTAACGTTTAAAGTAAAGAAGTAAACCTTTCCCTGATACATATAGTAAGAGACTAAACTGCGCCCTAACACGTAGTAAAATAACAATTCCGGTATATTGCGACAAAAACAAAAGACACAGAACACGGTCTACCCAAAGAAGAAACAGACGAACTTAGAATTAAAAGAAAGATAAACAGCATTCGAGAACGTAAATAAATAGACATTATAACAATTTTATTGGCAAAGACAATGTCTATAATCATGGATAAAGCAAAAAACAAAATCAAGCTTCACACTTCAACTAAAGATGTCCTCTATAAGATGATTCTGTATTATCCATAGGTTAATTAATTTTAAAAAACAACAACATTAAAGGAATTCGAAATAGAAACAACTGACGAATACAGTCCAACAAAAACATAACATTCACAAGCAAAGCCACCTTCCCTGTTCAATAGTTAACTACGCAGATTCATCATACCTACCCTTAGTTATATACCTTGTAGATATATTATCCCCGTTAAGAGACAAAATATCGTCACAAACTACTTTATAGATGTTTTTAAAACAACCATAATATCCTCACAGAATACAAAGGTCAATTTCGATGTGTACAACCTACTCAGTAACGTACCAACCCTTAAAATACTGAACATACTCTTAAAATGATAAAACTCTAGAACAGCGCACCTAACTAGATAGAAATAAACACCATTTCTAATTTTGATGGCCACCAAAATGCACAGCTCATATACCACATATTTACCGAAAATTCACATGAAAAAGCAACAATAACTGGACTGCAGACCAAACTCTCTACCTGTGTAAGAATGGACGACATAAGATTCCTATATTACATGATGTACAAAATTTGCAAAGCAGAAGAATTAATTAAGGAAGCAAATATCAGAAAAAAACATGCAAGACCCTAACAATGTTGATCTAGTTACAAGAGCCCTTAAATAAGAAAACATATAATAAAATGGATTAAATAAAGCTATTATAATAAGTGAGCCGCACCCGAGAAAAAGAAAGATAAGAGAAGCTTTTACATCCAAAACACACTCAGATAACTTAATTTAACATAAAACCCAGCAAGTAATGGATATTTTCTTTGTAAGTTTCGTATACTTGATTCGCCTTTAGTTCGACACTTAATACAAAGAATCTAGAAAAGAAAACCACAGATAAACATACATTCTAATGCATTCATTTTGCTAGACTCGTATATATGTTTTAGAAACGACAACTTATTCAGTGCTGTTTGCTTGCAAAATCGGTTTATTGTTCAGATATTTACGACAACACAGTACCACTGCAAACATAAAAGGTTGTTTTTACTATTACTATTTTTTTTTTAGATTATATTTGTATTTCGTTAACCATCAAGAAAACTTTTTATATTTTAGAATAAAAGCGTTTTACAAAACACATTCAATATAACAAAAATTGTTATGAGTGATATAGAAAAAAACTTTATGTATATGTTGATCACAAGCGTTGTTAGTAACATGGTTTATTGTAACACATACATTTCAGAAAGCCATCAAGCAATACGGATATTAACACTGTTACTTATTTATTATTATAAATTGCCTTAGGAGATGTCTTCAGCTGTCAAAAATGGAATCTCTGGATCATCGGAGAAAAGTCTATCATTTAAGAAGAAATAATTATTGGATTCTGCACACAAAACAGCATCTTCTGGAAATGTACAGGTTAAAGTGCGTTGATTGAAGACAGTTTGATTTCCACAGGCGAAACTCCACTGTAATGTTTCAGAGGTACCATCAGATTTTAGGTTGGTGTGACAAATGTGAAACACTCTGCAGTCGTTGGCCACATCAGCATAATAACCATTATTCTGGTTGTCGCATTTGAAATCTTTTTCCAGAGCTTTCCTCAATAAGAGAGATGCACCATCTGGAAGCTCATATGCTTGTCTTTTGCTCTGCAAGCGAATGCAGAAAAGGAAAAAACAAAAATTAAATCACGATTAAAATATAATAAAATTAAATACTGAAAACTCTACTTCATGGGGTAGATGATAAAAGCCACCAGTTTATTAGCTTATTAACTATTTTAAATCTGAAAGAGAAAATAGGTTTAGTTATTTCAAATGAGGAAGATCAGGATAACACGCAATAGATATAACTAGGGAAAAAAATTGATTCTATTGTAAGCCGCAGTGTTTTTAAAACAGTGATTTAAAGCCAAGAATTTTAAACATATAAAAATGTTTCTGTTATGAAAATGTATCTTTACCAAACTTTGTGTTTTTAATTTTATTTCATAATTGATCATTATATAAATGCAAATAAGCCGTAAAACAAGATTCATTTTCATAATAATTCGTTAAACGCTTGTGCTACTGTTTTGTGAATTTCGGAATAATGATGTTAATACATATTTCCGTGTAAATAACCCAGCATGGCCAGGTGGTTAAGGCACTCGACGCGTAATCTGAGGGGCGTGGGTTCGCATCTCCGTTGCACCAAACCTGATCGCCTTTTTAGCCGTGGGGGAGTTATAATGTTACGGTCAATCCTACTATTCGTTGGTAAAAGATGTAGCCCAAGAGTTGGCGGTGCATGACTAACAGCCTTCCCTCTAGTCTTACGCTACTAAATTAGGGACGGCTAGCGCAGATAGCTCTCGAATAACTTTGCGCGAAATTCAAAAACAAACAATTTTCGTTTAAATTCCCCATATTTTGTAATTCACCAAAAAACAAACAAACAAACAAACAAATTATTTGCTATAGGTTCAATAAACAACACTGCAATATTTTGTAGATGTAACCTGCGATGAAATTAAAACACATAAAAAGCAGTGTAATGTAATGTAATAAAATGGTGTAATACGTTCATAAAAATTACAAATTTCGTTATATTTTCTCTACAGCTCTTCTTTTTCATTCGACCTCAGCCCCATCTAGTTTTTAGATATTTAGTATAAATCAATAATTTCTACATTCGGGAGGGTGACCCTAACATAAAATCAGAAGAATCAGCGTGGTCAGTGACGGAGATTCGAATTTGTGCCCCGCATATTGCGAGATGAGCACCCTAACTACCAGACCATGTCAGGCCCCGTATTTTCTCTCCACATGAATTTGTTAACTTGATAACAACGTTAACCAAGCTCAACTACGTTAAAATTGCAATAATAATATAAATTATGTGTAACATGTTTTAGTTTATTTGAGTTTTAGTTTAAGTTTAGCTTAATTCTTACTTTTCAGGTTTAATTTTATTTAACTTTTACAGATTGCATTGTAATTCATGTGATAGTAATTTACGTTTCGCCGATAAATAAATCAGATTCACTTTTACATATTTAACAGGAGGTCTCTCACTAAGTTAAAAATATTCTTACAAAATTATATTTTTATCAGGATATTTTTTACATAGAGAATATTTCGAGGATGAAATTTAGAAACAAAGTTTCATTTTAAAACGTAAAAACAGATCATATGCTACCGGGTAGTTAAATAATTGTCATTCTTATAATTGAGCATAATTTTAATGACTCACGTTGTAAATATTAGTATTCGAGATTTATAAGATCATAGAATTACTTACGCGTGAGAGCGCATTCACAGCGATGATGCAAACCACAGCTGAAAAATAAAGTATTTAACATTAAACATGGTATAAAACTTTGTATCAAAATATGTGAAAAAAAGATTAAACAGACAATTCTTAGTTCAACTGTTTTTATGTTGAACTGATCTCGAGTGGAGTCGAGGCAAAATTAAGTCGTTTATTTTCATTTATTATGAAAATATAGTATGAATTCAATTATTTGGTATCTAAGTTTGCGAAAAAAAATATGGAATTGAAATGACAAATACCTGCCCTATATTCCACACTGAAGATTTCAAATACTTACCCAAAGCAATAAAGATCTTCATTCTGGATTTGAAGTACCTAGTACAATGTACATTACGAAAACATAATGTAGATTAAATACTTTCAGATTTCCTCTATATTATAAAGTGTATAGGTTTATAAAACTAAATTAAATCATAACTATAATTTCACAAAATATTTTACATTGTTTACTTTTAAACCAAATAATGATGTGTTGTTACAAACATTTTCGAGTACTTGTTATTCTATAAAATCATTATGGAGCTTATAACTATGATGCATAATTAATATTTTCATTATGCAAAACAGGTAAGTTTTACTCTTTATTCAAAAGATAGCCTTATTAGTCCTTTATATATTTGTAAGTTTATCCTTATTTCATTCTGTTTTATCGTATATTTAATAAAATAACTAAAATAATATTGTAAATAGTTTTTAATCACCTTCGTCATTTTTAAAAACTCACCCTCAAAATTCCAAGTTATTTAGTAATCCCTGATAAATTAAAACATTTATAATTTTCTATGATACTTGATATACAGAACACATTTTTGCTCTTACTGATTTATTGTACTCTGAAATTGTTAGCTTTGGAGAAGAAAAATTCTTAATTTCGTTTCTATTTCTCACTTATATTGAGATAAAGAAGGCAATAAACGATATCTACAGTAACTTTATTTTTCAGATACGTAGATATTTTTATAAACACAAAAGCCGTTTGGTAAATAACACAAAAATAACTCCACTCTGCAGTCTACATTGACTATTGCAAAAGGAATGGCAAAGAGAAAATGTTTATTTTTACGACATGTTTGTAGAAGATGTAACAGATAATACGGATTTTTAATTACTAGCTTTTTTTGATAAACTATTTTATGATACATATATATGCTCATCTTTCTAAACGATCTAACGAAGGGAAGAATATGACTTACTAATTGAACTCTTCTCTTTATCTGGGAGTTCCAATTACGCTGCTTCACAATTTCACACCCTTTTTATACTTCCTAAAGAGGCTACATAAAGTTGACTATGTCATGTTACCTTGTGACCTCGAAGTAAAGAATAAAACCAATAACAAAACTAGGATGAGCATGAAAGAAAAAGTATGTTGCCTCAAGGATGACTTAGCTGTCATAATAACCTTCAACCTTTCGGTATTTTATCGTTTTAGCTGTCTCCCCAGGCATTTTGTTTTCCACATCATTTTTCCTGTTTCCAAACGACCTCTATGACAAATCTCATATATACTCGATGAACTAAAAATATAATACTGGGGATATGAAGTTCCTAACTTATGAATATTTTATTTTTTATGTGTATAAAGTTTGCATTTTATGAAACTAACCTTTTAGTGTAAATCACTATTGTCCAACAAAGACTTTTGATAAATTAAGTGAATCTTTAAATCACTCTTATTCAACGGTTGTATCTTTACACTAGCATTTATCTTCCTGCCTGGAATTTAAGTTCTGACACTTCCCATATTTACTACACGTCTAATTTTTAATAAATACTCTAAAAACACAAAAATTTTATAAAGATTTGTAGAGTTTAATGTGTATGCCATTTCAGTGCATCTAGTAGATTTAATAACTGTCAATTTATTTGTTTGTTTGTTTTTTGAATTTCGCGCAAAGCTACACAAGGGCTGTCTGCACTAGCCGTCCCTAATTTAGCAGTGTAAGACTGGATGGAAGGCAACTAGTTATCACCACCCACCGCCAATTCTTGGGCTACTATTTTACCAACGAATAGTGAGACTGACCACACATTATAACGCCCACACGGCTGAAAGGGCGAGCATGTTTGGTGCGACGGGGATTCGAATCCGTGACTCTCAGATTACCAGTCAAACGCCTTAACCCACCTGCCCATGCCGGGCATAATAACTGTCAATATAAAATTATTTGAAACAGTTTATAACAAAATGCATACGCCCGACATGGCCAAGCGTGTTAAGGCGTGCGACTTGTAGTCTGAGGGTCGCGGGTTTGCATCCCCGTCGCGCCAAACATGCTCGCCCTCCCAGCCGTGAGGGCGTTATAATGTTACGGTCAATCCCACTATTCGTTGGTAAAAGAGTAGCCCAAGAGTTGGTGGTGGGTGGTGATGACTAGTTGCCTTCCCTCCAGTCTTACACTACTAAATTAGGGACGGCTAGCACAGATAGCCCTCGAGAAGCTTTGTGCGAAAAACAAACAAACTATAGTTATAGAAGGAACTTCAGAGGTGTAAGAAGGAATTATTTCGTAACAGTTAACAATATAAGATTTAACAGCATAAAAAATCTACCTTTGAGGTTTGAGACGTTTCATTTCAAAATAAAATTTATTCATGTTAAGCACAATGCTACACAATGTGCTATCTGTGCTTTTTTCATCACGGGTATAGTAACCAGGTTTCTAGCGTTGTAAATTCGCAGACATACCTTTGTGACATTGGGGGTTTCATAAGTCAGAGAACTGTGTTTTATTGCTTAAGATGGACTTAAATTATTAACTTAGGATGCTTTATCGCTTACAAAATGAATGTGATTAATCAAACAAGCAATTGTAAAGTACTTCAGCGAAAAAATCAGAAAGTTATGTCATTCAACCAAGTTATTTAAATACAGAAATAAATATTTTAAAAAGAAATTATCACCTTAAAAGTTGTTGCTTTGCCTTTTGATTTTTTAGAAGAGACGTTCGGATATGTAAAGATAACAGTACGATCGTCTTTATTGTTTGAATTTTTAATTCTCTATTTAAATCTCTATATTCAAATTTTACATCTCTATACTTTATATGTTAAATAAATATTTTCATGTCAAAGATATTTTGTTTGTATTAAATTTACATTTGCAGGCCTGAAATGGCTCGGTGGTTAAGGTGCTTGATTCTCAGTGGGTACGTTACGGAATCAAACTCCTCGCTGACAATGATCGCCCTTTTAATTAAAGAGGCTTTACGTATAATGTTACAATCAATCCCGGTATACGTTGGCAAAAGAATAGCTCAAAGTTGATGGTGGGCGGTGTTGATCAGCTGCCTTTCCTCTAGTCTATCATTTGAAATTTACGGAAGACTAGAGCAAATGGTTATCAAATAGATTTTACGTGCAATAAAATAAACTTTTTCTTTTCACGTGATGTTTTATTTTCCTTCTAAGTTTCTTTTAACGAACGTCCAAATCCTATTAATATGCGGAAGCAAAGCTGTTTTAGGTAATAAACAACTCATCTGTATTAGGAGTTACATAGAAAGATGCATGTCTACGATCCCCTGGCAAATACATTTCATTTTATACACTGAACATCTGTTTCGTGAATATTAATTTCACTTGTAATATCCATACAAAACACAATATCAGACATATTATGATCTATTAGTGTCGAGTTGTTTAATATCGAGAGAGTTAAAAAAACTTCATTATTTCTAATTATCATCTTTCATTGAAGCGTGCGGACTTACAATCTTGGAAACGGGTTTCAATATCTGTGATGGATAGAACACAAGTAGCCCTTTGTGTAGCTTTGTGTTTAACTACAAACAATCATTAAAGCAATATTTTACATGCGTTTTTCCCTAATCTGATTTAAGTATTATTGATTTTGCGGCCCATAAAGTACAAGGTCTGGCATGGCCATATGGTTAGGTCGCTCGACTCGCAATCTGAGAATCACGGGTTTGAATCCCCGTTCCAACAAATATGCTAGCCTTTTTAGTTGTAAAGATGTTATAATGGGATGACAAATCTCACTATTCATTGGTAAACGAGAAACCCAAGTGTTGGCGGTTGATGGTGATGACTAGTTGCTTTCCCTCTAGTCTTTCGCTGCTAAATTAGGAACGATTAGCACAGATAGCCCTCGTGTAGCTTTGGAAGAAATTGAAAATAAACCCCTAAATTACAGAAATAATTAAAATTATATATATATATACACATACATATTCGTTTTAGTAAAATGATTCTCTCACGAAATACAAAATACATTTCTTTATAATATTAATGGTATTTGCCTAATTAACTGGCTAATAATATTTCACGTAATAGTCCGAAATGTCCTACCCATAGTAACATAGTTATTTTCATTTTCATATATATCAAACCAGATGTGTTACTCTATAAAATAACTTGACCTTTATTTAAGAATTAAAAACTTTTATCACCACCGTATGTACCAGTTTATGTTGTTAAGTGAATGTAGTATAAATATTTTTGATAATGTGTACCATATTGTAGTCTGAGTATTAGAGAGGGATGTAGCAGTGTTTACTCATTCGATTATCAAGGACAATAACTAATCACCTAATAATAAATAGTTTTGAAATCATAAAACATTGTAACACTTTTCAAAAACACAAATGTCTTTACAACGACGAACCACTTTAGTTTTCCTCATTGAGTTGTAACCTTGTTATACTTTGTAATAAATTCGATTTGGAATTATTATGTACCTTAACTTTACTTTAGATTCGTTAAAATAAACTGAATTAATCTTTGTAAAAAACGCTTGATTGAAAAATATTTGTACTAACTCTAAAAAAACAACATTTATGGTTATGGTTAAATATATTTTAGAAAAGATTGTGTAATTTGTACCAAAATTATTTTAATATGCAAATCAGCATATCGATCTGAACACATCCTTATGAGCTGAGTGTATAAATATGTTACATCGAAAAGGAGTGTTACAAGTGAATTTTCGGTGGCGTCACACTACTTTCACGAAACTATAAATAACTTCAAAATGTGGATTCGATACATTCCATTCTACCACAGTTTTATATCGACTATATCTGTGAAAATTTATCCGCTTACGAAATGACGTGTAACACTTGTAACACTCCTTTTCGATGTAACATAACACTCAGCTCATAAAGATGTGTTCAGATCGATATTTTATTTTTCAAGACGGAAATAACATTTACAGTTAACAAGGATCAACTTGGGGCACCAGTAAAATCCGTAAAAAGACCTGCAACAAGTCGTATCTCAGCTATGGTAAGCAAAGTAAGGTTTTTGAAAGAAGGTGATAATCTATAAGCACAAAAGTCAATAGCATAAACCTTTTACGTGTCACAGGTACCAGTACGCAACATAATCAAGAATGATCTCAGTCTGAAAAGGCGACACGAGTTGCTTCCGTAGACATCCATTTAAGTGTTGCATATAACTAATGTAGTTGAAGAATGAAATGTGAAATGGGTATTCGTGCTATTTTATATAAAGAGACATAAGTCACGTATAATTTCTGTGAGATAGGATTGTTGAAACTGGCTCTGGAAAACATTTTTCCTCGTATACTAGATTCGTATAGAAACACAAAGGGGTGGAGTGTACTTTAAACATGACAGCCTCATGACGAAGTTTAAAAGCAATGGAGACTTCTCTACATACCCATTATCAAGATAAACGGTCATCGTATGGAGTATGACTCCAAAATCGTTTTAATATAACATATTGGACTACTGTTTTTGTGTTTAGCCACCATTACCTATTAAATGAACTAACGATTTATTCAAACCATTCACGTTTATTTTTAAAAGTTGAAAATTAAATCAATTAACCAGATAGTAGTAAAGTTGACAGAAATTTAAAAAATTGAAGAACCAAGTGCACAGTTATTTAATTATTTTATAAAAATCCAAAAGTTGTAAGCATTCTTCATTAGGGAAACTGTAATTTATCATGAAACGATAATTGAAATATTATAATATTGTTTGCTTGTTATGAGTTTTGCGCAAAGCTACACGAGGGCTATCTGCGCTTGCTGTCTGTAATTTAGCATGCAAGATTACAGAAGAGACAGCTAGTCATTACCATCCAGCATGTATTCTTGGGATACTCTTTTAACAACGAATAGTGGAACTGATATAACATTATAGCATCCCCAACGCTCATATTGCGTGGCAAGTACCTGCTATGGCTGATATATATATACTCTTCTAGAACTAAGACATTTATCACATCTTAGAACAAATCGCGGCATACTAACTTAGATTATATTCTTTCTCATTCATCGATGTTAAAAGTCTAGTCACAACCTCCCTCCTTCCAAACAGAATTTCTCGAACTAGAGAGGTCAATGCCAGTTGCCCTTATGCCCATCTTCTGGATAGGTTGAACCAATCTTCGTGACATTGTTACTTCTTGAAGGGTGTTTTACGGATAAAAAGGTTAAGCGATGTCAAACGTTCTATGACATAATACAAAACAAGTTCAAATACTTCCAGTAGGGGATAGAAGGAGTCTCCTATTTATTTATATTATTTTTAAAAGTTTTTAAAATAACAGGATTTGTTAGTTTTACACTGAGAATTTGTACCTGAGTAAAAAGTGTTTAGTAAATCAATAGAAAACACATACGCACCTTGTAATCTGTACCACGTGTATTTCTGACAATAACCAGCTCCAAATAAAAATTATGCTTTGATAATATGTTTCCCCCCAGTGGCACAATGGTGTGTCTGCAGACTTATGCCACTAAACACCGGTTTTCGAAACACGTGCTGGGCAGAGCACAGATATCTTTTTGTATAGCTTTGTGTTAAAAAGAAACAAACAATTCGATAACATATAATAAGTAAAATACTGAATAGAAAATATTTCACAAATTCAAAAGTTGTATGTATGTGTGAAATACCTTATTTCTTAAATAATTTCAGAATTATTTGGTGATGAATAAATTGATATAGATTAATTATTGGGATGTAAACCTAAATATATAACAACTGAAGTGTAAATTAAAACGTTAAATTAAGAAGTAAAAATGAGCGTTTTACTTAACCGATAAACGAGTTTGAATGTGAAAAGTATGATGACAACTGTTGAAAGTTTTGTTTTTATTTTCACACATTGACTGAAATTCACATCAACTTCAATATAAATAAAATTTGTGTGGTTTCAATTTCGCCAAAAGCTACACGAGGACTATCTGCGCTAGCCATCCCTTATTTATCAGTGAAAGATTAGAGAGAAGACAACTATTTATCACCACCCCACCGCCAACTCTCGGGCTACTCTTTCAGTAACGAATAGTGAGATTGTTGGGCCGCTCTTTTACCGACAAATAATGCGATTGATCGTAACATTATAACATCCACATGGCTGAAAGTACGAGTAAGTTTGTTGGGACGTTGATTAGAACCCACGACTCTCAGATTGTGAGTCAAACACCCGAACCACCTGACCTACAAATAGAAACACAGAGGTTCTACATATACATTATTGCCCTTAATGGCACAGCGATATATCTGCGGACTCACATAGATAAAAACCGGGTTTTGATACTCGTGGTGTGATAGTCCAGTGTGTAGTTTCGTGCTCAATCCTAACCAAACAAAATTATACATTATTTCTGTCAACTTTTTCTACTGCTGGAGCTAAACAAGAAGAAAAGTTGTTATTTCAGGTAAAAACAATCAAAAGCATATGTGTAACAATAATTAACGATTATGTGCATCATAATCAAAACTGATTTAAGTACACTGTAAAAGATTTTGTAAGATTTCCATAATGAGAAAACGTAATTATGCTTCATTATCGAATTTTAGCCGCTGTTCAATCTAACTTAATTCTAGGTATTTAAGATATGCAAGTTTTAAAATCTCAAACCCCACAATATCAAAGCAAAGTTTTAACATTACTAACTAAGGTAGCATATTTTTTAATCGAATGTACAGTTTAAAAATAATTAAGTTTGGATTAGATTAAATTTAGCCCCTCGGTGATACTACAGTAAGATTGAGAGCTTATAGCGCCAAGTTTGGAGTCCTATCCGTGAGGTGGCACATCGCAGATTGTCCCTTATGCCACATCTGTAAAATTTTTGAAAGGAATAATGTAAAAACATTAACATTTTAGTTTGTCATAATTTTTTTATATGTTACATAATTGCACAACACCATAAAATTGGTACCTAGATAATGAACTGAAATCAAATTCTGTTATTATTCTTTGCGCTAGTGTTCAATAACTACAACGAACATTGTCTGTTTCTGAATTTCGCGCAAAGCTACTCCAAGGCTATCTGCGCTAGCCATCCCTAATTCAGCAGTGTAAGACTAGAGGGAAGGCAGCTAGTCATTATCACCCACCGCTAACGCTTGGGCTACTCTTTCACCAACGCATAGGGGGGTTGACCGTACATTATAACGCCCCCACGACTAAAAGGGCGATCATGTTTGGGGCGACGGGGATGCGAACCCGCGACCCTCAGATTACGAGTCGCACACCTTAACCCACCTGGCCCCTTGAGTATTGTAAAATATGATAATACTGTCATTACTCTTCTTTTGACAGAATGTTAGACATAAATTATGAGAAGTACAATTGCAAAAAAAAAAAAATTGTCACGGACAAACCTACTTGGAGAACTATCCGAACTTCTCTGTCTTTAATTTTAAACTAATAGCCTAGAAGGTAGAAGTAAAAAAACAAGTAAAAAACCGAGCACAAACCAATAGTTAGACTGTTGTTATAGTGGAATTTGACCGTTGCTTTTTTACTGCATCTGAACCATGTTTTTGTTTTGCTGGAAAGAAATACGAAACATTCAGCCAAGCCTCGCACTCAGATCACGTCAAAGACCATTGCTGACTCTTCAAAGTAAATCGAATACAAAAAGACCATCTAATGACTCTAAGTCAGTTCCAGATAACTTGGTAAAGTTTAGTGTAGGTTTATTGAACAAAATACGTTTCCATCTGTTTTCGCTTGTGTGTATTTGTGACGTGGGGAGCTGAAGACTTGATCTATCAAGCTTGAACTGGGTTTTAAAAATGTAAGAGCAAAGTTTGGCTTTACTTGCAAAATACATGCACTAGATAGTTTAATTTTATTAGTCAGATGGTTCGTAAAATAAAAGTTAATTTTTCACCCAATTATATTGTAACGAATGTTGTTTAGATCACTTCTATATGTGGCGTATTTTTTTCCTTTTTTATTTTAACTTATAGTCGCTTCACGGTTAAAGCTGAAAAGAAAATATATAAAGAAATATAATTATTTCCAGTAAAAATCACAAGTAGTTGTGTTTTTAATAAAAGTGGGTTAGTGATAAGTTTCCCCTCCTCCATCGCTCCAATCAGCATCAATTTCTTCATGTTCTTTACAATAGAAAAAGAGGAAGGAGTTTTAACAACGACCTAAGAGTTCATTTTAATCTTCCAACTTCCTTCTTTTAGGACATTAGCACTAGTCAGAGAGTGACTGTAACCTCATTTTTTTTAAGGACTGTTTTCTTTGAAAGCTATATAACATAACTTTCACTTAAAATAACGTAACTGGCTTATCAAGTATTAAACTGAAACGTGTCTTAGACAAGTTATTTGTGGAAAACCTTTCTTTCACACATAAACCCCAATTTTTATCTTATAAAAAGGTCCTAAAAAACCTACTTTTAGATTGTAGGTTTTGTACCCTGCAGAACACTTAAAAACAAAATAAACTTTAATGCTTATTAAAAATATAAAGTGTTACGGTCATATTAATACCCATATGATATGCGATGTACTTAGTGATTTTACTTAATATTAGATATATGATCTTATATGGTGGTTATATTGGTAATTTATTGATTTCTGTGGTTAACGGTGTTTTCATATATTTGAATAATTCAAGTTTTGTGCTTAAAATTTGTCACGTTGTTTTATATTAGAATTAAGTATACGCACGTTAATATATGTTTTTGTTTGTTTATTACACGACCTATCTATGACCTGTACACCGAGGATATCGAAACCAAAGCCCCACATTTGCCACTGAGCCATCAGGTGATCAGATATATATAAATATTTTTTTCAAGTTCCCTTATAAATCTCTGTATCAAATAATTCCTCTTTAACGGTTCTAACATTTACAATAGAACAGTGAATGAAACTGAAGTATTTTTGCGTGTATTGTAGCAGCTGTTTTTTGTTATAACATCACTTCATTCAGCTATGAAATTGCTTCGCTGTTTTAGGTTTTGGAAAATTGTTATTCTATTATTTATTTAACAATGAAATCAAATACCACTTAGGAACTTTAGCTTAAATTTCCACTGAGTAATAAATTAATCCCGTTCGAGAAAGTTTAAAATCACTGTAACGTATTAAGTTATTATAGAAATAATTCACTCGGTGTGACGTCATTCTATATCAAAAGTCAAATATTCACTCGATAAACAACACCATTACGCTACATTAATTCATATAATTTAGGTTTGTGATTGTGAAACAATACAAAATAGTGCATTTTTTAAAGATAGTTTTTTCATTTGTTGATAATCAATAAAAATGAATTAATAAAATTAATAAATTACCTATATTGTTCAGCATTAGGGCTATAACGCAATAATGCGCTATCCTGCGTGCATGTAGATTTGCAATAGGAGTCACGATTTTTCCGTTTCGTCTTTGTTTCCCGTCACAGAAAACTTTATTTTTTTCCCATTCGAATGTATATTTTAAAAAATCGGCAGCTGAATTTTCTGAACGTAATGGAGTAAAACTAAGGTGAAAAGGTTACACGCAGATTCGTCGTTTACGAAATATTTGGCATGTTTTTGTCTTTGCACTGTCAGTGAATCCTCTTCACACCAAACAGGCTCGCTCTTTCTGCCGTGTGGACGTTATAATGTAACAGTCTATCTCACTGTTCGTTGGTAAAAGAGTAGCCCAAGAGTTGGCGGTGAGTGGTGATGACTAGCTGCCTTCCCTCTAGTCTTACGCTGCTAAATTAGGGACGGCTGGCGCAGATACTAGAAATTCAAAAAACAAACAAACATCCGTACCAATTGCTTGCACCTCAAGTGAGCACTGGCGTCACAGCTAAGATACACTTAAAACTTGAAGGTATATTTAACTATGATATGTTTATTTTGTTTATATATTATTTATTTTAGATAAGTAGACATCACTATTATCAAGTATTTTTAAGTATTTGTGTCATCATGCCTTCATTGGCTCAGGCGCAAGTTTCAGACATTATCTGACATTTATCACTAAATATCCGAGTGGACAAAGTACAGACACCCCATTGTATAGCCTTGTGCTTAAGCACAGAAGAACAAAGTAAAAAGAAAATTATTTTGTAAAATAAATACGTTATTCTTAATCCTTGTCAGGTCGTATTCATAGTAGTTTCGATCTTTGAGATACCTTTGATTCTTCAGATTTATATTCTTCAGGTTTCCTAGTTCTCAACCTTTCTTGCACCTTCTGTCATTGAGGTCTTACTACATTATTTTGCGTTTTCTTTTTTACCACGTTTTGACTAAGCATATCAAAATGTCTTTAAATAATATAGTGGGCTTTAATGAAAAAAAGATTACCACAAGTATATGTTTGTTTTGTTTTCAAATTGACAGTGTAAGACTAGAGTGAAGGCAGCTAGTCATCAACACTCACCGCCAACTCTTGGGCTACTCTTTTACCAACGCATAGTGGGATTGACCGTACCTTTATAACGTCCCCACTCCTAAAATGGCGAGCATGCTTGGCGCGACGGGGATGCGAACCCGTGACCCTCAGAATACGAGTCGCACGCTTTAACCCATCCGGCCATGTAAGAGCTTTAGAATTAAGGAAGAAATATTAAATAAATTCTGTTTAATTTATAAGTTTGTTTCCTATTATAATTTTCTCTGCTATTATTGTTCAGTACGAACCTACTCAACACACTTTCAGAGTTGCCCACACCACATAAATTAATTTCTGGATTTTATAAACCCATAAGCTTACCTCAGAGCCATTACCTCTTTCGTTTTCAAATCTAGGTCTGACGTAAGGCGTCGCAGCAATTTACAATGAGATTCATAATTAAACTCCCTACCTTTATTTATAAAATATCGTATTACATTTTAATCTTGCTTAAGTTTTCTAACTGTTTGTCCTATAGATTCCTAGTATACAGTTAAATTTCAATTTCATCAAAGATAAACCTGAAGGACCAGCTTTGCATTTGACAGACCTACTAAACTTAAAGACTGATAAAATGTTTGGATAATAGGCTTCTCGAATAGTCTTGTATATCTCATGAGGAAAAGGAGTGCTGAGCTTCATAAAAGGTAACACTTTACTTCTATCAAATGACGCGAAAAAGTGAAAAAAAATCTGTTTAACTAAGTAACTCGTTGAGTTTATGCATAAAGTATGGGAATGCCATAGCACAAATATTGGATGTGTTCTCAGTGTCCTATATTTGGGTACCAATGAACCTTTCTATCATGCATGCCAAGCGTTTGCACGAACATTCTCTTGTATTTTAAGTTGCTTTCAAATTTTGCGAAGTATAACTTTTATAATACTTATTTTGTAAATAATAATATGAAAAAACAAACTCAAACGCTCGTGAAAATATGAAATAAAATCTTACCAGGTATTTTCACGTCAAACTAAGGTCTTAGAGTAGTATTCATCAATTACAGATTACCTGCGTGCCCATTTCCTTATACATACTCAAGTAAAAACTAACTTTCCTCCCATAATAACTTACAAAATCTCTGCACTGCATGTTCACTTGAAATGTATAGTGTGGTGTGAAATATCAGCAGAAGGTGAGAATTGAAGCAAGTTTATGAATGTTTATATTTTGCTCACAAGGAAGTTGACTAAAGATTCATTACCTACTGATATGTGTTTTAAATGCAATGAATAGAGAAGGTTAAAATCTGACACTTTTTCAACAACAGCTCACGACCTAATAATCATTAATTATTTTGAATTCTTACTATCTCTAAGTTTTGTTTGACAACTCTTTTTTTCTAATATGATTAATTTTGATGCTTTAATACACAATTCTTAAATATGTTCTTCAGTCTTTTCACTTATGTAATCTAACTACAGATGTCTGGTTGTTCACAATCTGTGATAACAATTTTCTTACGCAATCAACTTGCCCGTGGCCATAGCACTGCCCTGTGATACACACTTTAAAAGCCTCGACTATATTATTTTCGAGTTCAAGTACCACTTGAGTTTAATAGAGCATAGGTTAAATTGGTTTTTTGACGCTTTATCAGTAAATTTGGGATTTCTCAGGATAATCCGGTCCACCCCTCTCCCACAGCTAAATTTCTAGACGTTGGAGTTTTAGATCTTCACTACTTTGAAGTACCGATAAATAAAACAATCCCATGTATGATATAACTTCATAATTTCTCATGCACAGTCTCTCATTCACATCAGGAGTGAGATGAAGAGAACCAATCAGTTCCAAGCATCTCCAGTTGTCTCCTGGGAGAATTTAAGTAAACGAAAAACCTGCCATAGAAAAACAAAACATCCCATTTCAGTTGAATTGTGACAATTTGGAAGTATAGGTTACACTTCAAATTTCTGGAAGGGTGCCTAGGTTCAAAACTTGTGTTGAAAAGTTCTATTCAACTGTTATAAAAATATACAAAATATTAGTATTTATAAGAAACGATTTTTACTTTATTGCGACCATAGTTATAGCTGGTGTCGTTGACACTCTCGAGTGACTAAGTTAATATGTTCAGTTTTTTCAGATAGGTCATGCTTCTCAGGATGATAACCAAAATGATTAAATACCACGTTAATGCCTCATGTTGTAATTTTTATAGACTCATTAAATTTAATTAATGGATAAGAAAAAAATTATGGTAACAACTATAACCAATGTTGTTATTTGTCATATTTTTCCTGGAAAAGATGATTATTTTCTTAGTTAGCTTTATAAGTCAATTGAGTTTAAATAATATGTGCAAATAACAATTATTTTTGTTACCTCTTTGTCTAGTACAGCGTGTTTCGTACTAACGGAGTCTTTATTTTTACTTTGTAACATTATTCATGTGTTTCATATTCATGACCATTGAACGGCTTGATATACCTTTGTTTTATAAAATATACAGAACAGGACTTCAAGATTAGAAAAGCTTTTGACCTCTTATGGTACTTGAAAAAGATAATGCTTTCACTTGAATGTAGAAGACACTATTTTATTCAGAGCTTTACTAAATAAAAAGGATGATCCATTGATGGTATTGATGGGAGAAAAATTTTATAACAAAAGTTAAATAAGACGGTTGTAATACATCGTCTCTATTCGTGTATGTACATTTTACTTAATACTGAAATTAAATGATTCAAACTTTATATTATCATATATTTTCTACATCAATTCAACATTTACCATACTTTAAATAGAGTTTCTGTATGTCACTGAATTAAAAATTCAGTAACTAATTAAGATTATGACTCGAATGCCCTAAACACCTGGCCATGTGTTCCTATAAATTAGTTATTTACGCTAGCCATCCCTAATTTAGCAATATATTGTTAAAGGGAAGGCAGCTAGTTATCACTACCAACCGCCAACTCTTGGGCTACTCTTTTACCAACGAATAGCGGGATTGACCGGAACATTATAACGTTCACACGGCTCAAAGGACGAGCATGTTTGTACGACCGGGATTCGAACCCGCGACCCTCAGATTACGGGTCGAACTCCTTAATCCGCCTGGTCATGCCGAGCCCTGGTGTAAAGATTAGCACATAAATATAACTTTAACATAACGCTTAGATTAGTTGTCAACCCGGAACGAAAACAGAGGCCTACGAATGTGGACTTCATAAAAGTTGTTTTGGTTTTAATGACGAATCTCCTTTTAATTCAGCCACGTAGACATCGAAAATAATAGTATTATTTTTTCTATAACATGAGGATATTTGACAATTCTAGGAAAAAGAAACTCTCACTTATATCAAATTTACAACAATTTTTTCGCAAATATAACAGAATATGTTTCGCTCATTTACACAACTTCTTATTGCCATAGCGACGAATAAATAATAATGAAAAGAATAAAATAATATCCAGAAATTTCACGCTATGCAGCCTGTTAAGCACTTATGGACTAGCGGTGTGTTTCTCGTAGGTTCCAGAACGATCGTTTGCAGGCTGTCACGTCGCGATGGTCTGGAGTAATCTATAGCAAATGGTTGTCAACAATTTAAAACATAATAAATAGTGATCCAATTTTAATGAAAGTGATTCGCTTATGTAAAAGTACATTTAATGTTATGCAAAGAATCTATACCCGATGGAGAAAAATGGATATCATTTTCGGATTAAGCATGGAACGTGTAAACATTTTAAGATAATAAAATCATCACAGGCCTGTGCAATCTTTTGTTCTGTTATAAACTTTCGTTCACATCTCAAAAGATCCCTTCACAAAGCTCATATACTGAAATGGAGAACTGGTGAACTTTTTTAACCCGAAAAATTAGATCATATCTATCTGCCCAAGTCCAGAATAGTTTTGAGAAAAAAAGAGGAATAAATAATATAATTGGTTTCTTTATTTCATAAATGTTTAAGTGTATAGAATGTCTGTAACTCATATTTAAAGTACAATAACGGCACAAAATAGGTTTATTTTTCTGCTAATATTATAAAACAACCATTATGACTACTGAGAACCAACCCTTAACATAAATTAGTTAGAAAATTAATTTTTTGGAGAAATTAGCCTTCAAAATATCAGAGAAATTTAACAAGATACAATTAAATAGTCAGATACCTTACTGATTCCATTGCAATAAAACCATCAAAGATCTGTATAATAAAACACATTATGAACATTATATAACGAATTCATTCCACTACTGTAACAACTGTCCATTCTTTTACATTGGTAAAACAGGACATTACTTGAGGTTCAGATTAAAAGAGAACCAAAATCTCTTTTCCCAAATCTATGAACAAAAACAGTCACAGTTTTTCTGAACAAAATGTCAGAGTACTAAACATGAAACCTGATATTAATAGGTTGTTGTACAAAATGTCTCCTAAAATATATTTGCATTCACTTGTACTTTACATCTGTTGTAATGAAGTGTGCATGTATGTGCATTTAGATATTAAAATGCGCCTGATTTTTCAGGACAGACAAAAACTGCGTATTATAATAATACATTTAACATGTTATAATGATTGCTGTTTCAAACAACCTATTGGATTGTTATGAAGCATTTACGGCATTTTAGGCATTTCAAATACTTCAAGTATTGAGCAAATATATGCAGTAAGAAGAAGTGTGATATATGTTCATAATGCCATAAAAATAATTGTATAATAATGATTGACTGAGAAGCGAGATGTGTTGAAGAAAGTTTCCTGTTTATGCTAACTACAAACAACGCTATTAATGTCATGAAAGCTTCATTAAAGTGATTGGAAATTAGATTGTTATCTATAGTATGGAATTGCCATAGCAGTGAGGAAGCTATAGGGAATGTTTACATTAACTTGTACAACTTACCAAGAAAGGAAATAAATTGGAACTTTGATGTAGTGTTCATTTCAAAAGTGTGTGTATGGATAGATGTTAGAAGGCTGCCGATTTACCGACTTTATCTGCAATCAATTAAAAAATGGTTTAGTTCTGATTTTAAGAATTACAAAACGATCAAGGAAAAGCAACCAATTAAGTGTCAGATATACTTGTGGGTAGTTGTGCACATTATTTGGAAGATCATAAAAATGCCAGAAAGAGTTTGTATAAAAACTCGTGTTTGAAGTACAAAAGTTAGAAGTAATCGAGAGTCATCAAGAAGACGTCTGGAGTTATCATCAAATTCTTGTCGGCAGTTGAAAAGCAGTTATCATTGAGCAGTTGCAGCCATCCCCAGCAGAGTCTCTGAGGCTGATAGAAGAATTATGAATATACTTAAAATAAATCTGCCAAACGTTTCTCACATAAGCTCTTTAAAGGTAACTTATTGCCATCTTTCCTAGCATCGAATAACGCAGTAAAAATATAGTTGAGTTGATATAGTGTAATGATTTAGTAATGTTATTGAAAGTGCATTTAGAGAACATTTGTTGGTTATATTAAAAGAGTTTTGTTTGTTTATTCAAATTTATTCTACCAATTGATTGTAACATAGAATATTCTGAAAAACATATTAAAAGTGTTTTATTGTGTGAATCTTAGAATCAGAGCCAGATTATTTTCTTAAACTGTAACTTCCTCGAGTTAGTGGTTCTGTGTTCCACTCACCACTGAATTCCTCAATGTAATATAAATAATTTGTGACTGGTAGTAATAGTCAAAACTCCAACAGCTAGCCTACCCAGCCTGCTAATCACACTAACATGACTGGTATAGTTTAGATCATGAATATTGGTAATAGTCGTATACTTTCATTCTTTCACAAATTACCATCAGTGTTTCAGAGAATAACAACACATTCATTTGTTCTAGATCTTGTGTTTTCCGGTGTTCATTATATATATGTATGTGTGTGTGTACATTATGTTATCTCATGCAGTTACCCAGTATCTTTGATGTAGGGCTTAAAACAAGTTATTTATATTAATAGTGACATTTTACACAACACTTAGAATAAAAAGAAAAGAGCAAATCACAAGATAAAAAAAAAAAATAGCCCAAGCTCTTCTAGAATCAGACTATTTAAGTGAAAACCTGGTATGGATTAGTGATTAGCATGAACAGACAGTGAATTCGGGGATTTATGGTTCTCTTTACTACGTGGAATTATTGACAGTGTGTTCATTAGTGCATCCATGCGTGTTCTGCGTGCTTGAAGTTTCATGAGGATGTAGGTCTTTCTATTTGTCACGGAATACATTATTATATAAGTACAATGAGGCGCGCATTATAATTCATTAGGTTGAAGTTAAAGCAATCGAACCGGCATAAAGAATCATACGATATTTACCGTCTAATGTGTGATATTATTGGAGTTATTCTACAGGATGTAGAGATTGATACGTCTGTTTGTGCTTATTCCTACGTAAACCTTAAGTTCATTAATGTTATATGTTTTTGTTTTTAATTTCGTGCAAAGCTACACGAGAGTTTTTTGTGTTTTTTTTGCATTAGCTGTCCCTAATTTAGCAATGAAAGACTAGAGGGAAGGCAGCTAGTCATCACCACCCACTTCCAACTCTTTGGCTACTATTTTATGATCAAATAGGGGATTGAGTGATATATTATAATGTTCCCATAGCTAAAAGGGTGAACATGTTTCATGTAACAGGGATTCGAACTTGCGACTCTTAGGTTGCGAGTCCAGTTTTCTAATAACCTGGCCATGCCAGGCTTTAATGTTATGTGAGTCATGTTCCTGAATAGGAACCTTTTAAAGAGAAATTCACTGGAGGAGAAATACATTTATGAAGTGGTTTGCTAAATTTTCACTGCGTATCATTTGACTGACTAAATTTAGTTTATTCAAATATATTTTGCACTTTTATGCAATATCACACAAAATGTTATCATTTATTTTTTATTGCAACGACATAAGGTAATTAATAAATAACATTAATTTTCTAATAAATATCAAATAACTATGCATATTCATGTACATACACTTTTGTAAACTAATTACTGATTTTCAATTTAAATTACATCACTAGGTTTTAACAAAATAATGAAAATACAATATAACGCTGAGAATAAACTTTCATATCTGGCTCTCGAAATCTCCTGTCTTTATGGAGAAAACTCAGCAAGAATTTCACCATGATCAAAGTTAAACATGCCGCCACTATTTAGTGCAATCATAATTCTTGCATTTGCTGTTTTTTATGCCCCCAGTGGCACAGCGGCATGTCTACTGACTTACAACGCTAGAATTCGAGTTTTGATACCAATGGTAGGCAGATCACAGAGAGTCTTTGGATAGTTTTGTGCTGAATTACAAAACTCAACAAACAACAACTGTTTTTTCTTGGGTCTCCGTACAATATACATATATGTTCAAGCTGTCACACGAAACTAACCTGTGTCCACAGCATACTGTGTGGCGTGAATGTTAAGATTTTTGTTGAAGGACATCAAGGAAGATATACAAAAGAAGTTAATGAGTTTGCGAGCTAATCGAGAACCGTGATTAGAGTCCAAAGCAGTGTCTCCAACTTCCTCTATGAAGGGCTATTGCTCTGCTTAGTTGTCAACATACTGTTGATTATCTTCTGGAAATATTCACGAAACAACACTTTTACCAGCTTGCAGTAAATGTTTACTGTTGCGCGACGATAAAAACCTAAGAAATTATATCATAAGAACATAATCATTGTTATATATATAACTATATATATATTTCATAGAAAAGCCAGAGACAATCCTTGGAAAATTTTTTACAATTTGAAAACATTTTTTATTTGGAGATTTATCCCATTCTCATTTCCAAATGGAAGAGCTTTCAAATTTTAATAAAAAATTAGGGTATGTTTGCCTCTCTGTAAATTTATTAGCAAAGAATCTGCCATACTGATATCGTTGTAGGGTAATTTCTAATTACTAGAGAATTAAATGTTTCCTAGTTAATATGTTAAAACATATCTGTTTTTGAATGAAAATGAGGTTGGATTTGATTCCAAATTTTCTTCCTATGATATCTGCTACGTGGTGAATCACGACTTTCAATTGTAGTAAGAAGATTTCTCGACGTGTTCTTGTCACCTTTACAGTCAAGACTTCTTGGCCTTATTGTGAGTAGGATGCGTGTCACTGAGTGTCTGGTGTACAAGATCTCTAGATGAAGTTCTTCTCGAAGTGTCTGAGACAGTGTTGAGTTGTAGTTGCGAACACTTGATTCGGTCTTCAAGCAGGTAACCTACAAAAGAGACGAGCTATAATCGATTGTGGTTACTTGTTTTATGGAAGATGGCGTACTATACTCGTGAACCTATATCGTCGGTTTAGAAATTGTCCCACATTTTGCTAACAACACATCAGTTCACTTGTAACCATTTCTCCACAGCCTGCTGCGACTAGCTAGCATTCATTCATCAGGTAAACGTGCGTGAAACATCACGTTGTTATCTTTGTAGAGTAGTCATGATTAATGAATCATGTAATAAATAAAAAACCGCACATGTGAAGAAAGAGTGCAGCCAAACTTGTAGCGACATCTGAAGGGTTCATAAGAAGTGTACAGCAAATATTCATTCATTAGTTAGCTAGGTTGTATTTTTGCTTAGCTTTGGGCATATTGGTGAGCAAAACAAAATTCGCTAGCATGCTAATTAATGATGTTTTTAGTTATTATTATGATGCATGTTTTTCTATCAAATAAATTTCCTGTATTTTCAGTGCGAAGAAATAAAAAAAGGAAATATTAAATCAAAATTGGAGATTTTATATCCCGTGTGTTTCTAAATGGATTGCCTTGAAGTTTGATATGTGAGGTAATGATCCAGAAAAGTACACCCAATAAAGATATATGATAGTTTTGGTAATAACAGTCTGAGATACAGAAGATGTAAAATCGCTAAACTATTACTCCTGTTACTAACACACAGTGTGTCTTGCAGGTTGTTTCGGCTTCACGACACACTATTGTGTGTCTTGTTTAGAAACACTTTGAGTGATTAATGAGAACAGATCAAATTTCAGACCATATGATTAATTATCATATGCTTAATTTACGAAACACTGACTTGTGTTTGTGGACACAAAACATTCTAAATGATATCAATATTAACAAAACTGAATTAACAGACTATTCAAAAATGTTTAATTTTTCCATATTCTTTTAAAGTGGAGATGTCATGTAGCGAAACCTTGTTCACTTATATGCTGATAATTGAACTGAAGAGAGTGATTTATGTTATTTTAGAACAGGAGTTACGCTTCTCTAGGTTAAATGCTAGAAATTTTGATTACCTTGTAATTGCTTAAGTTCTTTATAAAAGGAGATGTTTTGAGATCCTTTTATAGCAGGAATATTTGGCTTATATATATTTTACTATCATTAAGAAAAACATAATTTTGTTGCATAGTTATTTTGAACACAATAATCACTCTCAATTCATCTTATAATCTACATTATATGTGGTGTTAAAGTTTTACTTTTGATTTGTGGTATTTGATGTTCATCTAAGGCAATGGTTCTCAACCTTTTTTTACCCATGGACCCCTTTTCCCTTCTTTTTTTCTTGGTGGACCCCTTCATAACTATTGGTCATAAGAAGACAATATTCTATTTTTCACTAATATAAATTTTGAGGTTTTAATAATCAAAGAAATAGTATATAATTGAGCTTTATTTTTAAATGAAAACTAATTTAATGCAAATAAAGTATTCTACAACAATTATAATAATAATGATAATTAGTAATAGTAATAATAATCAAAATTATTGTGATAATAATTCTTTACCAATATCTTGTATTACAATATTATAATGTTTCTTCCATGGTCAAGCCCATGGAGATCAGAGCTCTTCAGGCAATTGAATTCAATGCAGCATTTATTTATGTACACTGGTTAAAATTTTTGATAAACCAGTTAAAGTTAAGTGTGTGATAAGAAAAAAAAAAGATAGGCATATTTATTCAATGAGATCCCTGTGGTTGATGCTGCTCGGCGAGTTTTTTTATATCTGGTTCCATCGATGTTAATGATAGTCGAAGATCACCTCTTTTCACAATGTCAAGTCTATTGCGAGCTTTTGATAACAGTTGAGAAACACGACTAAATCCCAATTCAACAAGATAAGATGTTGGAAAAGCAATAACGTAGAGCTGTGCTTTATCCCAGAGCAAAGGGTACTTTGTAGCAACATCATTTGTCTTCCATACATTGTACTTTCCATCTTTGAATTTTGCACGCATTATTTCATCACTTTGTAATTCGATGAGAGGCTCTTGCAAAGATATGTCGATATCGGTAACATTAACTTCGAAAGGAATTGAAACCCAAGTCGGTATAACCATCATGAGTAGGTCACTAAACCGAGTTTGCATATCTTTATGCATATTTTTCATATATTCACCATATAATGCAAGATCTTCATCTAGCAAATCGCTGCTAACAGAGGCCAAACAAGGAAACTGTTCAAATGCACGACGCCTGATATTATTCTTATACAACTGTAGTTTCCTCAGAAAAGCAACAATAGCACTTTTACTAGATATCAGATCAGAATCTTTTCCTTGGAGCTGTTTATTAAGTGAATTCAATTTTTCAAATATATCTGATAAGAAAAACACATCACATTTATTTGCAAGCAGCTGTTCTCCAAGTTGTGTGTTAGCAAGAAAGGAAACAATAGAATACCAAAGTGCAGTGAAACACTGAAGACAATTCCCCTTTGATAGCCATCTCACCTCTGTATGTAATACAAGCCGCTCAAACTCTTCTCCATTTTGCTTACATAATTCATGTAAAAGGCGGTCTCGGAGAGAATTTGATTTAATATGGTTAACTACTTGTATTACGACAGTAAGGGCATCATGCAAACGTGCACTCATTTTCTTTGCAACTAAGTGTTGACGGTGTATTACGTAGTGAATACAAAATACTTCTGGGACAGCTTTTTTTAAATGTGCAATAAAACCTTTGTATCTGCCTGTCATAGATGGTGCACCATCAGTAGCACAAGCGATTATATTTTTGAGTGGAATATTGTTTTCCTGGAAATAAGTAACAACTTCATTAAAAATTGTTTCACCTTTTGTGTCTGTCACAAGACTTCTAGCAAAAAAGCATTTCCTCTTTGGGTCCTTCATCATTGTTAAATCTAACATATGCTAATAAAATGGCCTCATTATCTCTTAAAGTGGATTCATCAAGTTGAAGGGCAAACTGTTTCACTTGCAAATGGGCTATCAATTGTTTTTCTACATCCTCTGCCATTTCATCAATGCGTCGTGACACAGAAGAGTTGCTTAAAGGGATGCAATTAGTAATTTCACTTGCATTTTGTTTCATAACTGACGAAATTATAACAGACACTGCTGGTAGAATTACTGTTTCACCAACATTATGGGGTTTTCCTGCCTTTGCTATTATTTTGCTAATTTCATATGATGCCAGTAAACCATCACTCATTTTACACACTTTGTTATTAAACAATTGAGACACTGTTTTTCTAGCTTGGAAATCATCACGAAGTTTTTTAAAGTATTCTACTGGTTTATCTTTCTCTCCTGTGTGCTTCTTTTCTAGATGGATTTTTAGTTTACAAGGTTTCATACTATCATTTGAAAGTACATCCATACATATGAGTCACATTGGTTTCGTTTCATTATGTGGTGTTGGAATAAATCCGTAAGACAAATATTCAACGGAGTACTGTCGGCACTTCTTTTTACTTGGAGTAGCCATGGGATGGCTGCAAAAAAAATAATATATATATATATATATACATACATACATACATACACATACATACATACATACATATATAATTAATATATATATTGCTATTCATTTTTAGAAATTTTTCGACAAATAAAACACATTTAGAAACAGAGTGCATGGTAAATGTTCGAGGTAAAACTGGTAAATAGAAATATTATAGTTAAAATAACTTAAATGATTAAAAAAAAACTATACAAGTCATTCATTATTATCATTAGGGTCACCATTGACATTTTTAACTTCCTCAAAGCTGATAATTATATCAGATAACTGCCAAGATATGAATTGATATTTGAAATTTGTATCAAAACGGGAAAAATTTGCCATTTTTCTCTTCAGTCTTTTTATACTTTTATACTGGGAAATAATTTTTTCATTATTGAAATGAAGAAATTAAAAAAAAATACGAAAGAATGTCTGTACTAGGAACTTTTAATATCTCTTACCTTTTCACGATGGAGTTCAACGTTAAACTGAAGTGAACTGCTTGGGTCAAGTCGACATTTTAATAGATTTTCCCCTAGAAGGGTTTGACAGATCGAAGTATTTCTGGAATAAATTCCCTAAGGAGATTAGTATGGGAGGGCGAAGGTCAGACAGACAATATAATAGGAAAAGAACCGACTGCCTGAGGCGCATATTTAAAACCAGCTCTTATCACTTGTTTTTTCTTTTTTTTATTGTTTTCAAGGCAATTTTCTGGAAATTTTTCAAAATCTAGAAAATAATCCAAATTCGTTTGAATGTCTACTTCAGCTTTTTTCACGTCCAACCAAAATTACAGTAGAAATTGAATTTTTAATAATAAAAACCATTCTGAGTTGGTTTTCTTCATGGACCATCAAAATATCATTGTGGACCCCAAATTTGTTATGTTTTGCCTGTGGACCCCCAGAAATATTCCATGGACCCCGGTTGAGAATCCATGATCTAAGGAATAAAGAAATACCATCCATTTTTGTTTAACTTATTTTGAACAATAACCTACAATTGGTGGACAATTTTATTTATTTTGTTCGATTATATTTCTGAGGATATTCGTAGTTTTAACAAAGAATGATAGTATAATAAAACCAAAGTTATAGATTCTCAGTATTTTATAAATTTATCTGCTATTTTTTAGATTGATTAAAAAACAAAATAAATACTTTTCATTCTGCACTGTTTCCTCTAATAGTAAAGAGTTTTTCTCTACACCAAACTTGTATGTCGCCTTTACTTATGTTGAGATTATATATTTTATAAAATTATTTATAACTTTCAATAAATACACTAATTTTTGTAATAAAGTAAAATTATTCGTAAAATACAATTAACTGGGTTGACTACGTTACACTAAAATGACTTTTAATATGCAAGTCAGCCAGTTTTATGAAAATCACATCTGGTATAAGATTCGGGTGAAACACTATTTATAAGAACTATATTTTGACATTATTTGGTGTTCGTAATTTTTGGAAGTATTATGTGAAAGACCATTCCTATTTAAAATGTTCATACACTGAGACCATAAAAGCATTTTCAGATCAGGGATTTAGGTTTTTTTCAAAACTGAGATATTCTTTGTACTTAATGAATTTGGAAAACAAAAGAATATGCATTAACATATTGTGTCACAGGATGTAACAGGCGAGAATGTATCAACACAAATAAAAGTGGGAAAAATCGTTCACCCCTCTTCAGAGAACAGTACTTAACATAAATAAGTACTATTTCTGTTTGAAAAAGCGACATAAGTCACTTTCCACAAAGTTGCTTCCACGGTTAATCCAGCTCAAGTAGTTGGAAAATGAAACAGCTATTTATTCTTTTTCCATATGAAAACGTATCATTAAAGTCGCGAGACACAGTACCTATAGATTTCTGTGCGATCAGACTGTTGAAACAAACATTAGAAAAAACACTGTCTTTGTAAACTAGATGGATTATGGAAAGCAAACAGGGGAGAAATAGTATACTTTGGACGTGATAGCATTATGATGGAGTCTTTTGCAATTGACTGTAATGGTGTACTGAGGCTCCATTATTGTTTAAATATAAAGTACTCAATCCTCCATATTCATTTGTCGTAACAATCTCATACCTAAACCTTATAACCATATATAGCACGTTTTTTTCATCAGTTTTTTTTTTAATAAATGCAACTGAAAATAATTGTATACCAAACTTGAACTGAAACAACGAGACAATCTTCTACTTGAGAAATTTCTGTGTGAGTGAAAACACGGTAACGATCAGTTTCCGAAATACTAATGTAATAAACTGTATGTATTGGAAGTTGGTGTAGAAAAACAAAACAACAAACAAACACTATCACTAAAAAAGTAAATTAATGATGTTAATGATAAGTTGTATCTGAGGTAAATAATGTCTGAAAATACAGTGAATACGGAACTGAGTTTTGATGCAAAAGATTTATTAGCAAAAGCAAATAAAGTGTTACTTATTTACAACACGATTATTCGTGTAACGACATCAAATATTACCAACATAATTTATATTCACCTAAAAGATTCAAGTAACATAAGATTTAGGTTAAAGCCTACCAGACGATAAATGTAAATCAATAAATGACATTAAAAACAAACTACTGTTATACATAAAGGAATATGTAGGCGTAAGCACATGTATCGACATACATCTCTCTTATGTAGCATGTACATTTATAATTGATAAAGATATCTGTATTGGACGATAATACAATGACGATACTATTAATTGCCTTCGTTAAGCCTTTGCTTCTGTGTTTAAGTAAATATCCCTATCCTCTCTGAGGTATTCTTCCTCTGGAAGGAGGCGCTTGGGGCTGTGGGTTAAAGGATAAGCCTGGAATTAAAGGCTTAGCGCGTTGGATGTCATCCTCAATTAAGAATGGGACATTTATTTCGCCAACATTGTTGTTCAAGTAGAAAAAGTCTGGTGCATTCTTGCACAGTACGGACTCTTCTGGAAGAGCGCACGTGAACGACATTTGGTTGAAAATGGTCTGGTTGCCACACAAGAAGCTCCATTGCAACATTTTTTGCTTTCCATCAGGAAAAAGTTTGGATTTGCAGACATGAAAAATCTTGCATTCATTTTCAACATCAGCATAGTAACCATCGCTCGAACAAACAAATGAATGCTTCAGATTTCCTACAAGTAACTGGACGCCATCTGGTAAATCATAGGCTTCACGTTTCGCCTGTAAAACATCCAAAGATATATTTTAGCTTAAAATCGTCCAAGAAAAACAAACATACAAACAAACAACAAATCATTTTGATATTTATATTGTACATAAATTCAGTACAAAATCAATTTTTGTTTTTGCTGCTTTCAAAACTAAGGTATATTTTGATTGCACAAAGAATGGTCTTATTGTTTTGTATTAATATAATGAACTTTAGTTAGTTATTGTTGTTGGTAAAATGGTCAATTTTAAAATCGATGGATTGAGGTGATAAAAAACACGACGCTCATTAAGTTCTTAACTATACAAACTTAAAATGAATTTAACTTAGTAACAACACTGTTTAATTTGAATTTCTATTGCCATAACTATGTTTAGCGATAAAAACAATAATAGGCAACAACATTTTAAAGCATAATTTGCGAATTATTACAATTTTATGTTCAAATGGCAAATACATATGGAAATCCAGAATACATCTTATAATAAAATGTAACTCACCCGTTCACCATTTACTAGAGCGACGACAAAACAAACTAAAATAGAAAAAAAAAAAAAGAATGAATCCCTTATTTCGAAGAGGTAAAGGTAGTTGTTTTGAAATTTCGCACAAAGTTACTCGAGGTCTATCTGTGTTAGTCGTCCCTAATTTAGCAGTGTAAGACTAGAGGGAAGGCAGCTAGTATTCACCACTCACCGCCAACTCTTGGGCTACTCTTTTACCAACGAATAGTGGGATTGATCGTCACATTATATCGCCCCCACGGCTAGGAGGGCGAGCATGTTTTAGCGCGACGCGGGCGCGCGCGAACCTCGGTTTATGAATCGCACGCCTTACGCGCTTGGTCATGCCAGGCCCAGAGGTGAAGGATGTTTAGTCTAACATTACTAGTGACCTATCGAAACATTATGTTAGTTCTATTTTAATAAAGTTCGTATTTTTTTTCTTATCTTGTTACAGGGCTAAATCAAATGTCTGGACAACTGAAAAGGAAAAACAAACTCATGATATTTCGAATAATATCAAAGAGGATACAACCTTATGATATATGCCAAAATTACGATATTATACATACAAATAACAGATTAATTTTGGCTTTATTCCTCATGCTACAGATCTTTGTAATACATGCCGAAACTATGATATTACCCAAATAAGATATATTTTTATCGCATTTTCAGTATAATGTTAACTTACTGACTGCTGAAAAAAGAAGTGAAAATCAACGAATTAGTTTTACCCTTCAAGTATTAGTTTGCCATTAAGCTCTTCTAATAAGCAGACTCTGAAATATTTGAGCGGTTAGAATAAAAAGCAAAGTATCATATAGCTCAGTATTTCCTGTAGTTAAAATGAATTAAATTACCAAACTGCTTTAAATTATTCTCAGGTGGGTCAGCGATACCCTTACGGACTTCACACGCTAAAATCCAGAATTAGGTTCCCTACAGTGGGCAAAGTTCCGATAGCTCATTATGTGGCTTTGTGCTAAAAATAAACAAACAAACAATATTCCAGCTCTGTACTATAGTCTGAATTTTAAAGTCGGTGATCCATGTTCGAATCAAAGAGATTTGGAGACATATTCCAACGCACTCTATGCTGTGGATGCGAAATAAGAGTGACACTCAGTTTTTTTATAGTGTATTATTAGTCGTAGGATAATTGCCTTCCTTTTAATCAGTAATTTAAAACTAAAGACTGTGACAGCTCTGCTGTAAATACGAATATTTTCAATTACTTATATAAACAAAGTATCCGTTTTCAAAATATGTAAGGTGACATTTATGTTGAATTCAAGTATTAATTGAAGATCTAGAGCATTTCATAATTATTTCAAACCTATTTCCATATCTATAATAAAACTTGTTTAAAAATTCACCGATTTTTGATTTAAAGATCTTGAAAAAATCGCTTAAATCTTTCAAATCTGAAATTTAAAAAATCACAATATATATATATATATATGTATATGTATACATCCTATTGTTCCAGAAGAGCTGTGATTACAGTTACTTGTTACAATATCCCAAGACAACAGTTCGAATAAAATAGAAAACGTTTCAACTCACCCCAGACAACCAGTGTTTTCATGACTAAGAATCTTTTTTCTTATTTCCTGTTGAATAATAAATATAATATTTTTCACGTTTTGTTAAATGTATTTCTACGATTTTTTAAAGACCAAATTAGAACCAAGCACAACAAAATACATACACAGTAATATAAGTGTAATTATATTACACAGTAATATGATACTAAATACCCGTTGTATGGAAATTTTGCTCAACACAAGAGAGAAGCCTCCTATCACCACTGACACAGCATTATGTTTGAGGACTTACAACGCTAGAAATCTGCTTTTGACACACCCTCCCTTGGTGGGCAGAGCACACACAACTTTTGTGCTTAACTTAAAATAAAAGACAAATTTAAACCTTGATTAAATAATTAAGAGTAATAGACAGTTGTGCTCAACTTTGTGTTTTGTTATAGTAATTTAAGAATTAAATGAATTGGTGAGACAAAATTCTGTAGCACAATACATCGTCATAAAGTACTCCGATTGGTGAGCGATAATGTTATAGACTTGAAACGCTGACACCCTAGATTCGGTTTCCCGCGCTGAACAAATCGCATATGGCACGTAATGTAAGTTTGCTCTAAAAACACACATACACACAAAAACAACCATTATAAAATTTGTATGAATAATATGTCAAAAATAATTAAAAGTGATGTTTAGAAATCAAAATGAACCAAATTTCTTGCGTATTGTTTTTTTTTCCTTTTGAAAGACTAGTGTATGTTTTGTCAGTTAATCTTAAAAAATAATATTTGCAGTTGTTTATTTATATCAGTCTATTAAAATTGAATCTTAGCCTTTATTTAGTTAAGTACAATGCTACACCAAGAGATACTTGTACTCTTACGGTATCGAAAACCAGTTTCTAGCTTTGTAAATCCATAGATATATCGCTGTGTTATGGTGGCACCTTAGTTTTTAAGATTATCTTTGACATTTTACTTACAGATGTTAATAATTAATGTAACAAGCGAAAAACGCACTTTATAATAATATGAACCATAAAATAACAAGAAAGGTCCTCAATAGCCACGGCACTGGAAATTATTTTAGGGAGGATTAAATTGCCCCCTAGTGGTTCAGCGGTATGTCTACAGACTTACAACGCTAAAATCCGGATTTCGATATCTGTGGTGGGCAGAGCACAGATACCTCATTGTGTAGCTTTGTGCTTAATTCAAAACAACAACAACAACAGGATTAAAATAAATTAATCTATGAGACACTTCTTTCTTATTAGCTATATTTCTATGTCCTAGAAATACTAAGCATAGGGCCCGTGTATATCCGATCCGATTTGATTTTATTACTCGTCAGAACCTTTACCAAACTACCTTTAAAGTGAAATTATTTAGGGCAGGAATACAGTAAATTAATCTATGAGACTTTGGGCGTAGTAAAATACATTAATTGAAAGAATTCGTTCGACCTTCTGAATTCAAAATTGTAATTAGATCTCAAATCAGCCAAGAGATGGCAGGGCTATGAACTAAACATCAGCACTTGAAAACTCGGAGCCGGCTTATTTTAGAAAGTTTAAAATATTTATCTGTTATATTTTCTTTTTTTTTCAAAAGCAAACAGAGTGTTTATTCTGTAAACAAATGAATAAATAACATTCTAGTAACTAACTTTTACTCTGAATAACTGCAAGAGTATCCTATTGTTTAATCTGGAAGGGACATATTAAAAAAGACTTATAAAAAATTTGGAATTAAAGTTTTACATACCCGCGATTAATGTTATCTTCTGGAGACGTATTTGGAGCTAATGTGATCGTTTGGAAAATTCCCTTATTTTATACTTTTCCAGTGAATATTAAATCTTAGTATAATGACTTGCGTTATTGCTGTAACATGACATTTCAAGAGAGTAACCAATGGCGAGGAAGTTGCAAATTGTTGAAGAAACTAAAATATTTAAAACTATTTGTGTCATCAGCAGAGGGTAAGATGCAGTGCTGTTTTTTCTTTCTTTTTCAGAACCAGTGAAGGCCACGTGCTAAGAATGGTCATCAACAAAGAGAAAGTAAATCGATCTGGTTATGTGTTTTTCCGGGTATCTAACCGTATGTAGGTTGGGATGCAACCTTGTTATGCTTGTCACGTTATCTGCAGGAACTGGGGCTAGGCGGAGCTAGTAGAGAGGAGCAAAGGTGTTTCATTTCAACCATAAAGGTCTTAGTGGGAGGAAGATCTACAAGTTATGTAAGTTTGGGATGGGAAAATAGTTTTTTGTAACTGTCATCCAATAAAGGATTTAGGTTAAGGAATTCTTCTAAAAACATTTAGGTACTCATCAAAAACCGAATGTCGTGTAGAGATGCTTGATAAACATTTAGATGTACGATAAGAGTTTTATTAACTAATAAAATAAAGGCCTGCTTTGGTCTAGTGGTCAATTTACTCTATCTACGAATCCGAGAACAAATGGGCAACTAGCACTTTAAAACCGTTGGTTGTGCTACGGAAATAACGGTCAAATTTCGCGCTCTAGTATACTAGAGAAGCCCTATAGTTGACAGTGGGTACTATAAGCTAACAATTTAATATTAGAGAAGGCTTTGAATATGTAGCTTTATGTATGGCTCTGAGCAAGATATTGAAACAAATAAAGCAGTGCAATAGAAAACTATCAGAGGAGTAATCGACTAGGTAATTAAAAATTATTATTAAATATGCGATCCCTTTTATATCCATGTAAGAATCATCTGATCACTCAGAACTTGGATGATATTAATTTACAGGTGTCATTACTTTTCTCGAATTAGTTAATAAAGCATTTCTAATAAATTAAGATGGCTTGAAAGGTTTAAAGTTTGTAGATTGATACTTGCAGTTAAACTACTATCAAAGTACTTTCAAATACTTTCGTAAAAGCGTTACAATACAAATCTGTGTATAATCTGAATTTATTTAGTTGAAGTTAAACGTTAAAACTTTGCTTATTTGGAGGGTTATTCTCTCATCTAGAGTGTAGAGATATACAAAAATAATAATGCTCTCAACTGAACCTTTTCAAGAAAAAGTAAGTTCACATCTTATATTTTAGTTCAGTGCTCAAATATCCAAGTGTATTCCGTCCACTCACAACACGTGTTTTGAGTTTTCAAACTAACATCAGATATCTAACTTGATAAAGTATAACAAGAAACAGTACTTAATTTATCTTGATTACTTCTTTGAGAACATTTAACATCATGTATAAATGATACTTAATTATATTAAAACGTTTTAATTGCCAGGTTTCATAATATAAAAATTATGTTTCAAATGACCGTCAAATTAATTTTAAAGTATTTGAATTTTATGATATTTAAACGATACTTAATTTCGTCACGAACTTGTCAGAGTAAGACTGTATATGTGTCTTTCCATGAATATTAAGTGTTTAGGCACATCTCTTGAGTTTTAAAACCTATTTGTTTATTTACGTTTTGCAAGGAGCAAACATAGAAGTTTAATGCAATAAGCTCTGAAACTTACAGCTGAATTAGCGGTAGTGGAGTCAGGTTTTAAAAGCGTTTAATTTTTTCAAACAGGGTATTAATGAAGTCGGAAAGAACTATTTTATTCATTTGAATGAAAAGAATACACAACTGAGCTTGTATAGTATTAAAGTGAGATTTTATTTTATAAAGAAAAATTGGAGTTACTACTTGATCTGTTTTGAAAGCTTTTGATGCCAAACATTGATATTGTTTGTGATTTGTTATTTTGAACAGCAATAAAGACGAGTTACATCATATTTGGTTGAAAAATGTTTGTTTACTTATATCTTAGAAAGTATCTAGAGTCACAAGAAATTTGAAATTCTTTATCTAAAACTAAAATACAAACTGAATAAAAATATCGATACAGAAGCAATACGTAACGCTGTTGATTTGTAGAATAACGTTGTCTAAGAGGTACAAAGTTCTCGAAATATCTGTTAACTGTAAACCAAAGTATTAAGGTAAATATATTCTATGTGTTTAGATGAACACGAAACAATAAGGTGTTCATCTGTTACTCTGTATTTCATTTATTACTTCCATTTTCCATTCATTTAAATCTCAAAGATATCAAACTTTGGTGAATATGAAGTCAACAAAGACTGAGTGATTTGAATTAAGCACAAAGCTACGCAATGAACTACCTTTTCTCTACCCACCACGTGTATCGAAGTCCGGTTTATATCAATGTGAGTCCGCAGTGCCACTGATGGACGTCAAGGAAGAGAACAATGATTTTGACGACCAGTGATGTCGAGAAAATTCACTTGTAAGGAAAAATATATATGTAAAAACGGCTCGTTTGGGTTGAGAATTTTTTTTACGTAGAGGAGCGGACAACGTTTCGACCTTCTTCGGTCATCGTCAGGTTCACAAAGAAAGAAAGAGGTAACAGACCGGAAGCTGACCACATGTTTGAAAGGGGTTGTGTAACTGAGTGTCAAAATGTAGAGGGCGTACGATCCTCTACGTAAAAAATTTTCTCAACCCAAACATATATAATGATTTTGACGATTTTGTACCTCGTAAAAAACGTTTCTATTTGAATTATTTTAGTAAAGAGTTACCCACAGGAAACTACAATCATTTGGCATAAAAGTTTATATTTAGTTGATTATTGTAGAAATATTTATTTATTTCATGTTTATATTATACCTCTCTTGAACTGAGTTTAAGCTACTATGACTCTGAAAGCATCTTATGCTTAAAGGAGTTTACAAGCAGCTATTTAGTTAAAGTTTGCTAGTTTGTGTTTATAGCATTTCACCAATTTGTGTGTATGCCAAAGCTACCATAGTCTCTAATTTTGAACTATTGACCACAGGGAAGACAGCCAGTCATCAGCACCCTACCATTCACCATACATCATATTAAAATATTAATTGTTTATTTTATATTACATCCACAGTTTAAAGCGTCGAGAATATTTCAAGCTCGGGTTGTAAAAAGTATGCACACTCTGAGTCAGTTTTCATACTTTTTATTGTGCTTATTTTAGTTTGAATGTACGGAGAAAAACCACATGTGACAAATGATCCAGTTTGTGAGAAAGATTTTATAATGGTGTCAGTATGCCCCAAACTTCTTCTGATCATGTATACCCCGTAATGTAGTATTTATTATATTTAAAAAAATCAACAACAAGAATATTTCTTTCGAGAGAATAATGCAACAATTTCCCACTTTCAAATTGTTCAAATCTCATTGAAAAAACAATATAATAGTTGTGAACTCTCTAAACTAACACAATTATCATATTCTAACAAGATAAGCAAGTGTAATATATTGGCGACACCCAGGAAACAATTAGTACAATACTCCTCGGTAAATGGATTACAAGCAAATGTAGGCCTGGCATGGCCAGGTGGTTAAGGCACTCGACTCGTAATCCGAGGGTCATGAGCTCGAATTCCCTTCACACCAAAGATGCTCGCCCTTTCAGTCGTGTGGGCGTTATAATGTGATGGTCAATCCCACTATTCGTTGGTAAAAGAGTAACCCAAGAGTTGGCGCTAGGTGGTGATGACTAGCTGCCTTCCCTCTAGTCTTATACTGCTAAATTAGGGACGGCTAGCACAGATAGCCCTCTAGTAGCTTTGTGCGAAAATTCCAAACAAACAATCCCAAGACAGTTCCCTTGCAAGAAGACTAAGATGTCCCATTTTTACCTAACAGCAACATCTTCATAACCGTGATTTCTCTCCTACCTACATTGTAGTTTAGCTAAAAAGTCTGTAATGAGTTATCTGCGCTCTGTCCATCGTGGACCCGAACCTTGGATTTTAGTGTTGTAAGTATGTCAGATTACCTCTGACCTACCAGAAGAACCTACCTGAATACATTATATTATGTTAGTAATGTCATATGCTAAAATATAAATAATTTGTTAAAACAATGAACGTAATATTCAATTCAACAGATGTATGTACTTGTGTGATGAGCTCCATCGTTTCATCCGTAGAAGCTCAAAGCTATTTTCATTGTCATTAGTGCCTTTTACCTTGATAACATTTAATCCACATAAATAAGATGAAATAGATGGCGCAACTAGACAGTTACACTCCAATAGCTTGTTTGAAGGTCGCCGAACCACAGTAATAAAGTTTGTGTTTCGCGTGAGATGTAGGTATTTGTTGTAAAAATGGAAAATTTTACTGTTTTCATATCTGCATCCATCTTCTTGGGGTCGCGACCTACCGTTTGGGATACGTTGTATGATAGTTATTGGCTAATATAAGTTATTGTTCGAATAGAAATCTTAGGGGTAAAACGTTAAAGTTCGGGATTTTATACCTTTGTAATAGTAATAGCGCAGCTTAAGCTTCAGAATGATACTACAAAAACAGTTATCATTCTTCGCGTAATATGATCTATCTATAAGTTGAAATTACTTAAACCTGAGCTGCATCTTATGTACACGAAAAGTAAATGTTCAGATCAGAGAGATTCCTAAGGTCCCAGTAGACCCATCCTTATTTCTGATAGCACCACCTACCACACCATCCATGTGTCTGAGTTACTGGCAGCACCATCTACCACGTCATTCTTATCTCTGAGTTTCTGATAGCATCATCTACCACGCTATCCTTATTTCTGAGTTATTGAAAGAATCATCTACCATATCATTCTTTACTCTAAGTTTCTGATAGCATCATCTACTACGCTATCCTTATTTCTGAGTTATTGAAAGAATCATCTACCATATCATTCTTTACTCTAAGTTTCTGATTGCATCATCTACCACGCTATCCTTATTTCTGAGTTATTGAAAGAATCATCTACCATATCATTCTTTACTCTAAGTTTCTGATAGCATCATCTACCACGCTATCCTTATTTCTGAGTTATTGAAAGAATCATCTACCATATCATTCTTTACTCTAAGTTTCTGATTGCATCATCTATCACGCTATCCTTATTTCTGAGTTATTGAAAGAATCATCTACCATATCATTCTTTACTCTAAGTTTCTGATAGCATCATCTACCACGCTATCCTTATTTCTGAGTTACTTATAGCACTATCTACTACAAAGAATGGGAATAATTGTCACAGTTATAAGGCGACCATAAATGAAAGTTCGGAATCTGATTAGTAGCATCATGTCTTGAATCTTGGACTGTTCGACGTACATTCCGAGGCGATAGCTACTAAGCCATTTTAAGCCCCTTTTCTTCCGGAAAGAAAAATAGGTGGAATTATATTTTTTATTTAAATTACCTCCTAAGTTTGGCAATTGAATAGTAAAAACGTGGAACGGCAAGTGTGCTTGTGACTTTATCTGGCCACTGAGCAGTACAGGTGAAAAGGAAATGTTGTTTATAATAAGAGCATATTTATTAGTTTTATATGAATTCTTACAGACGTCGAGAAATAAAAGTTGGACAAACTAGATAGTGTTTTAAACTGATATTATTTTATATGGCTTTGTATTCACATTGTTCAACTCACTTTTGAGCAAAATTATAGGCCCGGCATGGTCACATGGGTTAAGGCGTTCGACTCGTAATCTGAGGGTCGCTGGTTTGAATCTACGTCGCATCAAACATTCTCGTCCTTTCAGTCGTGGTGGCGTTATAATGTGATGGTCAATCCCACTATTCGTTGATAAAAGAGTAGCTAAAGAGTTAGCGGTGGGTGCTTTCCCTCTAGTTTTACACCGCTAAATTAGGGACGGCTAGTGCAGTTAGCCCTCGAGTAGCTTTGTGCGAAATTCAAAACCAAAACAAAAAAGCAAAATTATAAGTTATGTAACAGCAGATTATGAGAAATGAATATAATACAGAAAACTAGTTTCTGCTTTCTCTTTATTTATTTATAATGCGTAGAAGATACTTTAGCTTTGAAGAAAACACGATTAAGTTTTAAAAGAAGTAACTTATTTTGTATTCTTAATATGTAAGACCGAAGATACGGTCATCTGATATATTTCCTACAATGTTACAAAATTTTTTCGGAAACAAAAGAAGTATTTTTGACAGTTTAGAGCGTTTTTGTATGTTACAGCAAATACATGTTGTTTTGATTTTTTTTTGTCAAAGAATGGAATTTTAAAATGCTAGTTACGTATTCCATATTTCTCACTGACTTCAACTTTTGTTTTGTTAAGTGAATAAGCGATTTAAGATTGGCGTTGAGCAGATTTCTTGTTCTAGTAACATAGAAGCGCATAAGCTGTTCTAGATCGTTTTGATACCACTTTGTTTGGCCAGTTGATTAAGGCACTCGACTCGTGATCTGAAGGTCGCGGGTTAGAATCCCCGTCCCATCAAACGATGGTAAAAGACTAGCCCAACAGTAGACGGTGAGGCATTCCCTCTCGTTTGTCACTGCTAAAATGGTGATGGCTAACGGAATCAGCCCTAATGTAGCTTTGCGCGAAATGAAAAAAGAAACAAACCACTTTATTACAATCGTGTTACTCTTGCAGTTCGTTTTCTCTACAAATTTAGTAAGGTTGTTCTTACTCCTGTTCAGAATTGACACGTACTAATACACATAACAAGTTGCTGTTTATCACTATAATAAACAACACGTGGATTTAAAAGTAGTCTTTGCCCTCTCTCCTGGTTCCTTGTTCCCTTTTCTTTTCATTAAACTTCTATGATTTCTCACGCTGAACAACTTTTTTTCTTGACCTTGTAAACCTGTTTTGATGGATTACAACGTCTTATAATCATGAAGGGGTCCTTTTATCTCCAGACTGCTGAATAAAAAAGACAGACACTACTCTGATAATTTTCTAACGACTTAGAGTGCTGTAATTCTTTAACCCCTTAAACAATGACCAAAACAAGTCGCTTTCTTACATCTTAGAACCTAACTGATGTTACTTAAACCTAACTTAATAACAAAAGCTGATATTATTTAGTAAATTCTATACCACATTTAAATGAGAAATGAAATTTTAATAATGTTGATTCTCATCTGATTAGCTGGTTCGACAATACAAATTATCACTTAATGGAATGTTACATGGCTTTAGGTAGGAAAAATAACTTCACATAGGTTTGAGATATACAGTGAGTGGACAAAATATCTGCTTCCCCTGTAAATGTCGTCAATTTGTTATTACTTATGTTAGATAACAGAAAAATATGTACAACTATACGTTTTTGTTAGGCGCTGGACAAATTTTCTCAAATATTATCTCAAATCTTAATTTTAACACTGGCTTTCGTAAATACCTGAAATGTTCGTGATTTTAGTAACATATTATCATAACAAGTGTTGTGCACGTGCTGTAGGTTCTTAGATCTTCTTATTACAATTAGCCTACAAAATGATCCAACAAGTTTATCTGCAAAAATCGAGAGTAAAAATGGAACTAAAAAAATACAAACCAGTTTCACAAGTTAATATTTAGTCGGCATACCCTTGAATTTCAGTACTGGTTCATATCAACGTGGCATGTTTTCTATGAGTTTGTGCTGATATTCCTGATTGACTGACTGCCATCCTTCGTTGAGTACTTTAAACAGTCTTCCATGTTTGGCTTGCGATCTTTCGTTAATCGGTTTAACTTAGCCCATAAATTTTTAATCGGATTGATATCTAAGATATGTTTTCATGACCCTCATAAAACTAGACAAATACAAAATCTGAAACCTAACACGGTACTGTGAAGAGCTTTTCATAAAACTAGACAAATACAAAACCTGAAACCTAACACGGTACTGTGAAGAGCTTTTCATAAAACTAGACAAATACAAAACCTGAAACCTAACACGGTACTGTGAAGAGCTTTTCATAAAACTAGACAAATACAAAACCTGAAACCTAACACGGTACTGTGAAGAGCTTTTCCTTTTATTCTTTATTTCTATTTCAGTCATGCATAAATGTTTATTTTTCATCATTGGTTTATTATTGCAAAAGACCTTCAGTAGCACAGCAGTATCTACGCGGACTTAAACGCTAGAACTCTGGTTTCGATACCCGTGGTGGGCAAAGCACAGATAACACTCTATGTAGCTTTGTGTTTAATTTCAAACAAACAAATAAAATTATTACGAAGATCGTTGCATTCTTGATTACTTAGAAATCAATGCCTCGTGAGTCTTTATGGTTAAAACCCTTCTTTTCTGCTTGGAAATAAAATTTGTGAGATTATGAGAAATAGTGAAAAAAAATAGTGCTCTTCACCAACAAGTTATATTTAAGGATCTTTGTTTATGAAATTTGTAACTAAAGGTTTACTCTTCTGCTTATTAATATGAAGTTTGTAGTGCAGTCTCGTGAAGAATTTAATTAATTTCCTTAATATGAAGAATTTTTGTGTTTGACAAATACAGGGAAGTAGCACATGTAAATATAAATTTCAACTTTTCGTATGACTCCTAGGTTAGCATATTGAAGGAATTACTATTAATTGTGATTTTTTTCTTTCCCTCGTCAAATCGTTTATTTTAAATGATAAGGTTTATTTTGGAATTTTGCGCAAAGCTACACGAGGGCTATCTGCACTAGTTGTCCCTAATTTAGAAGTGTAAGACTAGAGAGAAGGCAGCTAGTTATCACCACCCACCGCCAACTCTTGGGCTATTCTTTTACTAACGAATAGTGGGATTGATCGTAACATTATAATGCCTTCACGGCTAAAATGGCGCGCATGTTTGATGTGACGAGGATTCGAACCCGCGACTCTCGGATTACAAGTCGAGTGCCTTAACTATCTGGTTTATGTGATTATAAACGTAAACATTTTAATTGAAGTAAAGGTTACGTCTTTACTCGAATTTTAAATGAATTTTAATGAATCTTTCAAAAGAAAGACGCATACACGTATTTATATCTTACTGATGACTTACTCTGGCGTCTGTTGTGTGGATATGATATATATATATATGAATATATTAATCTTCAGGGCTTTTTAAGGTATAGGTCAAAACATCTTTCTCTTGATTTTTACTTGCAGTATATATCATAAATAAATTTATCATTATCCCTCAGTGATCATGGTTTCTATGAGAGAACTTATGAGTGGATTTTAGAAAAGATCAGTTATAAAGTCTTGAGTTATAGCATTGTTTATTTATTGCGAATAATTTGCACTTACACTAAATACTCATAAGTGACTTCAACATTAATCGTTGACAATTTGTTTTATAATTAGTTTTGAAGACAGATATCAGTACTTTGAATTGTGGTCTCAATTGAGATTGAGATAAACAGCATTTACTACGTGGTGCTATTGAAAATGACGACATGTATATGAATCGACATGTATATGACACATATGGATATGATGTTTTCGCTTTATGTGACATTTCTATTGATGCTCAGGAGTTTGAGAATACTCATAAATCATTAACTACATCAGAAATTTCTTATATTTATTGCTGGTTAATTAGGTAGATCACATAAGTTAAACTAGTATTATTTAAAATCACATTTTTTTCATGTTTGGGAAAAATGACGTTGTCAAGAGTATTACTATAGTCCTGTGAGAGTCCTTGTTTTTTTAATTCTCAATTATATGCTTTCATTATCATACATACTTCTTAAAGACCAGTTCGGAAACTTGCTGTTTTCTGGCATTCTGAAGATGTAACTGATGAAAATACTTTTGTATAGGTTCTATTTATTCACCCCAATTTACTTTATGATATTGAACTTTCTGACATCTCGACAGTCCATGATGAAATTAAAAATGAGCTCCCTTCTTTCCTCAACTTGTATGAACAACATCGAATACTTTAAATTAGGGCACTTTTTTACCGTTCTGAAGTTTCATACACAGTATACATAATTATTTGTAATTTGACAAGTTTTAGAAAGTCTACACCTGACAGTAGATTGTGTCAATTAACTCTAGCTGTAACAACTGTTTCTAATTGATTTTGCTGTTATTGTTTAGCTATTGCTTCTTCAAATGCCCTTGAATTTTTCAGACTATGTGCAAAAAGAGCTCGCTGAGACCACTACCACAATCAACTTCCTCGAAGAACTCTCTAGTCCTTTACAGTTTTCTGCCAAACACTTTATCCCTGACACAATTTTGAATAATTTGTCTTCACTTTTGGATTAACGCTTTCACCGGGGCAAGCTTATTATAAACAGATAATTTTGGTGTTTTCCCGATATTGTCATTTTGTGTATTTAGTATCAGTTTCTACATTGTATTTATTTTGGTTTTTAAGCTTCGTATGATTTTTTTGTGTGAAAAGTTGTCATTGTTGGATTATTTCAATGAAAGAATTGGCATGTTGTCATATCTGATAAAACAAAACATTACATTGGCTTGCGCAAGATGCTCATTAGGCTTAAGTAATTTACCTATTTGACCTAGGCCTCGCATGGTTAGGTTGTAAGAGCGGTTGGTCGCAATCTGAGGGTCGAAGGTTCGAATCCACATCCCACCAAAGATGCTCGCTCATTCAGCAGTGGGGGCGTTATACGTAACGATGAATTCCACAAATCGTTTGTAAAATAACCCAACAGTTGGCGGTGGGTGGTGATGACTAGCTGCCTTCCCTCTGGTCTTTCACTGCTAAATTAAGGAAAAAAGTGTTCTTGTTGTAAAACGTTTCAAGATGTAATATTTTATCTTTTTTATGCCATTAAGTTTCTTAGTTTTAGTATAACAGTATATAAACTCTAAATGCTTCTATAATTCATATATTCTTCAGTTTTTTTCAAAAGCACGGTGTCTAAGAGTAGGTTTAAAGCTTCGGACCTGCGTCACAGGTTATACCAACTGGTACTCAACATGTTTTGCAATTTAAATTTATTAGATATAGGTAATGTTGCTGTAGTTATGTATAGTTGTTTTCGCTAAATTAAAATCATATTGATCTTTTCATCTGTACCAGACCCACAGAAGTCTACCTTCAATATCATAGAAGAATATATAAGTTGCACATAAAAAACGGTTCGGCATGGCCAAGTGGTTAAGGCGCTCAACTCGTAATCTGAGGTTCGCGAGTTTGAATTCCAGTCACACCAAACATGCTCGCCGCTTTTAGACTTGGAGGCGTTATACTTTTTGATCAATCCCATTATTCGTTGGTAAAAGAGTAGCCTAAGAGTTGGCGGTGAGTGGTGATGACTAGCTGCCTTCCCTCTAATGACCTAGTCTTACACTGTTATATAGGGACGGCTAGCGCAGATAGCCCTGGAGTAACTTTGCTCGAAAATTCAAAACAAAGAATAGTCATGAAAGACTAGAGAATTTCGTGAATAAAAAAATATTTATATATATAATATAAAACAATTATATTGATATATATGACATTGATGTTAATTTTCTAAATAAAGCCATAGATCATATCGTTCTCTGATACAAAAATAAATCTGTCGTTTTCAAAACGTTCGCATTACATTCGGAATTTTGAAGTTTCAGGGTTTTTAAAATAGTTTCACTTGATGGGAAAGGTTTTGCTTCTTCGAACTAATAAATTGCTCTAAAATTATGCGATAAAGTGTTTTAAAAAAGCAACAACTATAAAACGGGATAATATATCAGAAGCGTGATTTGTTTAAAACAGGTAAAATCTCTTCAATAACTACATTAGATATTATAACGTTATTTTATAAATTTGCTTCATTTGTATTTTAAAATTTTATTTTAATTAAGCAGAATAATCTGAATAAGATTGGCATTATTTAAAATGATATTTCTATTGTATTCACGTACTTAAATGAGTCACTGTTACTTGAAACTATGAAGAAAGTCGTGAGTGAGAAACACATGCTCACACCTTTATAAAAAGACAATTTATTAAGAAGCGAGACTCATGTTACTTTTGTGTGCTTTTTAAGAACAACTTGTACAATTACTTAAAGTAAATAATAATTACAGGCTAATAATTCATAAACTTTAATCCTTTGCCGACAATAAATTACTATAGAATGAAAATTAGTCCTCCACTAGGACAGCGGCAAGTCTACGGATTTCCAACGCTAAAATAAGGGGTTCGATTCCCCTCAGTGGACACAGCAGAAAGCCCGATGTGGCTTTGCTATAGTAAAAGGCACACACACTATGAAAAATTAAACTTTTCTCGCAGTTTGCTTGTTATTACGTCGAGAATAGTTTGTGAAAGATTTCAACTAATCGCGGGTCTGGAGCTAATCTGAAAATTTAAAAAATAAGATATACTGAGCAGGTTTATGAACACCTGAGTTTGCAAAACAATGTAATATATAAATTAGTAGAAAGGCTATTATGCAAAGCACGTAATATTACAAGAGCAGATGGTAAAGCGATAATGTTACATCGACAGATGCCCACATCTAATAAAGATAGACACTTAAGTAAACTTCAACTTTGAGAGCTATTTTAAGTCCGGTACAGTGATTTAAAGCACCTATTGTTTGTTCTGGCTCTTTGTATGTGATTTTTAGTATTATTTCGATTTTTTATAGTGAATTGTATTCAGACTTTAGTAATTCAGAATTAAAATTGAAGGTAAGTTTCGTGGCTGTTGTGTATATTATCTGTGAAATTATGGTTACGTAATGAAAAAAATAGTATGGGATGATGAATCTGAAATTAACGCCAAAATTATCTCTGATTACCACACTCTTTTTTTTTCTTCTTTAACTAACCTTGAAGTACACAAACTGTTCAATTATGGGAAAATTATTGGTCAAAGTTCAACTTAAATATCGAGATTAAATTTTGTTTTCACAGTATTCTTACACAAATTTAACTAATATGCTGTATTATCCGAAGCTAATTAAGTTACTGCAGGTGAAACTTCGTTTCCTAAAGGCATAAAATTAATCACACATACGTGATCATTATCAGCCTTATAGCCAAATACCAACCTTTTACAAAAATGTCAGATGTTGCTTATCTTAACATAATAAGAAAGATAAAACGTTCCATCCGTTAGCTTGTCCTTGAAGGTTCGTCACGAACAGCATCTGTGGTTTACCTTGAATAATTGTCTTAGGAAATTAGTACACAATGTATATATTAGGTAGACGAGCATTTATACTTTTACAGCCAGTATTTTAGCTAACCAGCGAACACAACTGTAAAACTAGATGGTTTACACGAAAACTGTGAATATTTCAGTATTGATTATTAGGAATGAGGGTTATTAATGCTTTTAAAGAAAAGAGTTATTTTATGGATTTCTATTGTTTTTTGTTCTTTTTTATTTTGTATAATTGGTATATAATGTGTTATTGATAAACGAAATCAAGTATGTTAACTTTGTAGACAGATCTTAGTACTGGTCAAGTATGTTATATGTATTTTAGGTTAGTTCAGATATGTCATATACCGTGGGTCAACGGTATGTTTACGAACGTACAGTACCCCCGGTGGAACAGAGGTAGGTCTTCGGATTTACAATGCCGAAATCAGCGGTTCGATTTCCCCTCGGTGGACACAGTAGAGAGCCTGATGAGGCTTTGCTACAAGGAAACGCAACACGCACGAACGTACAGCCATTTTCATGAAATTTCTTGAGCATCTTTGCCCTAAAAACATAATGTTATCACCCTTTATTTATTTAAGTATTCCTGTTTATATCTAAGTGTTTGGAAAACATGTGGTTAGAAAAACAATGAGCAGTAATAATAATTGATTTCTTACATTCATTTACATGCACAGTGTAAAACATAAAAACACTTCCTTGTGTAATTTACTAGAACATTTTAGAAATGTTGCTACTTTACACGTTATATTTGAATATGTATATTAAATCTTTATCGATCTTGCCATCTGTTGGGTATTTGTAAAACAACTCATTGGACGATGATGCTATCTCTAGGGTTTTCGTTCTACCATCAGTAACAAAGTTTAAACATAATGGTAATTTATTTGTTTATTTATTGCAGCATCTTTTCATGACAAAACGCCCACACTAATATTTGAAAAGTCTTCGTTTGTTTGAATGAAAATCCAATTTGGGTCGCCTGCTGAGTCCACCGAGTGGATTCGAACCCTGATATGAGTATGTAATCTTACCGCTCTACCATCGGGGGGAAACAAGGGTTTTATTATTGATAAGTGGAAAGTTATACAATGAGATATCTATGCTTTGCCCTCCACGAGTATCAAAACTCGAATTGTAGTGTCATAAGTATGCCGACTTTACTCCTAGCCACTGTCGGGTTCTGGAAGGTGGGTATTAAACTTTGAAGAAATGTTATGAACAAAAGAGAGAAAACAAAAACTAAATCAACGTTTTATTTGTTCCCCCCCCTCCTCAACAGTAGCACAGCAAATGGTCTCCTGCCATAAAACGCTGTAAACCGGATTTCGATACTCGTGGTGGACAGAGCACAGACAGCCCTTTATGCAGCTTAGTGCTTAACTACAAACAAACAATTTTTTTTTCAAAGCTTGTTCTCAGCCAAGCGATAAATATATGAATTCAGGTAAATGAATGATAAAGATGAAAATCCGTTTTGTCCCTATGTTAACTGTTATAACCTGACATAACGGTGTTCATATCTTGAAAAAATTTCTTAACTACTAAGACTCTTCACGAGTTTCCCTCTTATCCTAGTGGGTGGATCGTGATGGGACGATTACCATCTTCAAACTGACGTGACTAAGTCTAATTGAAAGTTTTCTTATAGTTTCTTTAGAGTCAAAGCACGTATTACGTCGACAGGTGTTAGTAAAATCAGAACGTGACTTGATCCTGCAAATCTCACAAAAAGAAAAAAACAGAACCTTTCTTTTTGTTATTCGTCGTCTGCTATTAAACTGATCTTAGTCTGGTGGTTAGTGTAGTGGTAGTGCAGATCCAGGTCTCCAAGTTTTGTGTCATACTGTTGGGAAGGGGGGTGAGATATAGCAGCACTCCGCACTTTGACACTGTTAGGTCATTGTAAGAGGGTCAGTTAATTCCAACTAATCATTTAGAGAACTACAAGAGTTGGCGGCGTGGGTTATTGGCTAAATGTTTCTCCTCGCATTTTACAGTTTAAAGTTAGAGACAACTACCTCTTGTACATATAGCTTTGCGCCATATATCTGACACAAAACTAATCTTTAAGTTATACTCTTCACGCCCAGCATGGACAGGCATTCAATCTGAGGGTGACGAGTTTAAATCTCCGTCACACCAAACATGCTCACCTTTTCAGCCGTGGTGGCGTTATAATATTACCGTCAATCCCACTATTCGTTAACCACGAGTTGACGGTGGGTGGTGATAACTAGCTGCCTTTCCTCTGGTCTTACACTGTTAATTCTGGGACGGCAAATATTTCTTCATCCTTTTTTCATAATTAACTTCGACAAATTTAAATCGAGGATCTCATTGAAAAGTTTCGAAATAATACGTGTTCACTGAAAATAAAAGTTTTTGATAAATGCATAATAAATTTCTTATAAAAATGTATAGACCTTAAAAGAAAAACCCTTAATCATAGTTCTGTCGCCTAGTTACTGAGAAATTATTCCTCCTTGGATAATATTTACATCTTCGACGCTAATAGAAACCCCTGAAATACACATAACAATGATATTTAATTATTTAAAACCACTGAATTTACACCTAACTATCTGTGACTATTAAAAACTTGTAACACATCTTAATTGCTCACCAAACGAGTAAACTTAATCCGGAACAAGCGCAGCAGTTTTACTGTCAATAAGTCAAAGGAAAAAGCACAGGAAATTAAGACAGATCCAGTTTTTCAATACCTGAAGTAAACACTGTGCTATATATATTATAGAGAGGTTCAAGAGCGATAATTCTATGACAACATGTTGTGAGGTTATTGTCTAATATGCTTAAGTATTTATTACAGCAAAAAAAAAAAGATTAACATATATCATAAATGTACTTCGAGATTCATACAAGTATTAAAAACGGATCCATGGCAATGTCTCACCGAACAGTGTCTTACCTCCATTATTTTTTCCTCTTGCTTGAAAACAAACTAGCTTTTGATGTTACACTCGTATTCATAAATACATATTTTTACAAAATTTGGCGTTACTTTGATAAAGCATAAGATATATATTTTTTGAAAAATGATAACTATAAGACTTGAATGTGGTAATCAAATGAAGTCAACCACGAAAATGTCTCTAATTGTTATAAATATTCAAGAAGTTTTTGAACGATGTTTCAGTTGTGGACAGATGCTCTAAGATTTTCTTTACATAAATTGAATCGTCAGAGTTGTTTTGTGTTCAGAGATTTTTTTTGTATGCCTTTTGTACTTTCTAATCATTTTTGAAAATTTTAGTCTCTTGTATTCGACAGAAAAAAATGTGTTTGATAATTCTTTTATTGAAAGAGAACAATTTCTTTATTATGAGACGTCAATTTTATGCCACAAAATTCCAAATTTTTTGCAACAATGTGTAATTTCTCATTTTGAAAAATACAATCTATAATTACAAAATTACCTATCTAATTAGATTCGCATTTTGAAACAAACAAACTTTCAAGATGTCTTCAAAATTAAATAAAAAGGGTAGACTATACACACATTATTTGGGTGAGACATTGTCCCGTGAAACACTGTCCGTATACCGTTAAAAGCAACCACCCACAAATGGTCTAGTTTGTTTTGAATTTCGCGCTAGCCGTCCCTAATTCAGCAGTGTAAGACAAGAGAGAAGGCAGCTAATCATCACCACTCACCGCCAACTGTTGGGCTACTCTTTACCAACGAATAGTGGGATTGACCCTAACATTATACTGTCCCCACGGCTAAAAGGAGCACGTATGTTTGGTGTGACGGGGATTCGTGTGACGGGTGTGACTCTCAGCTTACGAGTCGAGTGCCTTAATCACCTGGCAATGCTGGTCCCGATCACAAATCTATTATTTAAACACATAACTACGATATTGAACAAAGGTAATGTAACCATTTTGTTGTTATCACACAGAACTGAGAAAAATCTAACAAATATATATTTCTGTGTTTGAAATCATTTTATTTTTGCTTCAGATATGTTTTCGAGAAATTTTAGTAATATTTAAAACTTACTGCATCGTCACTCGCAGGATCTAGGCTGCCGGTATTCTAGTTCTAGAAAAACTTTCACGCCACAGCTATCCAACAGGTTCTTCTTTTTACATGTTTGTTAAACAACATTATACGATCGAATTGAGTTGACCGTAAATTTTGACCTACACTTCAGATGACCTAACCATCCTAGAGCACGTCGATAACCTAATATCTTTTAAATGCCCTAGTTCTTTCCACCCATAGAAATGAATAAACCACGACGGGCAACAGGAGGGGTTATGGAGTTTGTGTAAACGACTTTCAATCGACTCTCACTCCAAAATGACACTTAGCAAAATTTTAAAATCTACAAACTAGTTGACGCTGAAACGTGAGTGTATTGTAAATATTATTAAATATTTCTAGTGATCAGCGTCTTAGAAATGCTGTTCACATTCTTAGCTTATTTAACTAATAAAAAGTAGTGTATTTTATGTTGGTATTTGAAAAAAAACAACAACAACAAAATTAGGATTGTTTTTAAAAATATTCGTCTTGGTTACCCCAAAACATGCTTTTATTTCTTATTATTCGAGTTTATTGTAATTTTAAAACTCGTTTTGTATCAATTGATAAAATAAATATACTGCTATAAACACTAGTGCGTATGATTCGTTTTAATGATCATTTTATTAAAAATTGAATTAATTTAGCATTTTAGTTTTTTAGCTCCCTTCAGATTTACTGCCACTGAATAAATATGACTGTTGTTATTCACACATTGAGTAATTATAAAGACCGCAGCTCAAAAGCTTATATTGATGACAGTTAACGTGTATTTTTCTTTAAAAATTTGTTTACATTGAAAATTATTCCATTAAAAGAAATAAAATTTCAAACGTGATTTTAAGTCATGATGTATTTGATTAGACGAGCTAAGTAGACCATCTTTGAACTTTTGGAGAATTCGTGATTGCTTACGATCGTAAATGTCACCAATTTAGGGACAAGTGGAATAAAGAGAAAAAACCCAACAAAACTGGATTTGAACTATGACAAAGAGGACTATACATGTAATGACATCGAGCGCATACATAACTTACAAGTTTAGAATTATTAAACCGGCAAAAGATATTTTCAAGTATGAAATATACACAAAATATTATTCATGTCAGAATTCCTTTTAAATGAGACATGTAAAGTACAATAATTACGTTCTCTGACACAGCTTCGTCATTTAGTAGCGTGAGACAGCTTTAGGTCGTGCGTGACAAACCCAGAAGGTGCAGTACATATTCTGATGTATTGCGTATATGAATTTTCGAGGATGTTTCTATATTTTCAAGAATTTAAATACTCAGAGAAGACAAAACAAACATATTCTAAAAAGTACTTCCCACACTTTCCCGTCTGGTGAACAATAAATTGTTGGGAAATTACTTGTAAGATTAGGTAGAAAAACTGAATATCGTCTTGGTCAAACCTTATTGTAATGGACGTAGCGTCTATGTCAGCATCAATGTACGTAACCAAAACTTTTGCACTATCTGTGAAATGGTACCACAAACAAATATCCATAAAATTCACACTTTGAGTATTCAAGATTCACTTTAGTTTGGTTTGTTAATAACTTCGACCCCAAGTGGCATAGCTATATGTCTACAGACTCACACCAATAGAATCCGAATTTCGATACAAACAAACAATTAATAATTTCGCGCACAGCTACTCTAGGGCTATCTGCGCTAGCCGCCCCTATTTTGGCAGTAAATGGCTAGAAGGAAGACAGCTAGTCGTCACCACTCACAGCCAACTACTGGGCTACTCTTTTATCAACGAATGGATAGGATTCACTATCACATTGCAACACTTCCCCGAGGAAATGGGCGAGCATATTTGATGGGAAGAAGATACGAACCTGTGACCCTCAGATTGGGCCCGGCATGGCCAAGCGCGTTAAGGCGTGCGACTCGTAATCCGAGGGTCGCGGGTTCGCATCCCCGTCGCGCCAAACATGCTCGCCCTTTCAGCCGTGGGGACGTTATAATGTGACGGTCAATCTCACTATTCGTTGGTAAAAGAGTAGCCCAAGAGTTGGCGGTGGTGGTGATGACTAGCTGCCTTCCCTCTAGTCTTACACTGCAAAATTAGGGACGGCTAGCACAGATAGCCCTCGAGTAGCTTTGTGCGAAATTCAAAAACAAAACAAACCCTCAAATTGTGAGCCAAGCGCCCTAACCACCTGATCAATGCTGAGCCTCAAGATTCAGGAAATTCGAAAAATAACTATGTTATGTGCAACAACCCTTTCTTTATAACAGAATACAATTTAAATAAAAGTAGCCTCCTCACAACAATAACACGTCTTTCATTAAGACTGTACATGAGGGTTTGATTATATCTTTATTGATGTAATATTTATATGTACTGTTATAATTTTTTCAATAAAAGATACCACTTTTAATGCATGAAAACATCACAGTTTATACGAGTAAAATTTATGAGACGTTTGAGCTCTGTACAGTGAGTAACTTTGATGCAATGAATTGTGTATGATCAAAGAGCACAATGCGAACATTTTTGGAACAAAATATAACTAATAAAAAAAATTAATCTGCCTGAAATAATTTTAAGTGCCGCAGCTGTTGAGAACTTTCTTTTGTTATATTAGTTATTACAGGAAGATTTATGATTAGTAAAATTATTCATGTTTATAAATAGCTTTTGAGAGAAAAAGGCTCACTCTGAGGCGAGTAACATAATACTAACTTAAACCCCCTTCTCCCAGTGGCACGACGGTATATCTGATGACTTATACTGCTAGAAACCGGGTTTTGATATACGTGGTGGGCACAGCACAAATATACTTTGTATAGCTTTGGACTTAAATACAAAACAAATAAACCTAACCCACAAATTACTGATCTGTTTTTAAACAGTTCATTTCAGGTTGGCTCCACATATTACGTTATATTAAGTCATTTTTATGCTTTTTCCTATTTTAACACTGTTTTAATGAATTGATCATATAAATGTAAATACATAACAGCCACGCGTAATCATTTGTGAGACTAATTGCAATATTGATAATATCATTTTGGAGACTCTGAAGTTAACAAAGTGATTAACTCAAACGAAATTTGGTGAGTAAACAATTCAGAAAAAAAACTACTTAGAAAGCCAATGGATGGTTTGTTTGCTAGATATACAATAAGATATTTTTGCTGTGCTCAACGTGGGTCTGTCTATATAGAAGTTAATTGTTTTAGCATCGTAGCCTGAGTTGTTTTGTTTTTTTCTTAGCGTTATAAGACTTCAGACTTACAGCTGAACCACAAAAGGACGCCTTCTAAGGAATTACTTTTTGGTGATATTATACTGTCATTAGAAATAAACGATTAGATTATACATATATTTAAGATGCCGATCAACCTCATACAAAGTGTTCTGTGAATAGAATAGGCCAAGGTCCTATGCTGCTAGAAACTCCGTACTTTCTTAAGAAACGCAGTCAATATAGTTATTTTAAATCCAGACAAATCCTTTATGGTGGCTTGTATTGTTGATTAAAAACTGTCCTTTGAGAAGTAGTGCAAAATTAGGAACTATTGTGTCTGACTCCTAGAGGTATACTGTTTAAGCCCAAGAGAGTCTAAGGTGTTTTGTTTAGATAGGAAATACCATTATCATATTAATAGAGTTTTGTTAATAACATCTGATATTCATTTCCTGTGAAGATGTTCGAGAGCAAAAATGAGGAAAAAATGTAACAGTCTAGGAAAAAACACACGAATATTTGCTTTTAACACGTGTTGAATACGCTAGTATTTTATCCACTGATATCAGCACATGAAAATTATATTTGATTTTATATTTATTTTGATTTTTAATTGTTTTTCGTTAAGGGAATGATATTTGTTTCTAGTTAAAACTATTTTACATGTGAATTAATATTCGAAAGCCAAACTGTGATACAAACTACATACGAGGGCTGTTTAAAAAATACGCGGACTGTTTGAATTGCGCGGCTCCAGTTGGTTCCAGGGTAATCCGCTTTGTGTCGCTAGGTTCGCACAGATCAGCTGATTACGACGCCATTTCCCGATTGCAGATATCTTCATTTGTGTATTAGCTACGCGGTTTTAAGTGAAGTGCGATTTTTTCGTTTGGCAGATTTCAGAATGAATGACCTGAAGGAGCAACGACTTGCTGTGAAATTTTGTGTTAAACTTGGAAAATCTGCGACTGAAACTTTTGCTATGCTTAACACGGCTTACGGTGATGTTGCTATGAAGCGTACGGCATGTTTAAAGTGGCATGAACGTTTTAAGGATGGTCGACAGTCCATTGAAGATGATGAGCGTCCTGGACGTCCTTCCACGTCAACTGACGACCCACACGTCGACAAAATCAACACCCTGGTGCGAGCAAATCGACGTCTGACTGTCAGGGAGCTTGCTGAAGAGTGTGGGATATTAGTTGGATCTTGTTACGAGATTTTGACCGAAAAATTGAAGATGCACCGCGTTGCTGCGAAATTCAGCCCTCAGAACTCGTGAGTTTTTGGCCAAACACTCGATCACTGTTCTTCCCCACCCCCCTACTCACCTGACCTTGCTCCTTGCGATTTTTTCTTGTTCCCCAAACTCAAAAGACCCTTGAAAGGAAGAAGATTTGAGACGATTCCCGAGATTAAGGCAAATGCGACGAAGGAGCTGGAGGACATCACAAAAGAAGCGTACCAGGACTGTTTCAACAAGTGGAAAAACCGTTGGAATAAGTGTGTGCGTTGGGGAGGAGAGTACTTTGAAGGGGTCCCAGACCTGTAACTTCTAAATAAAGTACATTTTGTTTTATGACGTCAGTCCGCGTATTTTTTGAACAGACCTCGTAAATAAAAATTTTATGAATTTTCTAATATACTTTATTGAAATACTAACACGATGATAAAGTGTAGAACCAGAGGAAATGTAGAAAACCAAAGGAAACACAAGTTATCTACAAACAGTCTTCTTTAAACAAAATATTTTGCTAACACTGCAAGTTGGTTGATAACGTGTAAAAATGAAGAAGCGTTGAACCCAAAAGCATACAACAATAAATATCTTTATGTGTTTACTACTTTAATATAAAAATATTTTGTATGATTATTGCTAGCGTTTGGTTTATCAAAAATGATTGGGCAAGTCCTACCATTCCCCACCTCCACCCCCAGTATACCTAACCTAATATGTGGCGTATTCACATAATCATTATTTGTAAAAATCAGTTAGGTTAACAGCTTTTAGTATATAGAAAAGCCAGTGCGTTTTGATAACTACGTTCCAACAATGGCTTTTATGTAATGTCGCTTAGCAACAAAAGTATAACCTAGTGTTGTTGCTAATCTATGTGCTGAAAGTATAAAATGAGTTATATAGACAATAAAACTGGGCAAATATTTGTTGATTTTTTAATTTGAAGTGTCTGTTGATTAAAGAGCTTTCTTTTTCTCAAAAACGTTGATGATGTAACAGAAAGTAGCTTAATTCAGAACTAATATTTTTACTTTTCTGGCTCCAAACTAGGTGATCCCACACTACATCTTTACTTTTTGCTTATTATACCAACACTCACTACACTTATAAGGCTTCAGGGTAACTCCCCTCACGGCTCCCTTGCGCTCCCGTCACCAAAATCGCACTGACTGGGCAGACAGTAATCGAACTATTCTATCAGGATAAATGAAGTTTGGCCTTTATCATTTGCTTCTTCGTACATTGAAACAGTTTCATTTATAACCTTTTTCCCTTCATCAAAACCGTGAAATTTGCGGTGAATTACTGCTTTTGGCACCAGAGTGCCAATGATATATATAAATAGTTGTATATTAACAAATGTTTAGGACCTAAGCAAATGGCAGTATATCGCACATAGCATTCTGTAAGATTTCTGGGATGCAGTTCACATATATGTTTAATTTTCTACACAAGATTGGCTCGATAACTTATCAGAACACGAGACCAGCATCACTCTCCAATGAACGTATAAGATGAGATCGTTGTGATTTACAAAAGTGATTCTGTTTATCCATCTTCAGTCAATTTTAATTGTTTTAACACAAGAATAACTTTGGTTATTTCAGTATGCTACTTTGTAAGAATAAAATTTTTAATACCAATTATCTAAAAAATAAAATAAATGTTACATTAGTAATGTAGGAAAAGGTTGTTTCATTTTATTATTCATGCAATAAAGATCCAGCAAATAACTTCAAAAAACCGGAAATTATCTGGTAATCATAAGTTTAACATAGAAATACAAGAGACATTAGTAATGTAGGAAAAGGTTGTTTCATTTTATTATTCATGCAATAAAGAGCCAGCAAATAACTTCAAAAAACCGGAAATTATCTGGTAATCATAAGTTTAACATAGAAATACAAGAGAAGGAAAAGGAATTTTAAACCCTCGCACAATATGGTCACATTGAAGGAAATAAATAGTGTCCTCCTTTCAATGGTTGTGGTTGTGCATGTTTACGAGTTCACATAAATACCAGTTTGAAAACGGTAAAACCTGACTGATGATACAGCGTCGTGCAACTACACCTTAGGGAGAATATGACCTACATACCTTCACAGCAATAATGTACCAGATCCAGGCAGACCATCTGCGCGGCACATGACTCAAAGGTTCGTGAGTTTAAAAGATGTACGCGACTGTCTTTTCATGACTACTCCCATGTAATTTGGCCTTCACGTACACAATAGGCTAATAAAGTACGCGAGGTAAAACTAATCAAATATTAAAACCTGAGACGAAACAAAGGCTTGTTTTCGTCTTAGGTTTACCTTTCTTATTCCATTTCTTCCTGGCCCTGCATGGCCAAGTGGGTTAAGGCGTTCGACTCGTAATCTGAGGGTCGCGGGTGCGAATCTCCCTCGTATCAAACATGCTCGCCCTGTTATAATGTGAGGGTTAATCCCACTATTCGTTGGTAAAAGAGTAGCCTAAGAGTTGGCGGTGGATGGTGATGACTAGCTGCCTTCCCTCTAGTCTTACACTGCAAAATTAGGTACGGCTAGCACAGATAGCCCTTGTGTAGCTTTGTGTCAGATTAATCAAAAGCAATCCATTCTTTCCGCATACCCAACGGCATGTCTGGAGGCTAAAATTCGGATTTTGATACCCCCAGTGGGCATAGCGCAAATAGCTTATTGTGTAGCTTTGCGCTTAACAACTAATAAACAAAGCTATTCTTCCCACATTGTAAATAGTGATTTTCTTTATGAATAAATAACAAATAAAACAGTTTGTTTTCACGACAACAATCCATATTATGAAAGACTAGAACGTGTTGGAATTAGTAGAATAGATACAAAAACAAAACAACAACAACATGTAGAAACATTAATGATAACATTTTTATTATACCATTCAAATATGATCTCTTACAATGAGGTGATGAAAGCAAGTATTTTTCGTCAGGCACAAGGACATAACGCTGAGTTTATAAATTATTTATCTGTAACATATTTAAAAATTTGGATTATGTTCATATACCTGTGATTCAAACCCAAATTGGGTTGATCGTGGTCCACCGGTTAACGTGTCAAACTATGGAACTGCTCTTTATTGTTGTTGATGCGTTATAGGTGGGACAATGAAACCTCAGATAGAGGAGCCCTAGAGGTAGCAGTGATGCTTTCGACCAGTTGCCTTCCCTTTAGTCTTAGCAGTTCAAAAGTATGAGCAACTCGTGCAATAGCAATACTCGTGCTCTTGAATAGCTTGAGTAGATGTCCGAACACAAATTAAGCTCATATTAGTACTTATATAAATCAGTTATCTTGAACATATTGCCGCTATAACTGTATAATTTTACCGCCTATTAAAAATTGAATAAAATAATACTAAAGCAACCACATTCTTTGACACCATTTATTTTCTTATTTGTTTGCAACAGAGGTTTAGACCTTTAGCCTTTAATACCGAAGCTAGTGTTTTCAGTGGTGTTGTGTTCTCGTAACTTGTTTCTGATACATTACAAATAGGCCAGTGTAAGATTAAGAATCAAAGAGCTCGAGGCATAATACCACAAACACGTTTTAAAATTTCGGCTCTTTTAAAGCTGTTGCAGACCCGTTTCTCTCTCTCTGCACCAGACAGTTAAGAACAGTTATGCATGAATTATCTCTAACGTAGACGTTAAGTGCATACCGTTTTGCTGAGTTAAACAAAGAAACTTAGTACAAATAGTGTCTATGTAAAAACATGAGCAGGTCAGACAGTTAGAATGTAGTTTGCTCTTCTCAGATTTATTTACATACACTGTACTAAAGAGATTACGCACCAATTAAAAATATTCGAAATGATTAAACTCTGCTCCATTAACAAAAGTTTACGGTTACTTTTAACTCTTTTGCTCTGGGTAAATTGCGTCATATTATGTGAGGAGTTAAAATCGTATAGAATAATAAGAACTGTTTATTGAATGATGAAGGAATGTGTCAATTCGAAAATAAAATATTTAGTTATCAAATCAGGAAATAAAAGAGAAACTAAGCAATTGCATGCATGTATAAATAATAATATTTATTTTATAATACAATTAAAGATTTATATAAATATTTTCCATGTAACTATGACCAGCTAAATCCAAATAAATCTATATTTTTTGTTCATACTAGATATAGGCCTTGAATCTCAACCAGAAAGTGGCTTGCCTTGGAGTTACTGGATGGTGTTAATCATTAGATGCTAATACAATGTTGCCTTGAAGCTTGTAGGACGTGACTTATGGAAGGCTAGCATATTAATGGACGAGATTTGATAACGCAGCTAAGAACAGATTCACGAAAGATCTTCGGAAGAAACGATCCCCAACTATGTGTCAGGGCCACTTGTTTTAGTTATTGCATATTCTTGGGGCGTCAGATACGGAAATTACTCGTTTAACTTCCATAAAACATGATATAAATCCATATGAAAACGATAAGGTCACAGTGGCCCGCTACTAAAAACAAAATTTCTATACCTATAGTGCACACAAAACAAATAGTTCATTGCGTAGCTTTGCGCTTGACAACTAAACAAACAATTCAGTTTTACTATAATGTTTTGAGCGATTTGAGTTTATTTGAATGCATTTATTATTCGATTCGTTGTTCTTTGAATACTGAGATATTTTAATACTACATGTTACTTATACAAAAGTCTGTCTTTACGATTTTTAGAAAAACCTAAAAATATAATAATACAGAAATATGCAAATATTTTATTGTCAACCTATAATGTTTAATATTGGTATATGTGTCTATCGGCCCGGCATGGACAGGTGGGTTAAGGCATACGACTCGTAATCTGAGGGTCGCGGGTTCGCATCCCCGTCGCACCAAACATACTCGCATTTTCAGCCTTGTGGGCGTTATAATGTGACGGTCACTCCCCTATTCGTTGGTAAAAGAGTAGCACAAGAGTTGGCGATGGGTGGTGATGCCTTCCCTATTGTCTTACACTGCTAAATTAGAGACGGCTAGGCAGATAGCCCTGGCGTAGCTTTGCGCGAAATTCAGAAACCTAACAAACTACTGGAATGTCGATGAATGAAACAATAAAAAAAACCTAAGAATTCTTGGAAACTCTGAGAGTAATATAATTGAGAAGCGTAAAACAAACAACCGCTCTAAGCAACAAGACTTCGTTCTACCTGTCATAAAAAAAGCAATAACACACATATAGTCTTAATGCGTAATTCTAATTTTAGGGACCCGACGTGGCCAGGTGGTTAAGGTACTCGACTCGGAATCCGAAGGTCGCGAATTCGAATCCCCATCACACAAAACATGCTCACTCTTTCAGTCGTGGAGGTGTTATAAGTTACGGTCAATCCTATTATCCGTTGGTAAAAGATTAGCCCAAGAGTTGACGGTTGGTGATAATGACTAGCTGCCTTTCCTCTAGTCTTACATTGCTAAAATAGGAGGCTAGTGCCGATATCGCTCGTCCAGCTTTGCTCGAAATTCAATGAACCAAACCATTTTTAATATAAAAATATGATAACTTAGAAAACGGATATGAATGATTCAGTTCATCGCATCTCACAGTGTGGAACAGCGGTGCATAATTTTTGCGCTTTGTTTGCTACTGAACAAACTTCTATCTCACCATAAATTCAAAAAAATATATATATGTCCTGTATGTGTGTGTTTTTTTATAGCAAAGCTACATTGGGCTATCTGCTGAGTCCACCGAGAGGAATTGAACTCCCGATTTTACGTTATGTCCTCAAACTAACCGTTAAGCTACCATAGGTTCCAACATTATGGAGCGACTACTGAATGTTAGTTCAAATTCATATTATCTTTTATGTCATACTGCATCATACTGACAAATGTTATGTTTTTACCTGTCACAAGATTCAGTATAAAGTAACTCTCACCTGAAGCTATAAAAGAGCTATTCACAAACAACCGCCACTAATTTTGAACTGATAAAATAGAAGTTAACAACGTCCAAACACTAGTGGAATTTGACAGTCGCTTTATAACGCAACCATGGTTCAAAAGAGCGAAGCACGTTTGAGGTTACAAGACGCGAAACCTAATCTCTTATTGTTATCTTTCTTAACCTGAAGATGACCAAGGAAGGTCGAAACATTGTTCTCCGCTTATTACCCATACCAGCCCTTCTGAGATACATTTTTATTTCAAGTGAGTTTCTTGTCATGAAGAACTAATCTCTTATCGTTATTGTTTGTAACTTATCACCTAACAATAGTAAGTAACTTTTTTAAGTGAGGATGTAATTTTAATAACATTCCTTTAAACGCTAGCTGATTTTTGTTCGACGTTTCGATTCCTCATCCTTATAGAGATTTTCAGAGGGAATATTTATGCTTTAGTACTAGCCGGGACTTCATGCTGGGTCAATTTTGACAGAATGTCTGATGTATTATCCATCCGACTTGGGTCTTCATCATAACTTCAGTGAATTAGCTAGTTGAATATGTTCAAGAGAGATACTGAGGTTTTGCTAACAAATGTACTAGGCTGACTGAGTGTGTTATCAGTCAGAAGGATCTAGAAGCTTCCTTTTATTTATTTTTTCTCGTGTATAGTTTATATCTCATTACTTTAGAATTATTCCATTTTTCAGTTATACGAAGAACATCTAATTGAAGTTGCCAACGTCACAGAAATTGCTATTATCAGGACTAAAGACAGCGGAAGATAAACAACCACTCAGTCTCTGTTTTGAAGTACACAGGAAATCCCACAGTCATTAATACTATTAACTCCATTGTTAACATATTGTTTTTCAATGTTTTTAGTATGACTCGTATACTATTAGGATTCCTTTAACCAAAAAATATCATGAACTCACAAGACGTTTTGAGCACAAATTGTTTAAAAAAATGCCACATTGTTCATAACGAAAACAAGAATTAACTTTTCAATACTTGAAAAATTATCAAATGCTTTAAGCAAAAACTTTTGTGAATACTTTTTTTATCAAATTTTGACCTAGAACACATATAACAAGTATTTCAGAGCAAAGCGATCGGCTGTATCAAACCGCGGAATTTTGCGTTGTAAGTTAGAAAACTTCCATTTGTCTCACGTATACAAATAAAATGAAAAGCTGTTGGTTAAATGCACAAGGAATCACAGAAACTCAAGTCGGATCTTACTTTTTGAGTACAAAACAATCTTCAAATCGAATTTTTAGTTTTTTTCGTCTTGCAAAAGCGCGATCCGCACTTTAAAGCTATAAGTGTGTTATAAGAGTAACGGTCAAATACAACTGTTTGATCAAGACGCATAGTAGTGTGTCGTGCAGATAAAATAACCTGGAAGACACACTGTGTGTTAATAACAAGAGTGATGTTTGTTTGTTTGCTTTTGAATTTAGCGCAGAACTACACGAGGGCTGTCTGCGCTAGCCGTGCCTAATTTAGCAGTGTAGGACTAGAGAAAAGGCAGCTAGTCATCACTACCAACCGCCTACTCTGGGGCTACTTTTTTACCAACGAATAGTGGGATTGACCGTCACCTTATAACGCCCCCACGACTGAAAGTGCGAGCATGTTTGGGGTGACGGGGATTCGAACCCGCGACCCTCAGATTACAAGTCGAGTGCCTTTACCACCTGACCATGCCAGGCCTCATGAAGTTGTAGGATAAAAAATAAATTTTCCTTGATGGTAATATATAAGTCGTCATTTTTATAGTTATCACGTTTTGAAAATATATAATTTGTTTAGCGAAGCTACTTGATGAGAGAGCGGTAAGTTGAATTTACTATGCTAAAATATTGGGTTCCATTCCCATCGGTGGATGCAGTATACTTTGCTGTATGTTACTAATTACAATTAATCTCGGACGAGCCTCCAGTTTATTACGTTTCGTACAACGATTTCAAATAGCCTCAAACTAAGTTAAATTTTCGTTTTAATTTAGTCTAGATGTATCAAATTTATGATACACACAGTTTTCTTTCTTAGTTCAAATATATTTTAATATAATACAATTTATATTAAAATTTATTATAAATAATGATTTGTATACAAAAGTTTTACAAACTTACAAACAATATTGGTCTTTTATGTGATCCTCAACGTATTTCATATTTGATTGAGGGTTCACGACAAGCGAATTAACTTCGAGTTGATGTAGGCATAATTCATTTAACCCTTTCGCGACGGGCTTGTTATAAAATACACGAGTTCTTATAAATATTTGCATAAGTAAAGTATTTATTATGTAACTTTTAATGCTCTAAGTGTATATTCACAAAATGTAGTAGACTTTCAGTAATAATTCAAAGCCTTTTGTACATAAATATTTTGCATAAAGACTTGTTTGTGAAAATACCGAATCTGGTTTATTACTGGTTTGAGTGCGAAGTGACTGACTTTCATGTTGTGACTAAAAGCTACTCTTCGTCCCAGAAATCTTAAATATTGTCTGTGTAATCTTTGAAAATTCCTAAGTAGATCTCAATTTTTTGTTTTCAGTAATACTTTATATATTGTCTGTTATTTTCTCTACCCTCACTACAGAGAATCTGTCAGTTAGACCGACTTTGTAAATACCACAAAAATTAGGAAATAAATATAAATCACACTTTTTCATTCTAAAATAATTACAGATTGTAATATTAAAAGACAAATATGTAGTCTAAATAGCATAAATCTCATACTATTATACATATCTAACATTTTTATCTTCCAGCCGTGCCTATTTAACAATACTGAAGTTAGAAAGATGTGGCGCATGTCCCCTTGTAATACCGTGTCTAATAATATAAAACTGATCTTTAGTCCTTAGAAGCTACCTGTCTTGGTTGTGTTTCAGTGGATTGGTATTTAATAAAATACAGTCACATTTCAATTATTATACATAATATATATGTATATAGATTATTGCCATATACAAAAAAGTTCTTAAGTTAGTTTTATTAAAACACAGAACAGTAAATGAAGAAATAAAGCAAACAATTATCCATTCTTGTTACGAACTTTGTACTCGGTTGCTGCTTATAGTAGCTTACTCAGCCTTAAGAAATTTCGCATGTGGAAGATGTAAAACAAATTGTTTTTTTTTTAGGTTTTATACACACATCTTAATAACCAAAAATATCATAAATGATTGTCAATTAATTAATTACGTGAAACACTGTGTAATGACATTAATAATTGGGTGTTGAAAGCCGGGTAACAGAAAGCACCTCTACCGCCACTAATTTGGTCGCTATCTTCTTACAAAGTCACCCTGGCCATCATAGTGTATACCATGTTTTAAATATATAAATATTGCATTATTAAACCTTTTACAAACTTTTTGGTGAGATAATAATGAATATTGTAAAAATATCAATGTTATTATAATTGAATTGCGTGAAAGTTATTTATCACAACATGTACAACTACATTTTTTCAGTTCATAGAGTTTCTACTCTAACAGTCACGAAAAGACTTATACGAAAAGCCATTTTTGAATTATGCGAACTTTCTATTTTGATACGTGTCTTTTGTGACAGCTTTACTATCATATATCTGTTTTAATATCGATGTTTAAGTTAAATTTATATTGAGAAATATACATAAATCTATATTGCGAAACCTCAAGTGTGAGAATCGACAATATATGTATGTACGCAAACATTAGTGTGTAATCTATATTGTTGTCTAAGGTAAAGTTTCGAGAAACTCTCCTCAGATCTATAAATATACGTAACGTGACGTGACAAAAGACAGTGTATATTATTGGCTTGCTAAAGTTGGTGTGCTATAAACCTCGGATACTATAACTATGATTAAGGCTTATTAATCGCAAAGTTAAGATATTTGAGCAGGAACTATTGTAAATTTCGAATATTATAAACCGTTTATCTTCAGTAGATTCATATCAGATATTACCATTTTTAAGAAAACGTTATATAACTTTTGCGGTGGAATAACTCGGCTGTTAAGTGAATTATACCTACATCAGCTCGAAATTAACTTCTTCTTCTTCATGTGTCAAATCTGCGGCAGACATCGACGACCATGGCATGCCAGACTTCTCTGTTGTCAATCCTTCTTATCAACTCGATGTTGCTCATTGAGTTCTTGGTGACATAGTTATTGAGGCTGTCGATATATTTAGTTCTTTGACACCCTCTGCTTTTCCTCCCTTCTATTTTTCCACATAGCATCTGTTTCTCTATCCCATTCTTCCTACAGATGTGTCCTAGAAATTCCATTTGTCTCTTTCTTACAGTTTTCATGAGGGACCTTTTGTATCCTGCCAGTTCCATGACTTCCACATTTGTTTTTCTTTCAGTCCATGATATTTTTAGCATCCTTCTAAGAAACCACATTTCAGCAGCTTCTAATCTCTTCTCTGTATCTTTGTTCAGTGTCCAGCTCTCACAGCCATATAAGAGAACAGACCATACATATGATTTCAAGGTGTTAATTTTAGTGACATTTGTTATGTTCCTGTTTGTGAATATGGCCTTCGTTTTATAGAAAGTATCCTTGGACATTGCAATTCTTTTCTTTATTTCTGTGTCACTCTTTGCATTTGATGCTATAGTATATCCAAGATATTTGAAGCTTTCGACTTGTTTTATTCTCACGTCCTTGCCGGTTATACTGCATGTGGGTGTAATTGATTGTTTTGAGATAACCATGCACTCTGTTTTCTTTGCGTTTAACTACAAGCCTTTTTCTTCACTCTCGTTTACTGTTGTTGTGAGGAGAGTCTGTAGATTTCGTTCGGAGTCCGCAATAAGGACTGTGTCATCAGCGTAGCGCAAGTTGTTGATATTGCATCCGCCTACTTTGACTCCCTGATGTTCATTGATGTTTCGTAAAATTATTTCACTGTATAAGTTAAAAAGATCTGGTGAAAATACACATCCCTGCCTCATCCCTCTTTCAATTGGTCAATATTCACTCAATTCATTTTCAATTTTGATAGCTGCCATTTGCTGCCAGTAAAGGTTTCTAAGGATTCTTAGATCTTTAGCATCGATGTTCAGGTCTGACAACATGTCGAATAGGTCACCATGTCTCACTTTGTCAAAAGCTTTAGAATAATCGATAAAACATATATATAAATCCTTTTGTACTTCCAGTGATCTTTCCATGAGCATGTTTAGAGCGAAAATTGCATTTCTAGTGCCTTTATGGGTTATAAATCCAAACTGTGTATCAGAAATCTCTGGTCTTATCTTATTCCTCTTTCTAGACATGAGCACTCTTAAAAGAACCTTGGTAAGATGACTCATTAGACTAATTATCCTGTGCTGTTCACAGTCAGTTGTTCCGGGCTTTTTCGGCAATGCAATAAAGACTGATTTTTTAAAGTCTTCCGGTATTTCACCCGTGTCATAAATAGTGTTCAGTAGTTTTCTCACTTTCTGGATTCCCACTTCTTTTAGGGCTAATAAAAGTTCAATGGGTATGTCGTCTGGACCAGCTGCTTTGCCTTTATGTATCTTCTTCATTGCATGTTCCACTTCATCAGGCATAATTGGAAGGCCTTCTGTGTCTATTTATATGTGTGGGGTTGGGCTTATGTTGTCGTCTTTTTCTGGTAGTAGGAATATGTTCTTTAGCAGCTTCATGGATGCTTTCCTTCATTTTTTGCCATTTTTCTTCAGCAGTATTCAAACCGTCAAGGATATCAAATTTATTCTTCACACATACGATGTATTTCTTCTTCAGCTCTTCGTCTTCTTCTAGAAGGTTCAGTTGTAGTCTTGGTTCATTTTTGGATTTCTTTAACTTTTTCAGTTTGACTACCATGGTTGCTACGACTGGGATGTGATCACTGCTGCAGTCTGCAACTGGCATAGATTTGCATGATGTTATGGAGTTACGGTAAGTAAACTTGCCGGCCACCCAAGACACTCAATCAAGGGCATCAAGGAAAACCGGCAGGATGTTTAGGCCAGGAAGTAACCGCCAAAGCGGACCCCCTGTCTAGAACTGAGATCCAACTACGCTTCCCCCGGAACCCAAACACTTTGGTTTCCCGGAAGCTGCCCGCCGAGTCGTTTGAGGAACTCGAAATTAACTAGCTCATCCCGCTGATTTCCTTTAATAGTCATTTTTTCAGACAGACGGCATCATTTGCTGTGTTTTGCAGTACGTTCGATCTATTTTTGGGATATATTACGAAATTTTGAGGAATATTACATCATTCGAAATTGCGTTAGAAGGGCAACGAGTCCAGTCAAAAAACAATTTCTTACCAACTCAATAAAGAAAAAGCGGTATCAATGGGGTATGAAATACAAGAACTGGACGCAAGAACAATGGAGGAAGGTGTTATTCAGTGACGAGACTCATTTCTTCGTACAGGGTCAAAGACGACTGCATGTTCGCAGATCTCCAGGTGAGAAACTTCGAGAATCTCACGTCAATCAGTTCGTAAAACATCCCTTGAAGAAGATGTTTTGGGGCTTTTTCAGTTATTATGGCGTCGGAGGCTTATATAGCGTAGAAGGTATGATGCGAGGACCACAGTACATCGACGTTTTGCAGAGAAGAGTCGTTTCAGAATTGAAAAAGAGATTTCCAGATGGATCTGGCATTTTTCAGCAAGATCTGGCTCCGTGCCACACATCGAAACTTGTGAAGAATTTTATGATTACAACGCGAATAAAGGTGCTGGACTGGCCTGGAAACTCTCCGGACTTAAATTCTATTGAAAATCTTTGGGCAATTTGTGAAGGAAAACTTCGGGGAAAAGACTGTACTACGAAGGTAAGTTAATTGAGGTGTGGTACTGCGATCCAAAAATGAGTAAAGATTGCACTGAACTCATGTACTCGATGCCAAAGCGGATTAATGATCTTCTGAAAAATAAAGGCGGTCATATCATGTATTAATTTATGAGTAATTTTTGAATTCTCAGAAATAAAACGCAAATAATTGAAAAAAATCGTAATTCCCCGTCTTGTTTCAATTAATTTGCACAGGGGTGTATGTTAAGGTGGCGTATTTCAAAGCATATTGCTGCAAAATATTCTAATTCTTTATTTGTTTCTTATCCACCAACAAATTTACGCTTTACAAAAAAAAAAAAACTTTGCAAAGGAAACTCCTTATAGTACTTTAAATAGTTGTGACCTTATGGCAAGCCTGAAAGTGAATATGAAACATGATCGTTTTGATTAAGAATATTTATAAGGCTTAATTAATAAGTTGTTTAGATAAAAGAGTGATTGATCTAAGAATAATTTTAGCTTTCACATACATTTTTTTCAAAAATTCTAATTAGTAGATTTTGGGTTTAAATTAAATATAACTGAACAATCTATTAAAATTGTTATAAATGACAAAGCAAAATATTGCATGTTTTGTATAATTTCACAGTTACACAAACATGCATTTTACTCATATTAAAACATTTTTGTTCGTTAATTCCATATTGATAGGATTTTTAAAAAATAAACATCAATTATATATTAAAATTGATTATTTATGTTAAATGCCTTGTATAATATCATATGATAATAGAAGATAAAATAGAACAAATTCATAAGGAGTTTCAGCATAATTTTTATTCTAGTATTTATCCTAAAACCTTAAAATGACATTTAAATTTAATTGTTTATTCAACAATTGTGGATTTACAACGCTAGAAACCGGGTTTCAATACTCGTGGTGGACACATCAGAAACTGTACCTTATGTAACTTTGTATTTAACTACAAGCATGGGTATGGTATAGAAGGCAGGCGGTAGCACTGCCTGTGTAGAAATGGCTCGAATTGTTTATCAAAATGTTTTAAATATCTCCTCAATGAATCACCAGAAGTTTACAGAACTATAGTGTTTTCTTTCATAGCAATATCTATATAATGAATGAATCACAAGTTCTGGGAATGTCTACAAATATAATAGCAAAAAATTTAAATTTATTGTTCTTCTTTCTTCGTTTGTTTTTAATTACACGATAACCCCAAGATCAAAACAATGATATTAACCGATTTCACTGAGAGGACAAAAAGTTTCAAATTGAGTATCCGCTTTTATAAGTATTATTAATAACTAGTAGTGATTTGAAAATATAATTATAGTGTAAAATGATGTTATCTTTACTTCTTGAAGCTAGTTGTTTTGTTTTGTTTTTACAGAAATTTAGCATTCCTTTAAAACAGGAATTACCACCCAATAATAGATAAACAACGAATATTACAATTGGAGCCTTACTGTATATAACTTGGTTACGAATATAACCTATCTTTATATATTGAACCAGGCAAACAAGTAAAGAGAATTCTTTTCAAAAGAGTGAGTACATGTAGGGGAGATTAATATCACTTCTTCAAAAACAATGCAAACAAGACAGTAAGGATGGAATTTGCAATATTCCTAGATAATAGCACAGGCAGGAATTAACGTATAGCAATATATATCACAATTCAATCAAAATTGAGCTTAGTTTATCGTGTTTTTGCCTGTTAACATTCTACTACAATGTCTGTCTGTGATATTATATAGGAATGACGGTACAAATGTCGTCTCTACTATCTAGTTTAGATAGTTTCTTTAAAAATTGATATTAGCCATCCCAACACTTAATTTCTATATTTAACATTTTTTTCTTTACTTCTATATCCGACGTTTTGGCTGATGATTTGTTGCCGCTTTCAAGGAAGTTCCAGAAGAAGAACCTTTTTCACTTCCGGCCCTCCTTTCGTGGTGGTAGTGGCTATGATTTATCGTGAGCCTTCTTCAGAAAATATTTTATCTATTTTTTCGAACTGTCGTATAAACTATTAACCATAAGAATGACTGACATTCACTCGCCATAACCTTTACAATACGTATTTATGTACTGCTATTTAGAACAATATTTTACCTATTTGACTGCGATAACGCTATATTAGTTCTAATTAATAACATCTTACTGTGATGGAACAATGATGAAGCCGTCCTTCTATATATCTGTTTAGGTGACAGAAATAATAAAATACAATAGTTGTATTTGTTTTGCAAATATAAAACATGATGTGATGTAGCGCCATCTATTGAATGACACAATAGACATAAATTTAACAAATATTTCACATTTTGGGTATTCAAGTTACAGACAATATTAAGAAAATTACATCTATGTTATATGCAAAAACCATTTCTTCATAACAGAACACAATTTAATTTTTAAATTTAATTTTATTATATCTTTATTGGGACAATTGTTAACGTACTATTGAGAAACTATTTTTTTTTCAACAAACGGGAGCACTTTGAATGTATAAAAACATACACTTTATATAAGTAAACTTTATGAAAGTTTTGAGTACTGTACATTCAATCATTTTGATGCAATGAGTTGCATGTGACTAAAGAGCACAATTACAGCACTTTTCCTGTGCAGTACTTCGAAGAAAATGTTCTTTAAAGAAAATTTCTATTTTTCAATTTTATATTTTACAATGAAATATGAATATTACGATAAATAATTACTAGCTCAACAGCCGCTCATAGGATGATATTCATAGTATTACAGATGCGACAGTAAATAGCCATTCTAATTAACTTGGAAAAACGTGTTAATTGATGTATACGGATATATATATATATAAAGAAATAGAGAACATAAAAATAAAATAAAATATGTCCGCTGTTTCAGAAGTAAGCCTAAAGGCTTTAAGACGTTGTCTGTCGGATTTCTATTTCCATAGTGGTCAGAGCATAGATGGCCTATTGTGTAGCTTTGTAGTTTATTACAGAGAAGCACTCAAACAAAAAAAAATGAAAATTATGTGACAATAAATTTGTTTCAAATGTGTAAACAGGAAAGGAGAGAAAAATAAAAATATTGGCAAAAACTTCAAACATTTTATGATTATTAAATTTAAATCTCTGGTATCTCTTTTCGAAGCATACCCTTCCAGTGGCTATGCGATAAGTTTAGGGCTTACAATGAAGAAAATCGTGTTTCTATACCTCTATTGGGCAGGGCACTTAGAGCCGATTATCTAGCTTTGTGGTTAACAACAACCAACGCAAAACAAAACCTGAATATTTTAATTTAAAAATGTCAATTTGATGGAAGCACTAAACAGATTATATAATTTAAAAATTAGAAACAAACCAATTTATTAATTTAAGGAGTGTCTATTTCAATAACTCAAATAATACATAATAATTTGTCACTTGCTGTTTATAAATTATCAAAAAGGGTTGAAATTAATGAATGTTGTAACATGTTATATCCTAGGGTGAGTTTGTTTTATTATTTTGTAAAAGTAACTAACTCCTGTCCAGATTTGTAGAATTTAACATGATCATCACAATAAATAAAGATTTTACATTTATACACGTTCGAAGTTAATTTTATAATGTATTTGTAACAATCATGTTAATATTATTAAACTGGTTTTACTTGAAAGTTTAACATAAAATTTCAAAATATAAAAGAAAGCTACAAAAACTGCAAAGTATGTCGACGTGGTTTATTACTAAAAACCCAATATACTGTCATTTTTGTACAATCCCAGAGTATACAAGTAAACAATATATTCAATCAACTCTATTTGGTGTAGGAATGTGTTTCTATTTGGAGATAAATTTCGTCAAAATGGGTTAGTTAAAAGATAACAACGTAACATATATACACTGCTGGCCAAATTCTTAAGGCCAATGAACATAAAGAAAAAATATGCATATTGCGTTGTTAAACTCAACCACTTATTTGAGTAGAGCTTCGAAACATGAAAATAAGAAAAGGGAAAATAAAAATAAAAACGTTTTTGGCATGTAATAGGGAAAATGTAAACACTATGAAATTATCCTAAATACTAGCTGGTTAAAAGTTTAAAACCATACTGAAACGAAGCGTTAATCGGTAAACACGTAACGAGATTTAGTCATTTGTGTTCAAGCATCAGCGTTGTCAACATCTTCTACTGACATCTCCTGTGTTATGTCGGGTAAAAATATGGCAAAGGCTAAAAAGTTGACAGAGTTTGAACGTGGCAGAATTGTCAAGTTGCAAAAGCAAGATCTCTCTCAACGTGCCATTGCTGGTGAGGTTGGGCATAGTAAAGCTGCTGTTGCAAATTTCTTAAAAGACCCTGAAGGATATGGAACGAGAATATCAAGTAGTCGGCCGAAAAAAATTTCGTCGGCGTTGAGCCGGAGAACTCGACGGGTTGTCCGGCAAGACACCAGCCGATCGTCGAACCATATTAAGGCCCTTACGAACGCAGAATGCAGCTCTAGAACAATAAGACGGCACCTACAAGAGAAAGGCTTTCAAAACCGTAAACGTCTTCAAAGACCACACCTCCTTCCACAACATGAAACAGCTCAGTTAAACAATGATGAGAAGCACCAAACATAGAACGTAGAAAAGTAGAAGGTTTTGTTCTCTGATGAGAAAAAATTTTAACCTGGATGGTACAGATGGCTTCCAACGTTACTGGCACGATACGGATATCTCACCGAAGACATTTTCTACACGACACAGTGGAGGAGGTTCCATCATGATCTCAGATGCTTTCTTCTTCCATGGAACAATGGAGCTTCAGATTATACAGGGGCGTCAAACAGCATCTGGCTACATTGGCATGTTGGAGAGAGCATTCTTATTGACTGAAGGCTCTCGCTTGTATAGAAATGACTGGATCTTTCAGCAGGAACATGGCGAACAACGTGATTCTTTTGGACCATCCAGCGTGTTCGCCCGAACTGAACCCCATTGAAAATATCTGGGTGTGAATGGCAAGGAAAGTCTATAGAAATGGACGTCAATTCCAAACAGCGCATGATCTTCGTGAAGCCATTTTCACCACTTGGAATAATATTCCAGCCAGTCTTCTGCAAACGCTTATATCGACCATGCCAAAGCGAATGTTTGCAGTTATTCGCAATGACGGCCGTGCAACTTACTACTGAGACCTCTTATTGGGCATTTCCTACCCGGTACTGGACTTTTTTTTGGTGTGGTCTTAAACTTTTGACCAGCTAGTATTTAGGCTAATCTCTTAGTGTTCACATTTTCCCTATTAAATGCGAAACAAGTTTTTATTTTGTTTTTCCTTTTCTTATTTTCATCTTTTGAAGCTCTACTCAAATAAGTGGTTGAGTCTAACAACGCAAAATGCATATTTTTTCTTTATGTTCATTGGCCTTAAGATTTTGGCCAGCAGTGTATATATATATGGGGGGGAGCTGCACTTGTTTTAATTTTGCACCTATCAAATAATATGATACATCAAAAATTGTATTTATCAACACAACTTATATCTGAAACATATAAAAGAAATAAATGTAATGATGAGCCGAAAATTCGACGAAATTAATTAATCTACTACTGAAGAGTAGAGAAACAAAGAATAGATGAAACCTATGCATCATTCTTGAATTATTTCTTTTATTCAATAAGTTACACATTTTGCAAAGTAAAATAAAAAAACACAATTAATTAGTTTGCTAAGCTATTTTTACATTATGATATTACGTTATGAACATCTTATTTACGAAACTGTTTCATAAAATGTATCTTCATCTCAAAGATCTGTATTTTCATTGGCAGAATCAAAGTGTGGTCTATTACAATAACAAAATGCAAATACTTATATGTTTCTAGTTTGCTTTTACACCACTTACTATTAATTCGTTTGCTATTTTATCTGAAGGAACAATTGGCAGGTTTTATGCTTGCCTTACTAATAGTTTCCTGAGAAATAAGCTTGAAACATAACATTTCAGATTCATTTCGTAACAACTCAATTTCAAATACTTCCAGAGTAGTTAGACATTACTTCAGACATCGCAAGCTGATTGGTTGCCTCAGGAAATAGGTAGAAACGATGACATCATTGTTTCACAAAGTGGAACCAGAGAGCACCTCAGTAAGGGCGCATTGCTAGACCACCAAGGCAAGCGGAAATTGTGCTGTTGTTATTACCTTTGACTGACAGCTGTTTGCTGTCAGAGGAAATATTGCTATGACGAAAATGCAGGTTGTTCATGAGTAAACTACAATATCAGTCAAAGTTTCATTAACTTTATTGGAAAAATCAGTCTTAAAATTAATAATTTCATCTAGTTTGCATAAGATGGTGCTAACGATTATCACAATTACACTTTTGCTTTATAAGTTAAATATTAAATACGTTTTACAAAGACAAGTGATATTTATACAGGCGGAAAGTGTTACTACATTCCCATAGGATTGTTTACAGATTTTAATTTGTCTCAACTTATCTTTATAGTTTTCAATTGTATATTTATTGGTATTACACGAGTTTTACAAAAGTAGATGGTATTAGTAGGGAGATTGTGTTAGGTAGATGGTCTTACTACAAATAGTGTTTCGAGAGCAGGTTGTGTTTCATTAGATCGAAGGTTCAGTAGGATGATAAGTTTATCACAGGATGTATCAACTTGTAATTACATCATAAATGTCTAGATTTAATTAAATATCATAAACATGTGAATTTATTATTTGTATTTTATTGGCTTAACATAAAAATTAAATAGTTTTTGTCAAAATGTTCCATTTTATTTTAGTTTTCATTTACAATTTTTTTTTTGTATTACAAAGGTAGATAATGCTACTGTATTTCTGTGGGATTGCATACACATTTCAACTTGTCTTAACTTATGTTTGGAGTTTTCATTTATATATTTAACTGTATTCCACTGTTTCTATATACTGATAGTGTTACTAAGACATCTAATGTACAGCTGAAATGTTTTTGTCGTACCTAATGTTTCATTGTCATAAATACTAAATGAGAGTGCTGATTGAGTTCTTATGATTTGCTATAACGTTTAATGTAATGATTTTAATTGTCCTTTGTATATTTAATTGGTCCGGCATGGCCAGGTGGCTAAGGCACTCGACCCGTAATCCGAGGGTTGCGGGTTCGAATCCCTATCACACCAAACATGCTCGCCCTTCCAGCCATGTGGGCGTTATAATGTGACGGTCAATCTCACTATCTGTTGGTAAAAGAGAAGCCCAAGAGTTAGCAGTGGGTGGTAATGACTAGTTGCTCTCCCTCTAGTCTTACACTGCTAAATTAGGGACGGCTAGCACAGCAAGCCCTCATGCAGCTTTGCGCAAAATTGAAAAAGAAAAACAAACAATCTATGTGTAATTTGCATGTGAAAAATATATTTTCATCTTTCTGTATATGTTTTAAATAAATGATTGCATAAAGGTTTTCAATCTGCTTCTATTTTGAAGTCATTAACATTGAATGTAAATGATAGAAAAGTCAACACATACAATCACCTAATTCTGTGGACACATCACATCTGCTGGATGTGTTATTCGTGTTGATGAAAAACCTACTTGAAGTAAAAATGTATTTCAAGACGGCTGATATGGGTATTAAAACTTTTATTAAAATAAAGTAGAGAATAACGTTTCGACCTTCGTTGGTTATCTTCAGGTTAACAAAGTAATTTTGCAAGTGACCGTTACAGGGCACATGCCTTAGAGACAAGAGTGTAAACGGGTACGGAATTGTAGGTGTGGTTGCAGTTAGATGTTGCATTACTAATTGGTGTAGTGTGTGTTTGTTTTCTTATACCAAAGCCACATCGGGCTATCTGCTCAGCCCACCGAGGAGAATTGAACTCCTGATTTTATGGACGTAAGTCTGTAGACATACCGCCGTACTATTGGGGAGTAATTGGTGTAGATATATAGTTGTTTCTGTATATTGGTTTAATTTTGGTTTTAATTGTTGTATAAGTAGGGCCTCTTTGATTTTGCGTTTGTTTATATTTGTTTCCCTAATTAGTATTTGAGAGTTTTCTATGGTTATGTTACTTTTGTTTGATTTGCAGTGTTAAAAACGTGTGAAAGTGTCTTTCTTTTGTTCTTTGAATCTGGTTTCCATTTTTCTGCTTGTTTCTTCAATATAGAAGTTGTGGCAGTTGTTGCACTGTATTTTATAAATTATGTTGGTGTTATGTTTTTCAGTATGGTTCTTACATAGTATGGATTTTAGTTTTGTACTTGGTTTTTGAATAAGTTTGGTGTTTACTGGAATGTTATGTTTTGTTATACGTTTTTTTCCTAATATTAGTTATTTTTCGCTGATGTCGGAAATATATTTGTTTCTTTGTTTTGAATTTCGCGTAAAGCTACTCGAGGGCTATCTCCGCTAGCCGTCCCTAATTTTGCAGTGTAAGAGTAGAGGCAAGGCAGCTAGTCATCATTACTCACCGCCAACTCTTGGGCTACTCTTTTACCAATGAATAGTGGGATTGACCGTCACATTATAACGCTCCCACGGCTGAAAGGGCGAGCATGTTTGGTGCGAATTGGATTCGAACCCACGACCCTCAGGTTACGAGTCGAACTCCTTAACCCACCTAGCCATGCCGGGCCTTGGAAATATATAGTATGCAGCAGTGTAAAGTTTTGTAGTTTGTTGTATCTTGGGATTTATTATTATTTATTTGTTGTTTGTGTTGTTGGTCTAGGTGTGTGCGTATAATTTTTTCAACGATTTATGGAGGAAATTTGATAATGTTGTTGAAATGTTGTTTCATTTTGTTGATTTCATCGTTAATGTTATCAGGTGAGCATAGTTTTGTGGCTGTGTTTATTTGGTTTCTTAATGTGTTGAATTTTTGTTTTGTTTCATGTGATGAGTACCAGGAAAAGTATAGTCCAGTTTGGGTGATTTTTCTGTATATTTCTGTTTTGTATTGTGCGTCAGTTCTTGTGATCTTGAGTTTGAGAAATGCTATTTGGTGAGTTGTTTTCTTGCTCACAGGTGAACTTAATGTTGGGGTGTACAGAGTTAACGTGGTTGAAAAAAACAAGTTTGTGTACTGTAGATGTGAATTCAGAAATTGCATCGTCAACATATCTGTATCAGTATAACATTTGGTGTTAGATTGAATTTATCGCTTGAGATTCAGTCTGTGTCATAAAAATGTTGGCTAGAACTGGTGACACAGGATTCCCCATACTTAGGCCTTTTATTTGTAGGTAGTTTTGGTTACTGAAGATAAAGCTAGTTTTGGTGGTAGTGAATTCTATAAGGGTTGTTAATTGGTTGCTATGGATGTGTATAAATGAGTTGAGGTCTTGGATATAAAATTATAAGGTTATCTTGTAGGCTTCAGTGGTTGGAACTTCTGTGAAGAGGGAGATTATATCAAAACGTGCTATTTAGGCTTTATAATTTAGTTGATTAATAACAGATTTTAAAGTTAAAAGAGTCTTTAAAAAAGGAACCGGTTGCTTTTACATATTTAGAGAATGCTCATGCTATATATTTACCGAGGTTGTAGGTAAATGATTCGTAGGTCGACATTAAGGGTCGTAATGAACAATCAGGTTTGTGAGGTTTGGGGTTCCGTATAGTTGTGGTGTGAGTGAGTCGGTCTTGCATAGGTAAGAATAAAAGTTTTCTGAGATTGTTTTTTTTTTTAATTTATAGTATTATTTTGTGTAACTGGTTTTCATGTGTTTTTTGTTGGATTTGTGTGTATTAGTTTCAATTTGTTTGCATCTGGCAATATGTTGTTCATTTCTTGAATGCATTCATTTGTGTTCATTATAACTATAACATTGCCTTTATCTGCTTTCCAAATTTTGATGTTGTTGTCTAGTTTTAGGTTGTTTATAAAATTAATATCTTTTCGTGTGAGGTTGTTTTTAAGTTTTCTTTTCTGTGAAATGATGTTGATGATATTGCGTGAAAATTCTTTTAAAAAGTTTTTTTAAGATACTGTTTTGAGGTGTTTCGGGGAAACAGGTGTTTTCAGTTCTACCTGGAAAGACAGGTTGTCGGTTGTCTTTTTTTTTGGTGGTTGTTTTCCGTTGTTTTGTAGATGTTTTCGGTTTGTGCAGAATGGATCACTAGTCTTCTAGCTAAGTCTTCCAGACAGGCTTTCATTTCTATGGATGGGATATTTCTAGGTGTTACTGCGAAGTTGAGTCTTTTTTTTGAGCAGATTTATCTTTTCATTGCTTAATTGTCTGTTGGATCTGTTAATTATGAGGTTGGTTAATAATTCGTTGTGTTGACATCTTAGTTTATCTAGTTTTTTGTTGTAGCGGGCCTTCTTTTCCTTGTCGCTTACTATTGATTTGATCGATGTTGCATTGTATGAGTCCACAAAGGTCTGGTTGAATGTCAGCAGTGGAAGCTTCTTTTTACAACAACAGCTGTTTGTCTGGCTGGACGCATGCTACAAGGGACTTTAGTTCACATGAAACAAACTTATTACATCAAAGGTGAATCATCAAAATTTTTATCGGTCAAACCAAAGGTGAATGAACCAACAAGACTTTAACATAACAGATAGAGTCAGAGAACAAATGCTGGCACCACGTTCTAGAGCGTAATCTCTTAGTCATAAAGTATCTATCATTTAGAGGAAGTGGTGAAGTATTTGGTTTAGGAGATAATGACAATTATTTAAGAATAATGGAGCTGTTAGTTGAGTGTGATACATTTCTTGCTGAATACATTCAAAATCATTCAATTAAGGAAGAAGGTAATGTTTGATACTTATACTCAATTGGTTATGATGACTTCATAGAAGGGCCCGGCATGGCCAAGCGTGTTAAGGCGTGCGACTCGTAATCTGAGTGTCGCGGGTTCGCATCCTCGTCGCGCCAAACATGCTCGCCCTCCCAGCCGTGGGGCGTTATAATGTGACGGTCAATCCCACTATTCGTTGGTAAAAGAGTAGCCCAAGAGTTGGCGGTGGGTGGTGATGACTAGCTGCCTTCCCTCTAGTCTTACACTGCTAAATTAGGGACGGCTAGCACAGCTAGCCCTCGAGTAGCTTTGTGTGAAATTCCAAAAACAAAAAACAAACAAACAGACTTCATAGAAATACTGCACGAAGCGTTTTCAATGCCAGTATCTAGAAAATACAAACATCAAAGTATTCCAGAAATACTCCACATAGATAACCAGATAATAATATTTATTTATATTTTAGATAATGGCCATGTAGAGAGGTCTGCAACATTCTTACCGGTAAGCAAATGACGCAAGAGCAGAACCTATTAGAGTTTTCATTAATTTTCTTCAGAGGAATTATATAATTCAAGATTCTCACGAGCAGTCATACGACAATATATCGAATATGACCAATAAGTACGTTGGTATGGAAGCCTTTATCAAAGAGAAGAACGTCTTAGCAGACTATGTTCCATGCTATGCTCATTAGTTCAATTTGGTTGGACAATGCACTCTTTACTGTTTGGTTATATTTTGTATTTAACATTCCTGTGGAAATGTCTGCATGATGTGCTTGAAAAACTTGGGCTCTTGACGATAAAGAGATTATCAAACATATGATGGAGCACCAATTCAAATGCAATGACAGCCTTAAAAGTTCCTCATTTTTACTTCAAACAATGACTTTGAAAAGCCTCATACGCATTTACAATAAAAAAAAACCTAATGCTACAATTGTAACCACAAAAAGAAACAGGTGTAATGATAGAATTATGGAGCATTATCCTATAGAAATATCACAAGACAAGCCATTCATTGCAAAACTCCCAAATGGATATCAGTACAGCTTCTCATATGATGAATGTCTCCAGACATTCGTGAAGGAATTACAAGATTCATTTTCCAGATATGATGAAAAGAGTAAACAACTGTTAGAATGTGAAACACATAAGGTCAAAAGATCAAGGAAAAGAAATAAAAATACTATCTGGGATGAAGAAGATGTTAAGGACATTGGTTTTTTCCTACTTAATATAACATTCAGACTTCCTGAACAATAAATGTTAAACTGCCACTTCCACTAAACAAAAGAACAGTGACATATGAAAATGTCATTTGCAATTTTGAATTTCTATGAAACTTACAGTCTATGCCTAAAGAGAACTTCCGTAATGTCACCAAAACTGATTAATACATATCCTATGGAGTAAGAGAATTGCACAGAGTAAGAAACTATTTAGTTTGTTGCCATCTGCAATACAAGTCATTAAAAAATCATCACAATCCAAAGAACAAACTGTGTTGACGATGATATGCAACCAATCTCTAATATCAACTTTCCCAAATGTCCTAATAATCTGATGTATCTGTGCTTCATGTCAATCTATTTCTCGGTAGAAAGATCATTCTCGATGCTAAAAAGGATAAATAATGCACTTCAGTCAATAACGTACAAACACAGGCTAAATGCACTGGCATTCTTGTGGAACTAAAGTGACAGTTTAGAATCACTCGGTATCAAACAGATTATAAACACCTTTGTTAGAAAAAAAGACTCAGGAAGGAGTTGTTTAACCAAGTACAAATAACAGAATCTGCTACTACTACTTAGCAAAAGCAAGAAGTTTAGAAGCCAAGATTGCTTCTCTCTTTTAGTCACTAACAGAAACACCAATTACTGTCATAGCATTACCAGGAAAGAATATACAGCTGATTCATAAACATTTGTGCTACTTTCATAAAATAGTGCAGGAAAAACATCACAGGAAGTCCAGAAGAACCACTGCTATTCCATTAAAAGTGCATATCAGTGAACAACTAGTTTAAAATATGTAACCTATACATTCTGCTGGGCAATACTATCTAGGGGCTCAGAAAGCAACAGTCGCAACACCATTTCAATAAGCAATTTTTCAGACTACCTGGATGTCCTAGTTTGCATGTAAAAGCATGTTCAAATTTGTTGGGTTCGACCTCCAACACATGGAGTGGTCAAAGTACTAGAAATTCCTGGATAACATTTGTTCATAGCATTTTCTACATGCTGAATGTGCTTGTGCACGTCCTATCAACACCGTATATCTTACGTTAGAAAATCATCTTGTCTGATTTACCTGTCTTATTTAGCCTTCTCTCTTACTTTTTCATAGACGTACAAGAGAAAATCTCCAGTTGCTTAGAACGAACTGTAAATTCCCTTATAAGTTCATTTATGATTTTTCACGCAAAGATCAAGGATGTACAACTACATTTCAGATGTTAGTTTCTCAGGCAAATGATTAGTAGTTATGGACAAACTTCTTTTACTCTGTTGGGTGGTGATCTTTGCTCAGAAGGTTACGCTATTGCCTGTAAAGCGAGAGTGTACAACTCCCTTCAGCCATTAGTTTCTCAACAAAATGACCATTCTAGTTGATTGTACATTAGTTAAACCAAACAGTGGTTGTAAAAATTCTTTATCTATTTCGTTCCATGTGGTTTTGGTTCGTAAGATCACATGGGTGCTTGAAAAGTAAGGGGATGTAACTTCCTTTTCAGCTATTGGTTGTTCAACTAAATATCGGTCTTAGCTGGTGGCAAGTGGTTTTAATCCATCCAAACTGATAAGGGTCTCGTTAGTAGCTTGACTGACTACTTAAGATTCTCATCATCATTTTAAGCGTCTCTCATTTGATTCATCAAAGACAGATGATAAGCACTTGGATACTCTTCATCCTTATCAGTTGAACTGACATTATCACTGACAGTCTTGTCCTTCTCATAAGTCAGAGGGACAACTTTTCTAAGTATTAGATGAAAGGTGGTCAAACTAGAGCTGAGCGATTTGCATGCTGCAGGCCCGTACTTATGTCATACCCAATAATCCAGGTTGGAATGTCTTCTCCCTGATTCTCTTTTCATAGCATCATTTTTGGTGCACAGGAGTTTTACATAAATGATGGTGCACAACTTTTGTGCATTAGTAATGGCTGTTCTTAGCCATAAGCTTAAAGGCATAATGATAATGATGCTTTGCGATTAAGAGGCGAGTCATACCTCATATACCTAGGGAGCGTTGCTTTACAACAGCACTTAAGCATATTAAGTAAGAAAGCTGTTGATTTCTGTTCAGTTGCATTTACATCATAACAGAAGCTTATCTCCGACAGTCGTACAGTCCGCGACAGTTGACCACCAATCCTTGTATCATTTAAGATTTGGAGAATCTGACTCTACAGAAGGTGGGTGATTACAAAATTCAAAATAAATCCACTTCCACAACTAAATGGGCGAAAGCAAAAGTATAACACACTATTATACACTTGCAACTACAAGCATAATACCTCAAAATGTGTGCTCTTACACTCATTTCTTCTACCTGCATTGCTCATGTGCTCTATTTCTGAAAAACTAGGAGTGCTTACACTTACTTTTTATTGCTCAATTGCTCTACTCAGAGATCTTCAGGACTCTGAGTCATAAAAGTGGGTCCGAACATTCAATGAGCAGACATGATCTCACTTTTCAGCATGTATTTTGTAAACTAATTGGAATCAGAAAATCCAAGACTCTACAGCAGGTGTGCAACACTTTTTATGAAAAGAGGTAATTGAAATAATAAAACGTTAAGGTATTTACCAAAACCAATGCTAAAGTTAGAATTGGAGATTATGTTTTAACAGATATCGTCGAGTGCATTCTAAAAAAATAGTTTTTACATATTGTTTTGTTATCTTATAAAAATGTAAAAAATTAACAACATTTTCAAGGGAGCACTTTTCTATCCGCTCCTTGAAGCTCTTGAAGAGTTGGATAACCCATCATTTAACATCCAAATTATCTCACCATGGGTTGTTTCTTTCGTGCTTGAGGGAAACCAAAAAACGCTTATTTGACTGAACTTACATGGCTTTATCTATGTAATTATAAGTTATGGTTGTTCTACCCAGTAAGTCATTACGTCCAGCAAATGCATCACCATGCTTAACTAATGGGTCTTTGATAATCCAATGTCTATGTTTAGCTCAAATTGCTGCTCTAAATCACAGCAAACAATCTTATGCGTTTTTGTTTAGATGTGACAGAAACAATAGTAGTATAACAACTAATGTAGACCACTTCTACTGCATTTGTTATGTTGATGAACATTCCAGTTAGAAGATAGGATGGCAAGCAACAGGAATACACTGCCCAAGCCAAATTTATTACAACCTGGACCAAAGATGCCTGCTTGTCAAGAAGAAATTATTAGTCTGTTACATTAATTAAATAACCACATTGTATAGTAGTAATAAATGTGACCATTTCTGCAGTAAATCACACAACTTGCATGTTTAGAGGTACTGCAATTCCCTCCAATAGACACACATAAGCAATCCACTCCCTCTCATAAAACTGGAATTGGACAGAATGGATAAACTTCCCAGCGAAAGTCAATCCATATGTTGTACTGACAACACTGGCTGAGAGCTTTTATAGTACATTCATCCTTAATATGCCAACTCATGATTCCAGGTTCGCAACCACAATCTTTATCCTAAGTTTCGTGGAACTCAAATAGCCACAATCATACTTCACCTTCCACATTCAGTTTGGAGGTACTTACAATAAGAAAGTGTGTTCACTAGCCAGAAGAACACCTTTATTCAAAGTTAATGACACACAAAGATTTCTTCTATGGCTCTTGATCAGATTGAACTTGGATATTATTGCTTTTTCGGAGTTTTATTCACAGCAAAAACTACTTTCTGCCAGGTTTCCTGCACTTATAATTATTACTTGAATTTTACTAACTGAGCTTAGAATAAAATACTTTATAGATTAAATAGTGAAACTAAAGTTTACATTCTAAATATATTCACTTTCATTTTTGATTAACACTATTAAAAACCTGCTAAATTAAAGGTGAGCGCGCAGACAATAACATCGATAAACTAGGGGTACAAATAAAACACACACCTCCGCCTCTCAAACATGCGAAAATGTGTCCGTATGTCCGTTTTTATCAACAGACATGTGGAGTCATTGGCAGGACAAAAAGAAATAATAATCTACTTATTTCCTCCAAGTTTCGTTAAATTCTGATGATTTTTAACTGAATTCTAGAGCAAAATAGTGTGAAAAATTGAACCTATGTTAACAGATAGGGATTTTTTTGTAACATTGGTGTGACCTTGAATTTTAACATTCATCCTCCAAAAACTAAAGACTTCTAAATTGGTTCATATTCCAAACGTATATAAATTTTCGTCTAAATCTATCAAAACAGTTTTCGATAAACATACAGACAAAACTACATATACAAGGGTGAAAACCCAACCTCTATTTATTTTCGGAGGCAAAGATAACGGAAGGTATGCTTACAAAGCGTTTAGATTTTTTTTTAACTTTAAATAACACTGAATATAAAAGTATAATTAAAATATGAAAGAAAATACACACTTCTGCCGGATACACAGTGGAACACGACTTGAAAATATCGGAAAACTATGTAATAACTGTCTAAATTCTTGTAAACTCTTTGTTTCTGTAATAATCTGTGTAAAGAAACTCTGCTTTTACAAGACCCAATACCCACTCAAATACGTCAATAAACCCTTAAGTTTCTGACACAAGAAAACAGTGAGTGGTTCTTGTTATAACGGCTGGCAAACGGGCAGTGGGAATCAAGGGTTAGTCAATTTGCAGTTCTTACCTGCTTTGCCGACAAAAATGATTCAGTTCACTACTTAGGAACAACAATTACTGTGAGTCCTGCAAGAAAAGTGTAGGAGCAGCTTGAGTCTTCACCAAGATTTTCGATAATTAAATAAATAATAAAAGTGAAGTGTAGTAACTCATATTAAAGAACTCCGCGTTTAACCGGAGAGCCACGTAAAAGAACAAAATTTTGAAATTTTATTTTTTAACTAAAGTGGTTGGAAACATATTTTGTTGCCGTTCTTCACTTTGTATGGTGCTCACATTTATGAAATGGAATATTTCCTTACTCTAATCCTTAGATGTTTACAATGTTTCTCGTGAATAAAGGATCGTGTTTTAAATAAAAACGTATGAGTAAAATGAAAGAAACTTATGAGATAATATTTCAAACACATTATATATTTACCATAACTAGCACCAACGAGGTCTTTCACCCAGAGGTGTTACAAAGCTCTGGCACACGAGGCCCGTAATTTGATTCTATAAGACAATGCCACGAATCCCGAGTTGGTGTTTTTAAAAATCAGAAGAGAAAAACATGATCGAAATTGTTGTCATTTTAAACTTCTTTATTTAAACGCGTGAAGACTAGTAAAGAACAGTACAAAATAAGCACCCAAAAGCGACTCACATTCTGTATAATAGTGTATTTCACATGAATATTTGGTTTTATAAGACCAGAATAATGTAGCAGTTAAATAGGATATATGAATAAGTTAGTTTGTGTGTTTTCTAATAGCAAAGCCACATCGGGCCATCTGCTGAGCCCACCGAGGAGAATCAAACTCCTGAATGTAGCGTTGTAAATCCGAAGACATACCGCTGTACTGGCGGGGAACAAGTAAGTTAGTGAGCTAATTATACTGAAAACGAGTAATTTTGTTTAAAAGATAAACAATCTTTGCAAATCGGCCTAGTGTTCAAATTTTGTAAACGTAATAATAAAATGAAATGTATTTTATTATACAGCACTTTTGAAGGAGTGGATAAAAATTAATAATTCCTTCCAAATATCTTTGCTTCCTATCAAGGAAACTCCAGTTGTCTTAGTCATGTATTACTTATGTTTTTCTATATAAATGATTTGTGTTATTAATGCCCATGAACTCAGAAAAGGTTTTTTAGGTCTTCTAACAAAGGCCTTAAATGTAAGACCAAATAAAAACAATTAAAGTATTTTGTTTTGTAAGTTTTTAAAATAAATTTTACTGTTTTACTTATAAAGAGTAATTTGCATATTTGACTAAAAGTACGAATTTAGAACTACCGTAAATCTTCTACGCTTAGTTAGCTTAGAGACTTTCTTGAGTTATCATCGGAATTTTGTTTGTTTGTTGTTAAACACAAAGCTATACCCACCATGAGTATCGTAATCCTGTTTTTGGTGTCATAAACCTTCAAATCTGTCTTTGAGCCATTGGGGTAATTGTTAGGATAAAGGTTGAAATATCATTAATAGCAAGGGTACTCCACCGTTAATTCAGAATATAACGATCGTTTTATTTTACTTACAAAATATGGTTACATCAACTATATCATTAGTATTTGGTGGGCATTTGATTGAAATACTGTTTTAAATAATTTTCTCCTCGAAACAAAAAAAAAATACCATAAGGAACGTAACAAAGAACGTAACGATAAGCTTTGCGACAAATATGTAATTTTTTTCTTGCGAGAAGGGAATGGAGGATGAATTTATTCTTGATGGCTTCTCTGATAAAGCACTGGCTCAGTTACTCAAAGGTCCTGGGTTCAAGGCTAATATTTGAGTTCCTCTTCACTTATTGACTTCTGCTCTTGAAATAATGTTTATCAGAAAGCTTTCTTTTATTTTTTCATAATATAGTTACACAAATACCTATGTAAATTTTCTTAAAGGTTATCTGTGTAAATTTACATAGTAAAACTTGTGTTGCGCCTTATAAAATATAATTTTGTTTGTTTTCGAATTGCGTGCTAAGCTACACAAGGACTATCTGCGCTAGCCGTCCCTAATTTAGCAGTGTTAGACTAGAAGGAAAGTAGCTAGTCATCATCACCCACCGCCAACTCTTGGGCTACTCTTTTACCAACGAATAGTGGAATTGACAGTAACTTATAACATCCTCATGGCTGAAAATACGAGCATGTTTGTTGTGACGGGGATTCGAACTCGCGACCTTCAGTTTACGAGTCGACTGTTTTAATCAACCTGGCCATTCCGGGCCTAAACTAAATTACCGTCACGTAAAATTAAGGGAGTGATATTAAGAAATCAAGCAGGGGGAAAAAAAAAGAAGAGAAAGAAAGACAAATTGCAAAACAAGAAACAAACAAACAGGAATATTAATGCTTTATAATTAAGAATATTCTTTATAATTAAGAAACAAAAATATCTATGTATGAGAAATGAAAACTAAGCATTACTATTTCCAGTAACACCATTACAACTTATAATAAATTCTAGCAGTACTTTGACCTGCAGCAAATGGAAAATGTCAGATTTGGACTTAGATATCGAGTGCACTGAAACATTAAATTTCGTACTTTCAGTTAATGTGTTATAATTCGAACGTTTCTTAAATTTGATCAGCGGTATTAAAGGTGAAGAATAAAAAATAAATTAAACGTAGACGACATGAATGCTTTGATGGAAAAATTCAAAGTTCATTTTACGAGTGCATTCACATCTACTTGTTTACATTAAGGATGGTTAATGAACTTCCTAGGTGACAAAGTCTACATTTGATGGCTATAAGCATTATTTACCCAATTACTGAATTCTCTATAGGTAAATCAGTAAATTACGAAAAACTATATAGACGCATAATACATGTTCAAATTACGATGGACTTTTTTTTATTAATATAGACTTATATTTGGTTTGGTTTGTTTTAAATTTCGCGCAAAGCTACACGAGGGCTATCTGCGCTAGCCGTTCCTAATTTGGCAGTGTAAGACTAGATGGAAGGCAACTAGTCATCACCACCTATCGTTAGGTCTTGGAATACTTTTTCACCAACGAGTAGTGGGATTGACTATAACATTAGATAGCCTCCACGACTGAAAATTTGAGCATATTTGGTGTGACGGGGATAAGAACTCGCAACCCTCGGATTAGGAGTCGAGCGCCCTAACCACCTGGCCATTCCGTGCTTGTACAAGTAAAACGCACGAATGTTCTTTAGTGAATCTGTACTAGTAACAATAATAACAACTTAAATTTGATGTTAGTAACCGCCATGTACTTAAACAAAACGAGTATATATATGTACGCTTAAAGCAAAAAATAAAATTATTTTGGACATAAATGTAAAATGAAACTAACGTATATACAATTATCTAAGAATTGGAGATTCTGTGGATGTATTAATCAATATGGTGTTATTCATGTTTGCACATTATAGGGTGATAAGGGATTCAGGTAGATGGGAAGGTAAAGAGAAAGCAACTTTGTTGCATACGCAAAGTTTCAGTACAATTCTTCGTCCAATTATAGAGCATTTTTGCTACCAGATGGCAAATTTATCTCTGGAGTATTACCTTACATCACGCCATACAACATTAACAGAACACGTGATATTAAATTTCAAGGCTGTACGTACCTTATCTGGCAGAGGTCTGGTGTGGAGTGTTTCTAAGTCATCAATAAATACTCTACAGTTTACTATAGACTTTCACTTAATATATAACCACATTGTTTTTGTTGAATAGACTAGTTAGCTTCTGTTAGCATCTCTAGCTTGCTGCTTCAAAGAGCCAACATATGTTTAGAATAAGAAAACAAATTTTCTGTTTTATTTCTTCTGATCCAGCCAGAATTGTACCATTAAGGTTAAGCCTATCATCAGTTATATTCACGTTGATTTTAATGTTAACCCTAATTTCTGTTTACGAAAATATAAGATGCGAGGGGAAATCGCTGGATTTTACCTATAAAAAATACGCACGAAGCAAGGTGACACCTGTTGTTTTAGGTATGTTATAATATTGAGTAAACGTTATAGTGTATAGAGCAAAATAAAATCACGTTATTTTAATATTACTACTACTGGTAGTGCAAAAATGATATCTACTACTTTCATATGGTAGTATTACCACTTGATTGATTGACAGTGTATTGATCATGTTTATGATTGTATTCAGTTGTGGAAAGTGTAAATTTTATATTTATATATTATATTGGTATGTGTACATATATAAATTATTTGTAGTTCATATTTTAGTGGAATTTTGAATGTACATTAAGAGAATGTTTGATGGTTGTTTTTCTATCCATTTAGTTTTGCAAGTTTATTTTGTAGGTTAATAAGTATATTTATGTACTTTTTAAATTCATTCTGTTATGTTAAATATGCATATAATAATTTGCTGCATATAATAATAACATTTTGTCTTGTATACCCTTTATTATATTTTTGCCAAACAGTGATTTCTCCTTGTTTTTTATTTAATTGTATGGAAGATTATTCTTACAGTTTTGGTTCTGGTTTTGTATTTTACCAAATTTTGTTCAATCCTGCATACTTAAATATGTTTGTTTCTTCGTAGTAGTTAAGATGTAATATTTTGATACTTCAGAGAATTTTTTTCCTTTTGTGAGAGAAGCAAATTATCTTTTGGGTTTTTCATGATTTACAGTGATTTTCTGTGTTTAGGCTTTCTCGTCTTTGCATTTCTTTCTTTGTACGTTATAATTTGTTAGTAGTATTGAAATTGGGTCTCTATACATACCTTTGTTGGGGTTTTGTGCCTTTTTCTTGTTAATCAAGATTTTTTATTATTTTGTATACTGAGTTTTTAAAACTTTTACTTCATCTTTTATCACCTTTTGATTTTTATGAGTATATTAATTACAGTGCTATATATTATCATTTATAACAAATTTATGTTTGTTTTTTTTAATTGGATGGTAAATTTGTTTTTCTTTGTAATGTTTTTGTAAAAGTTAATGCATATGTCATACTTTTTTGTTTACAATTTTTAAATTTGCTTTAGTGTTTTTGTTTTATCATAAATAGTAATGAGATTGATAATGATACAAAAACAAATATAAAGTTTATATATGTGTGTGTGTGTGTGTGTGTGTGTTATTTATTTCAAAGATACAATAAAAGAGTATTGGAACCTTTAAGGAAACTGATGACAAAGTGTTTTCTTTTTTTCGTTATGATATGATTGAATTTATAAATATTCTTTTTATCACAAGAGAGGATGGTTGAAGTAAACCCTGAGCATTCTGTGAAAATAATATTGAAGCTAACATGGGTCATGTAAATATTTATCCTTTGTTGCAAGTAATGTTCTAAGGTTTCACTGTTTTTCTGAGGGGAAGGTATTTTGAAGTGACATTTTAGACATGTCACTTGTCAGTTTGCAGAACAACCCAACCGAGGTAGGCAAGAATGTATACTAAAATTTTCCATTGTTTATTATTAAATAACCTTGTAAATCTTTTATTTTTTATTAGAATTTGGGGGTTGTTTGACCTTTAAGGAGGAGGGCAAATATCTACCTCTTCAACCCACTTTGATGATAAGTACAAAGATCAAAAGATTAGAAATCATATTTGGGATTAACTCATTCCATATGGTTTTTAAAGAGGTCAAAGATTAAATATTCAAGCCTGTCTTCCTTCTTTTTGATGGGTATGTAGACAGACAGTGGGAAAGTGCATAAGGATTGAAGAGTTACAACTGTTATTCATATTTTCAAAGGAAGTGATATGAGTTGCTCATATCATAGGCCAGTTAGTTTTGTGAAATAGGAATGATTCTAGAGAATTTGATACCTTTGCAAAATAATTTGTAAAATATCAAGAGAGAGCTAACATTAATTCACTTAAGGGATATTTTGCCCTACTAATGTGTTGGCCTTTTATTAAGGATGTCATTTGCTATCTAAATGATGAATTGGGTATATATTTAGATTTTCAGAAGGTTGTTGGTATATAAGTTGTTAAGGATTAGCCAGAAAATCCATTATGAATGTGGGTTATTGACACGTTCTAACTTCTCTGAATAATGGCACTGCCATCTTTCCAAAGAAGTAGCATTGTTTTATGTTGTAGTGTCACTGATCATACAAATTCCTGCATGATCAACAACAGAATAAAGCAATTCAGCCTTATTTCTTGGAGTAACTACTTATTTATGCACTGTCCAGCCTCCCTGTTATCACACTTGTATGTGATTCGACCAGATCATGAACACATCACATTGGTAGATCATTCTGGAGAGGATACTAGTAATTAGTCTGCATATTTCCTGGCAGTGACTTTCGTTCATGTCAAGATTCGGAATTAGTGTTTGAGTGACATTTAGGCATTAGTATGCTGTTTTATGTAGGTGAGATTTTGTATCTGGCACATATCAAGTTAGATCTGATTTAATTGCAATACGACGGGTAATTAGTTATAAAACAAAGTTTCTGACTTGCAGTTATATGTACTCGTATTTCCGAGACTAATCGCTAATACTGTTCTGCTTAGTGTTCTTGTACAGTTGAAGTTTTGTAATAAGTAAACTAGATCTATATTAACTCCTACTTTTCTTTCTTTGGTAAGATATCAAGTTTTGTGTACTATTGTTAATTGGAGTATGTAACTTAAATTGTAACTACTTGGATATGAGAAAGATTATTGTAGTTGTAGAACATATGTACCATCTATTTATGAGGTTTTGATTCGTAAAACTGATGAAATTATTGAAAAATCATGTAACTTGTATTAAACCTTGTTGCTTGTGTGGCAAACTTTGTTATTCATGTGTATTTTTTCCAATGCTTAGTCAAGGGTTTAATATTTCACTATTAGGGTCATTTAAAACTAATATTGTATCATAAAGAGTTGTACGTTTCAAGCTGAGAATCTTTTGTTCACATCTCTTCTGCTGTCACACATTCACACTTAGGCCCCTTGCAAAAACTCTATCATTTTGAAACAAGGAATTCAAACTATAGCATCTAACTACATATTTATTAAGCCTACTGTGACTATCATGCTCTAAACAAGCCTTTATGTATGACAAGGTGTACATCCACACAGAATAGTGCCAAGTTATTAAATTACCTTATTCATAACTAACAAATAGCTATTAGAGATTTTTAGTAAAATTTCTCTAATTTTACTCACGTGGTTGAGTGCTATACTAGTTTAAGTAACTAGATGGGACTCTTCTAACTAGTGTAATTCATTTAATGGGCTACCAGTTAGTGCATTTCTACCATAATGGGGGCTGGATTGCTAACTTCAAGAGGTAAGTTTTTAACTTACTTGTCCCCAAATGGCAGTAACTTATTTTTTAATTAATTTTTCTTTACTTTGGAGAGCAATCACCTTCCCACAACTGCCTGCAGGCAGTGAAGGATGATATAGATGTGGGCTTGAGCATCCACATTTCACTCTTCTATTTTATATTTCTATATCTATTGTTACTCCTTTAATTTATTTCTTTATGCGAGATTGGCAAATGGAGGTTAAAACTGATAATGTATCCCCACTGCAATGCGAGTTCTACTCTGTAGTCACCTCCAAAACCTAGGGTACATTTTGTATCTCACATTATACCTTGTACCCTGGGATTGCTTAAATTACTGCAACATTTTTTTTTTTTTTAAATTTATTTTTGTTTCAGCTTTTTTTTTTTAGGTTGTAACAAACTAATATAATTTGCAAGAGGTTTAGATTAGCTGTTTTTAATGCAGTCCTTCCTTTTGATTGTGTTTTACTTAACTTTATCAGTATTACATTTCTTTAATAAATGTATATTAGGTAGATAGATAACTGATTTGTTATCCTTCTATTTGTTTAGCATTAGCCTGACAACTTGTAATGGTAAAAACTGGGTTTTAATACCTGTGGTACAAACAAGCTAATCTGCCATATGAGTTTGCATTCCATCTACTAGTAATTGGTTAGCTGTATTTCAGCTGGTAAACTGAGCTAATCTGTTGTCCATATCATTGTTATTTACAACAGTAAACTATTGTCATCATTAAATGTGTTTTATCAAGGATTTTTTGTGGTTATCTGATAACGTAGTTGAACTGGCAACGTGAGTCATACAGATGAAGCACATATGAGACTGTCATAGAAAATATATGCTGTTTTGGGCATAGCATATGGTCTTTATTGTGTTGAGACATGCTGTTTAAACTTTAGTCCTCCCAGTGAATCTATAAAAACTCTTATAAATCTATTGAAGCCTGTATTCTAAACCTAGTGTAATTTTTTTTTGTGCATGTGAAAATGAACAATAAGAGCTATAAACATACAGGTTTACTTATTTATCCTGAATTGTATATGTCTAATTTGTTTTTTGTCTCTCTGTATTCAACACCAAGACAAAAAAAACAAGTTAAAATTCTTCACTGTGACAGTGAACAAAACTTGAGTCTCATAAATTGTTAAGTACTCATGAGAGATGTATTTTGGTCCCAAGAGATTTTTCATTGTGATTTGTTTTATGCATAACTCAGTTTGGAAAAATTGGCTGTTACCTAAGTAATTATGTAGAAAGACTATTAAAAAAGAATGTTCACATTTTTCTGGTCAATGAGCATATATATAAATAAAACAACCTGTATTTTCATATTTTTTAGCTTCTTTTTTTAAAAATGGACTGGTGAACGTTTAATTTTTATATTAATATTACAGTAACCTGACAAGAGTTAAGTGGTTATTTTGACTAAAAATGATTTTAGAAAATGAAGACGTCTAAAGTTTCATTGTTATTTTTATAATCTGTGATTTAAATTATAACTGAATTTAAATGCAAACAAACATCATTTTTATATTTTACAAATTGTTACTAGTTCTAATTTGTACAATGTCAGTTTTATGTCTTGATGGAATTTAATTTCAAGATGCTGTTTATCAGTATTACTTCTGGTGAGATTACTGTATATCATTTCATTGTTTTATTTATAGTGTCATTGCTCTCTTAGGGCATCCAGACATGTGTGGGTATATTGTGAGTCATTAGTTTAATGTTCTTTTTTTTTTTTTGCATTTCTTCTGTCCTTTATTAAAGAAGCAACTTTTGGGAGCTATCTATTATGAAAGAAATCTTTAAACTATTCTAATTTTTATGTAGCTACTGATTTTTTGCTACATGTAACCTTAAGAACTGGTTTGAGGGTATTGGTGACAAAACAATGTGCTCTAGCCTTTGTAAGTAAGAATATAGAAAAAAATACTTAATTGGCTATACTCATTACTAGTTTTCACTTAAGTTGGTAACTTGTTCTGATCAGAAGTCAATATTAACTTGATTGAAAATTATTTAGGGATATCATTTTGTCAGGCAATCATGTCTGAACACATTGAGTTTTTTTTATTCTCTGATTTATCATTTGCCTAGTATTGTTTTTACTAAAACCTTTTGTTAGTCTAATTTTATATTTTTTTTATTAAAGAAAAGCAGTTGAGAGGCATAAATTTGTAATAAGATTTTGCCACTTTTAATTGTTAAAAGATGGATTTATCATTCATCAATTCTCAGCTTAAATGATAATGACAAAGAATATTGTTTATTGATGAGGTTCACAAGATGGTAAAGAATAATTGTAAGATTTGTGAAAGGCTTTAATGAATAAAAAATGTCTAATAATGCTGTGCTGTAAGAAAATTTAAAGTTTAAATTATTTTGATAAGTTCCTGGAGATGGAGGCAGTCAGCTGGAAGCCAAGTTGAAAAAGCCAGAAGTGGTTCACTATTTTTGTGATAAAGAAACTAGTGATTACTTTGACCTTTGGCTTAATTTGGAACTACTAGTGCCATATGTATTGGATTGTTGGGTAGACAACATGAGGTATGTAAATTATGCATTAATATTTTGTGAGTTTTGCTCCAGTTATTCAGTTAATTGATTCTTGATGACTATGTCAGAGTATGTGTGTGTGTGTGTGTGTTTATTCTGTACCCATTTTAGCATAAAAGTATAATCTATAATACCTTTTTGAATTGTTTGTGTTGTGGCCTGTTTAGAAAGGAAACATTCCCTTGACTTGTCTTGTGATTTTAAACTTAGAAAATGAACTTCTTCAATAATTAACAGAGCCTAAATTAGAAAAAACAGATTTTTTTTTTTTCAATTTTGTAGATTATAGATTTTATTTTGTTTTCAGCACAGCCTTTTAACAACAATATTAGGTTATACTTTAATTACAAACATGATATAAAATCCATTTTTGGAATGGATTGTTACAAACCTGTACTGATTTTCTGTATGTTTAGAAGTTGTAATATAAGGAAGCACTTTATTTCTGTGTGTTTTTAATCAGATAGCCTCATTAAAAGATGCCTGTGCATGTCTGTGATTTACCTTTAACTTGTAATATAAGAAATCACTTTTATTATATGGGGTTTTTCACTAGCTTGACTCTTTAAATAGATGTGCATAAATAAAAATACTTAGGTTAAGATAGTATAGATGCAAAATGACAGGTTGTTTGCCCTTGGAAGTATGGAGGTCGTGTTACTTTTAAATGTGGTCTTTCACATGAAAAAAGAACAAGCATGTGTGCATGTAAATAAAATACTAAAACTCTGTAAAATTCCTCAGAGTCTACTTAGTATGGGTTCAAAATTTCAGTTTTGTAGTTTCTCTCCTCTTGGAGGTATGGTGGTCATACAGACATGAGTGTCTATCTTGTCTGCGATTTCTATTTGTATAATAAGGAACCACTTTTTTGTTTTCTTCACTAGCTAGCCTCACTAAAACATGCGTGCCATTTTTTCACTGAAGCGCGGTTTTCAAACGGCCAATGATCACCTACGAGATTTGTGTAAATTAGAGGAGAAAATATGAGCGATTTGGGGGCCGGGTAGGTGGTTTTTGAGGAGAAATCGTATTTTTCAATGTTTATTGCAGAAAAAAAAAATCTGACCACCATCTTGGAAGCAGTCTCGTTTCGTCACATTGCAGGTCTTGTGGTCTGGTATCGTGTGCATACCAGACGATAAAATATTCTCTACGCTCCAAAGAAACAACAGCGATTGAAATGTTTAAAAGGAGAGATGTTCATTTTGATCCTGTAGACAAGAGAATGTGTAAGGACATTAGATCAGCAGCTTCAAAGTATACCTCAAAGCTGAGGGAGAATCAGAAGAAAAGGGCAGAAAGGCTTGAGGCCTATGGTTCTGTGAAATCTGGCCCAGCCACCTTGGCTAAAGAAAAAGTCCAGAAAGCCGCAGAGGCACAGAGAGCTGCCCATTCAGAGAAGGAGAGAAAAAAAGCTTGGAAGAGAGCACTGGAAACCCTTGTCTCAAAAAAGAGGAAAGTAGCCAAGATTGATTAAAGGAAATTAAGTGATTTGAAATTTGACTGTAATTTATGCAGCAGAGCAGAAGTTGATATCAGTGACTGAAAAACATTTTATTATTATCTGCAGCATACAGTGCCAGTGGTTTATTTTAAAACATATCATTAATTTTATTTTGAAGCAATGTCAAAGCTTTCCTTGATTTGCTGTTTCAGTTTGTATTGTGAAAGAATGAAAAATATACTGATATTGAGGTACCAGTAATTTACTGACAAGATTGTATAGATAAACAAGTTTTACTGTAGGTAGTCATGTAGAGTAATTTGAAATTTTAATGGAATACATGCAGCAGAGCAGTAGTTGTTGATGTCAGTGACTGTACAAAATTTTATTTCTGAGGCATATCACTGATATCAGTAGTTTAATATTGAACCATATCAGTAGTTGAATTTTTAAGCAATGTCATAGCTTTCCTTCATATGCTGTTTTAGTTTGTATTGTCAATTTGTGAAAGAATGGAAAATTCACTGACATTAAGGTACCAGTAGTATAATGACAAGATTGCATAGATGAACAATTTGAACTGTAGGTAGTCATGATTAGTCAAAAGAGTAATTTTATGTGATTTGAAAATTGTATGGAATATATGCAGCAGAGAAGTAGTTATTGGCAATGACTGTAAAACATTTAACTGGCAGCATACCAGTAGTTGATGATGATGATGTTATTGATGACAAAAAGGATAATAATGAAATGATTTGTATTTGAAATATTTACTGAGTTATTTTGGCTTTATTAACTCATATTACTAATATACTTTGATTTAGAAAAAAATTAAACTGAATAAATAGCAAATAAACAATCTTAAATTTCATTTATTTACTTTTTATTTTATTTGTTAATTTTAGATATTTTGATATATCTTCTAAAAAATGAATGCAAATTAAAAGAATAAATCAATCTGCTAAAAACTGTAAATGAAAGTTATAGTTCAAAAATGAACTATGCCCCCGGACTCCCCTAGTCAGGCACGGCTGCGCCTTGCTGTGGCGCCAGGCTATATACCTTTTCCTTTTTTTTTTTTCATAAATGTCATTGGCATGCCTGCTAAAAGATGTGTGTGTGCACACACAGATAAGTAATAAATATCCAGGTGCACAACCTTATGGTTATTTTGCAAGTTATATAAATGATTGGTAACTTATATCTAACATACCTTTTTTGTCAGGAAGTTTAATATGAAACAATTTTTTTATTTTAAGTTCTGTGGCAATAAAGCTGTTACCATTTAATATTTTCTAAGTAATGTATTAAAAACAGTGACAAATTCAGGAAGTTGTTCATAAATTAAAGTATGTTTTTAGGAAGTTAACTCTGTTTCATATAACTTGTATTGGTATCATTTATATAAATTTGCTTAACTTTGAATTTATAAGGTTTTTAATAAATAAACAGTAAGATTAAATTAGTTCAGGTGATATCCACAGAAAAGTATGGTTTGCTAGTAAGGCAATGACTACTTTCGTATATGTGTGTGTGTGTGTGTGTGTGTATATATTGTATTCATGACCCATAGAAAGTAAAATTGAAATAGTCTAGTTGCAAAATCCATAATTTACACCATCTTTGAACTGTGTTGTATTTTTGTAACATATTTCATTATCAGTATATAATACATATATTAGTTCTGATTGTATGTGGTACATTCTTAGCATTGACAATATATATTGAGTACCTAATTTGGTCAAAACTACATATATAAAATGTTCTACAGAAATATTTTTATTAAAATTATTTTTTTTTTATGTGTAACATAACCACCTCACTTTTTTTTTCTCTCTCCCTGTACATGTCTTAACTTTTATAGTTTGAACTTGATAACTTAAGGTAGCTTTCAGTTACTTTTTAAAATATGTTGTTGCCATACAACCATTGTATTTTATACTTTATTTCAATTGTAAGTATAGCTTGTGATAGTGATACTACTTCAGTGAAAGTTTTACAGGTTGGTCTATGACAACCGTACCAGAACAACAATAAATTCGCCAGGTGTGCATATCAACGTGCCAGGATTTGGAAACACAACTAGTGTGGAATGGTTAGATCCAAGTCATGTGTCTCCAAGTATGTAGATCTATGAATATTTCTACTTGTGAACAGACTTGCTGCTAGAAATCAATCTAGTTCACTGTTTAGATATAGATTTACCTGTACATGTATATACTTTGATGCAGTATAATACTGGTTATTCATCTTATGACTTATTGCATTTCATATTTCTGGTTACAAATGTTTTTTATTAAAAGCTTTAGGTTTTTAAGATTCCTTATTTATTATATGCATGTCACAAATGTGAAATATTCCTTTCAAATATTACTATACTGCAAATTTTATTTTCTAAATTTGCAGTTATATGTTTGAAATCTGTATTTTTGAACTGAAAATGCTACTCGGTCAGGTATTTTTTCCATTTAATAAATTTATTTACATTAATTCTTAATACATTTACTTTGTCTTAATTAAAATTGTCCCACACTGTAATGTATTAAACTATAAATGACCAGTCACTAAAATTAGGGTTGAAACACAAAAAAATAAAAAAAACAAACAAATTTATTAAACTTGAAGAACAACAGAAATAAAAAATTAAGACAATTACAATACAAATGTATAGCTCCTTAAAACACAGTTAACAGGTATGTATCCTTTCAGGACTTCCTACAAATGTTAAAGAACAATAGACCTTAAATATCAGTTAATAATTAATTATTTCAATAAGTAAAGGAATTAGGGAGAAGAACTAAAAGAAGAAAAGAAACCAATTTTCAAATTATAATCAATATTTACACATCAAGTTATAATCGTCAATAATACCTGTCGGATATGTCTCGTGAACTAACTTTATGAAAGCTTGTTACAGGTTTTTATTCAGTAGTTAGATCACAAGAGTATGTTTTATGTGACATTATTTAACATATTCATTAATAATAACTGTACATCACCACTAGTGGAAACTAGTGTTAGTGTTATAATTCGTACAAACTTAAAATGGTCATTTAGAAGGTGAGTGTTCAGTCTACTTTTAAAAATTTTGGATAACTTCATTCACCTATTACACTGTTTCCTGAGCACTATTCCTTAGAACTCTCCAGTGCATATTATTTTACAAATTCTACTATTGGAGCTAGGGAGTTCTTACCCCATGCAGGTTTTCAATCACTGAGGTGATGGACAGAGGTAACTTCTCCAAGTTCTGAATGTCTTTTTAACATATTTGTATGAGAGGCACTAACTTGTGCATTAGCCTACACATAATAATAGTTCAAATTTGATGTGTGATTTGGGTGTGGACATTCTTTTTCATCAATATTTGTTCAGTATGTTGTTCATGGAAGAAAGCACATTTTCTTCTGGTAATTTTAACTGCAGAGTTGTCCAATCCTGGGTCCTTGGTTGAGCACAGTTGTTCCACACCCTCCCTGTAATTATGAGGGAAAGTATATTTTACCTTGCTTACACTGTTGAGAAGTAAGGATTAGTTTTCATGGTTCCAGACTGGACGAATTTTATTTTCTTGGGTTGTGTGAGGTACATAAGATTCCCTTATTCTGAGCATGAGGTGTTGCCTTTTGGACTTCTTTAGGTTGAGGAGAAGGTTTTATCCACTTTAGTGTTGCTTACCTTCTCATAATTCTGGTAGCTCAGAGTGCAGAGCTCTGTGACTACAGGTTGGGATCCTCTCGCAAGGGGGTGTGTGTGTGTATTTCTTCTGGTCCAATTACCAACCCTGAGCAGTGGAGCCTTGGTCATATGGTTAGGGCCTGGCCAGTAGTGATTATAAATCATACAATGTTCCACTCACAATACATGAATTAAATTTGGGGTGAAGAACTTGCCTGTTCTGGATGTAATGCATTTCACCTGCTAGCATGTCGGGCTTCTATTGACACACCCTTGATCTAAGCAGACATTTTCTGTTGGAATAATGCCCTCACTGGGCCTTACATCTTCTCAGTGTGGAATTCTAGCTGTATATATGAAAAAAACGTAAATATATTTTGGAAGTTAACATTTTCTTAAATTGAAATGTATTTTGACTAATATATACCTCTTATACACTCAAAAACTAAGAGCTGGTATAAGAGACAGTGGATTGAATCAGTCTTTAAAAGTTATAACATTTCTGAATGAGGTGCTTTTACACAATACCAGGATAGAGGGATTATTGACACAGGTAGAGAATGTCATGACAGATATCTCCAAAGACCATTAAGTAAGGTATTGAACATGTTTTCAGTTTGATAAAATGTTAACTTTAATTACAAGTGTAGCATTGCATGAGTCTTCTACAGTGTTAACTTACATTACTCTCAATGTTTTGTTAATTTTTCTGCTGATGCTCATGTTGTCTTGTAAATTTTAGCACATCAGCAGGAGATGTAAGAAAGTGGCATTCAAAGTATTGTCCAACACTACTGGGTATGAATTATTCAAGGTTTACTTAAATTCTCCCAGTGCGTGAAAGCAGCATCAGATTCCGAAGCCTTCCACCATTCTTGTGGCTTTACTCTCACACAATAGGCCACAGTTTCCGTCCATTTATTATTTACTATGCAATTGATTTTAAAATGTTGTTGAAAATTTTTTAAAAAGTTCTAACACATTAATACATTACTATTGAACTTCTCAACAGGCAGGAATGGTGGGTTGATGTTGATGATTGTGTGTGTGTGTGTGTTATCTTTTTCTTATTTTAACTTGGGAGAGCAGTCACCTTCCCGAAACTGTCTACATATAGATGTGGGACGTTGTCAGATTGAGCACCCACATATTGCTCACGTAATTTCTAATCTTCTTATATAAGACTAGCAAATTGGAGGTTAAGACTGATAGATGGTGTATTCCCTCTGCAATGTGGGTCCTACTTCCACAGTTACCTCCAAAACCTAGGATATATTTTGTAAATCTCACTTTGTAGCTTGTATCCTAAGATCTGAGTAGAAAAGAATTTTCAAAAGGGTTAATGGTAAACTAAACTTTTTTTTAAGGTTAGGGTAGAGGGGAAGTAGGTCAGTCATTATGTGTGTTAGTATATGTACCTGTTCCTTCAGTACTGCTACAGACTTCATACTTGTAACATCAGCTTCATTAAACCCCACAGTAACAGTTATTATTTACTACAAGTTGTTTCAATCATTGTTCAATTAATTACTTGACACTGAATTTTCAAATGTTAATTCAAATACCCAACATGCAAGTGTACCTGTTTGGGTACCAATGTAATGGAATAAATCACAAATAAACAGCCATTAGAACTGGAGTTGAAATGCAAAAAAATAAATTAAACTTTATCAACAACAGAAATCAAAAATTAAAACTGTTGTAATTGTTCATAGTTAACAGGTATGTGTCTTGCCAGGACTGGTTACAAACATTATAGAACAATATACTACAAATATCAAAGTTAATTATTTAAATAAAGAAAGAAATTAGAAAAAGACAAAAAACTAGAATAAGAAAAGCCCAATTTTAAAATGACAGTATTCCATGTTTACATAACTAAAGTCAATAACAACATCAAATAATAATCAACAATAATACTTATCAATGCTCATGATGTTTTTATTCATTGGTTAGATCAAGAGATTACGTTTCATGTTGCCATATGTTTACATGCTCATTTGCAACATTAATATGTGTACATCAGTGCTTGGGGAACTGATGTCAGTGTCATAATTCATCCAAACTTAAATTTAATTAGCTAGAAAGTGAGTTTCATTCAAATATAGCAAATTTACAGCTCAACTAAACAACAGAAGGAATAATAAATGAATGGTAGTCAAAACTATAATGAAATAAAAGTATATTTATAAGAGCTTTATACGTGTAAATGTTTAAATCCAAAAATTCATAATGCCCATCTCAAAATTATGTTTAGAATATAAGAAAGAAGCTATTAGCAGCTTATCAACAAAGTATTAAATCATCTCTAAAAGTAGGTATTAGTGGAATTCCATTTTGGTTTTTTAAATGTGGAGTTTTTATTATAAAACTTATTATTATGTAATAAGCAAGTATTTCATGATTTTTCAAACTGTTCCTATAGAATTAATTATATGAGTTTTAGTAATGTGAAGTATACAGTGAAATGTTTTTAATGGATGAATTTTAAAGTGTAGTTTCAATTTTTTTTGTTATACTTTGGACAGTAGCAGTTTACTATCTTGCATGATTGAGTAATTGTGTTAAAAGGTGTGAAATTAGCATTGCTAAAAGAAATCTGGATTGAATGAAATAAGCACACCTCCTAATACAGTAGTTAAATAATGTTCTAATATGCAAGGATTGGATGTCCTTTTTTACAATTAATTGTACAGATCATTTACTTTAATTGCGTGTATGACTGAGGCTTAGATAAGCATAATTTATACAAAGAAAACCATCAAATATAAATATTAATTATATAACTGGTTATACCCTTTTCTTGTATGATTTAGTTATTAATACTTTTTCCATTGACAAACCTACTTTTTTTGAAAGGGCAGTTTCTTTCCCTGATTCTGTGAAATACTTTCATTCTTCAATGCCCAGCCCATTGTTATTTTTTCCCAACATTCATACAAATAGCAGCCTATTTTGTTTTTCATGTAGTCTTAGAATAATTCTAAAATCTAGGAACACTTATTTACTGTGGGTATATTTAAAGCAATCCAGTTTATTTTGTACTGTTTCCTACCTATATTGAATCAAGCAGTAAATTATGCTTGCATTAGATTTGTGTTTAGTAATGTTTACTCTTTTTGTTTGCATTGGGACTGTGGTGGTGTAATGAAGAAATTTGAATGTGTAAGGTGTATGACCAGTTGGTTGTATCTTGTTGTATTTCACTGGTGTTTTGTCAGAATAATTTCTCAAGTAAATTAACTTTATAACTAAGTTCTGTTAAGGGTAGGTTCTCAATGTACTTTGACATTTTTTTTCAATGTCATTTATTTGTCACTGTTGCAACAAGAGATTGAGTAAATGACACACATTTTCTGATATATTTGTGTTACATTTGTTGTAAAGAAACAAAAGTAACACATTACAGAATTCACACACACATAATTTGGAATAAAATTTTGGGTTAAAAACAAATCATGGGCTCCACACAAAGTTTGCAACATTTATGTTGAAGACTTGAGACAGTACAATTCCAGTGGTCTGTCATGAGCCTTGAAATCATGTAGATGACTGCTATTTTGGCTCTTGTATCATGCAAAATGACAACACTCGAAATAAAAGATTTCTTATCTGAACCTTCAATCTGGTATAAGACTTGTTGCTCATGGACTTGATGTACTTGTATCTACTCTTCTAGAGACTTGATAGTTTCATCTGATTCTAAATATGAAGTCACAAGAATGATGACTGGTATTGTTTTCAATCTGAAATATCTGGTGAACTACAACTTTGAACACAAGGTGAACTTGATTTGTTGAGAGATTTGAGCCTTTCAAAGGATTCTTCAGATATTTTAGAGCCTGGACTTTGAGCTAAGGACTTGCATTTTCTAGGGATGTCATTTTACTGCTACAGAAATTGTGAGAAAGAGTTTATACAATATTTATTTGCAAGAATGTTTATTGCAAGAGTATTGCTGAATTAATACCAATACTAGGAATTGCAGTCTGTGATCCAAGTGAGTGGTGATTTGTTCATTGATTCCTATAATGTATTCTCCTTCACAATAATAACAGACATGTACCTATTCCTATTGCTCATTCAGTTCACTTGAAGGAAACTCTTGAACATCTTAAGGCAGAATACAATGAACATGGAATGTGGTTTACTACTTTGTGGAGACTTAAGTCTTTTGTATGTTGTTGAGTCATCAATATGGTTATACAAAGTTTCCATGTTTTTGGTATGAATAGGACAGCAGAGTAGGAAATCAGCACTGGATAAAGAAAGAAGTATTTGTTATGTAGAGTTAGCTTGGTGTCAGGATAAAAAAAACATTGAATGTGAAAATTTGGTTGACACAAAGAAAATCCTATTATTTCACTTCACATAACACCAGGCTTTCAGAAGCAAAACTTAAAGAAGGGATTTTTGTTGGGTCTCAGATTAGGAAATTGATTTTGGATAAACAGGTCAAAAAGACGAAAATTGAATTGGATTGCTTTTGAAGATGTTATTGACAAATGTTTAGGAAAAAACAAGGACCCAAATTGTGAAAGTACTTTAAGTAACATACTTGATAAATTTAAAAAGTTGGATCGTAATATAAACTTGATAGTTCAGTTCTTACACTTGCATATTGACCGTTTCTCTGAAAATATCAGTGCTGTTAGCAAAATAATAAGGTAAAGGTTTCATCAAGACTGGGGAAATTGAGAGGAGGTATCAGGAAAGGTAAAACATCAGTATAATGGCTTGATTATTGCTGGCCATTGAAATGTGATGCTTCCTTCATATACAACACATAAAAGAAAGATCACAATACGTAGTTCTGAGACTAAAAGACATGGATTTTACAAAGGAAAAGCAGAATGGATTTGACATCAGTGTTATTCCCTTTTCTTCTTTGTTAACAAATATAATAATAATAAAACTGTTCATTTTGGTAAACAATTTTTTTGTTTTCAATTTGTAAGAACTCTTATGTATTGGAAAGTTTTTTTTTTTTTTCAAAACTATGTAGCTGAATTATGGAAAATCCATTAATAAACCAAAACAACTTTTGTGAAGTTGGAATCTGCAGGCCTCTGTTATAATTTATTTTGTTACAGTATATAATCTATACTAATATATGAAAATATCCAAATTGTTGATATAACAATAGACAGCACCTGAAAAACCTTACTCTACTAAATGATTCATTTGGTAAAACTTTATTTTCAGTTATTGGCAGTGAATATTAGTGTCTGTGTGTATGTGTATTAAACTGATTAAATGTTTACTTTCTATATTACTTTCTGGTATACTGGATGTTGTGTTGAACTTTGTCATTGGTAATGTGCTAAACTTTGCCATTTATTAATAGTAATGAGTAGAATGTAACTTTTGTTCTCTACTAGTTTCATAAACATATATCCAAGTCCTTTATCTCCTTTATTCAGTGCATGTAAATAAGTAACCAGACTGTGATATTTTTTATTTCATACAAATTCTTACAAAAATACTAACTAAATTACAAACTTGTCAGCACACACTTTTTATTCAGTTGGTTGATGTATGATGATACATGTTTTGTGACCCTTTAAACTGTTGATAGTTGTACTTTGCATGTAATTAGACTTGAAGTATTATACTAATTGTGAAAGTATATTTTGGTGGACCTTTTTGTTACATAAGCTATATAAATCTATTCTTGTTTTTTAAAAATGTACTTGTTCTGTTTTTTTAGGTTCTTATTTCACAAATATAGTCGAGCACTTACTACCATGGGGTTTCAGCAGGGGAGTTAACATTCGAGGAGCTCCATATGACTTTCGTAAAGCGCCAAGTAAGTGTTTAAGAATAATATAAGCATTGAAATGAACTGTAGTAATTTGTCTGTGAAAAACTGATATTCTATTAATATTACTACAGCTTTCAACAGTAAGAATGTTATTTGATAATGTTCTTCATGTGTGCAGTTTGAAAAAATCTATATTCATACAAGTAGCATTTTTGATAAAGTACTCATGTTGTTTGACTATAAATCTATAGCAGAATAATTTGTAATTTACTAAAAATTTCAAAACATTCTGTAAATATTTAAAAATAAATTTTGATATGAAATTAACACTTTTATGGAGGATTCATTTACACCTCACCTCTTATAGTTCTTCATTGCATTGTGTTTGGTTTTTGATGAAATGTTCATGTGCATTTTTTTTAAATAGCTGCTGCCTGTTGTCATTTCCTGCAAAAACTGAAATTAATTCATTAAAGACTCTTTTGTTTATATATACCATCAGAAATATTTTTTTATTGTGCCCAGTTTTGCATCTTTAAAGTTTGATTAATTTAATTTGTTCTATTAATGATATATTGCTGAAATTTTAACAGTGCCTTTGTGCATATATTTTTGTGATACTTTTGATGTGTGAATGCTCCATTTTGATTATTAAAAACAACCTTTTAATACTGTGCAAGCAAAATTAAAACTTTGACTTTAATATTTCTTTAATTATTGATCAAGTTTTCCTAAGAATTTCTATAATTGGATTGTTTTTCAATTAGTATTTTCATACAATATTATTTTAAAAAATTCACTGTTTTAAACATTTGAATAGTTCAACATAGTTTGGTAATCAAGAAAGCATAGTAGTCAGACATGAGCTTTATTTACAGTTTCTTACTTTCACAAATTTTATTTGCCTAGGATGTTTTCAGTATAGTTCTGAAATAGAGGTGAAATTCGTTTTGGTTTGAAAAAAAATCTTGGAGGTCCAACATCTATGATTTATTAATGACCTTTCAGTTGTATCCTATGAAAGCATATATAATTTGTACTCATGAAATCTTCACAATACTATGGCAGTTTCTGCATAAGACAATTATAGATTTCTCTGTAATTCACTTGAGCTACTTGGAAAAGTGGTTTCACAAGTGCCAGAAATAATTATGTCCATCACTGCAGTCATTCCTCCAGTGGCTCAACAGTAAGTCTGAAGGCTCATAATGTTTAAAACTGGGTTTTGATACTCATGGTGGGCTCAAAACAGATGGTCTGGTGTGTAATTTTATACTTAACAGGCAAACTCAAAACATGTTTATTTCAACCAAGATCATCTAAAGGCTTGTAATGCATAGTTTATTTTGTTACTAACGTAAACCATCATATAGAAATCACAGTTGTTTCTTCTGAAGTTACATACATATTACTGATACTGTTGGTAAATTTGATATGGATAAATGTGTCGTAAAGCTAGTATTCTTTTTTTTTTTTTCTATTTTTATTGAAGCATTTAATGTGAAACATTATTCAAGTCACACATTAAATGCACGCATGTAGGAAAATGAAAACAGATTCAGTATAAAAGCTTATTTTACTAAAACAATCTGACAAGAAATCTCACAATTAACTTTAAACATTGAGTTTATTCTGCATGCCTAAAATAAATGAGAAAAAAATGAAAATAGTGGAAGTTACTGAAATGATATTCAGTAACATCATTGTTATCTGTGATGGGCATTGACTACATAGAAGTTTAAGTTTATTTTGAATGGCAGTGTTGTTGTCAGTACATTGATTTTTGGCCTTGAAAAGGTGGGAATAGGGTGGAAAAGAGGAGTCCAAGAAACAAAGTAAATAATAAATGAAAATGGAAGAATTATAGAAACTTTGTAATCCCCAAGAACAAAATGACTAAAAAAATATTCTTTAATATTGTTACAGTATAGGTTAACATGGGCTCTCAAAACATTGATGAAGATAACTTTACCAGCTTTTACAATATACTTTTTGCTGAAGATCTACATTTCTAAAGAGTTCAGGATTGTAGGTTTTTTGTTTCTTTTCTACCTGATTTCTTAGCACAGAATGTTTCATCAGTAATATTTTTCTGATTTTTAATTTGTAGATGAGTTACAGTTCTATCTGAAAAATGTTGTAAGGATGGTGGAAGAAACATACTATACAAATGGAAATAAGGTGTTGCTGATATGTCACAGTTTGGGATGTCCAGTAATGTTGTACATGCTTAACAAACAGTCACAGACATGGAAAGATAAATATATTCGGGGGCTTGTTTCTCTTGGAGCACCTTGGGGAGGAGCTGTCAAAGCCTTGAAGGCATTTGCTTCAGGTAGTTTTTTTTATTACCACTGTAATTGTTTATCACACAATTTTTGTGACTGAAGGCATGCTTCTAGAGCTCTTCCTTTGCTGCATATTTAATTTAATGTGTGCAAGTACTTGCATTTATAAAGGATAATTTTAAGTGCTAAAATATGTATTAAGTTGGACTTGACCTTGTGATATGTGCACTGCAGTATACGTAATTTTGGGTTCCTGCTATTTATTTCTATTAGGCCAGAATTTGTCTTGAGTTTTGTTTTAACATTTATTACATGTAGTTAAGCTTTACTGTCCTATAAATGAGCTTTGTAGATTTAAACATGTAACACATCTGATTATAATTTGAAATAAAGTTTTTACTAGATACTAGAAATTTGGCTATGATAATAAAATATAGTTAAAACTTGATTAGATGCTATAAATGAAAGTTTTTGTTTATGCTGGTGAGCTGAACTAATTAAAGGGAACCTGTTTAAGTTTGCATTTGTCAATAAAACATTTTTTGTTGCATTCTTTTATTTCAGACCTAGCAGTGTAAAATGCTCATTAAGGTATTTACAGTATTGTGTTAATACTGTAACACAATAGGTTACTGAACAATCTGTTCAGAAAAACTTTAAATGTACACTCTTGATTTATCAAGTAAAGTTGTATAATTACATCCAAAGTTTGGAAGCAGTTTCATGCATTAATACTTAAACTGTGTGTACAAATTTCAAAATGCCCTGTTTAGTTAGGGTCACTAATCTTCAGTGACAGTAAATATATAACAAAAACATTTTCTTAATTTAAGACGTAATAAGAAAAACAATATGCATTGTCGTCTGTGTAATCTCTCTCTCTCTCTCTCACACACACACACACACACACACACACACACACACACACACACACACACACACACACACACACACACACAACACTTCCATAATTGGCATATGATAACATTAGAACTGTTATTAATGTTAGTTTTGAACGCCACACTGTATATTTTCAAAAGTTCGTTGATTGCAATAAACTGCAAAATTAATTATAAACTTCAAAATATGCTTATTTTTAGATTATTTTGCATGAAAATGTTTTGAATTGGCAGTTTTTTGGCTATGGCAAAGCATAGTTGATTGGGTTACCAAAATCCTCATCTTCTATTTTTGCCTATGCTCTAAATTACTGTGAAAGGTATGATAATTGTACTAATTATGTGATGGCAATGTTGGATGACTAATTTCAGTTATTGCTTATCATAACATATATATCAGAACATCGTGCTTACCTATTTAAGCATAGGTCATTTGTCTCTTACATCTTCTTAATGGGCATAGTTAAGGATAAACATATGGATAACAAGGTCCCATTTGATCCTTCAAGACTTTCCTTGCATGCCTTATCTTAGAAAAGTAAGAAGTTAAACCCCACCATTTATTTTTACAGGTAATTATCAGTCCTTTCTGTATAGTGTTGGCTTGCATTCAGTGCTACTGATGACAACTCATTCCATAAGCCATCAACATTGTAACAAAAATAAAATTACATTAAGTGAAGCCTAGTCTGTCTTTCCAAGTCTTGAATTTGTGATCCCCTGTCCTGCTATTTCTAGAATACACAAAACTGTGTCTAGTTAAGCAGCAGCAGTCATGGGAAATTTGTTTGAAAAAAAACTAGACAAAGTATGAATTTGTTTTTTATGGTAAGACTTCTTACAGAACATCAATTGAATAATGAATGTCTCAATACTGTTACACCAACTGAAATATATTGTACAGTTATTTATAAATTACATTAATTTAGGTTATGATTGTTCTGTTTTGTTCTTTGCATATGCTATTTGTATGATGTTTCTTACTTTACTTGGCCAACCAAAGTGTTATTTCCTTCAAAATGAAAATTTCTATAAAGCTGAGAACCAAGGTGAAAGCCTCATTATCAATTATAAAGCTGAATTTTGTGCACTGTTCAGGAGGTTTATTACTTGGTACCACTGTGTTTTGTCCACTCTTATAGAATCATAGCCTTCATCACAAATAGTTATTTAATATAAAAGCCATATAAATCTATAGTTAATTTTTTCCCCTTTTTTATCAGGAGAAAATTTGGGTGTTTCTGTCATAAATGCAATTACAGTAAGGAGGGAGCAAAGAAGTAGTCCTAGCCTGGCTTATCTCACCCCATCTGATAAATTCTGGTCAAATGATGAAGTTCTTGTTATGACAGCAAGAAAAAACTACACAGTGAGGAACTACTATGAATTTTTCCAGGATATTAATTTTAATGATGGATGGGAAATGTGGAAAGACACTCATCATTTGACATATGATTTGGAACCACCTGGTGTTGAAGTTCATTGTCTTCATGGGGTTAATGTCAGCACAATAGAACAGTAATGTATAGTTTTTCTCTTTAGTAGAATACTATTAGTAAACTTGTAGATCCTTTTCTAAATTAATGATTTGTCTAGCTCTACATTGTTTGGATATGACTTGAATGTGTGCACACCCCATGTTACATACCTCATTGTAGTATTTATTATATCACTAAGCATGGTAGTGATGGACTGGGAAAGAAATTGCTGATGCATGATGAGTGTTGTTCATCATGCTTCAAAATCTCTCTTATAACTTTGTAAGAGATTTTTTATAAAAAACTAACCCAAATTTGGAAGTTTTCAAAAGCTTTTGAGATCTTTTCTTTAGCTAAAAAGCATTGCTAAAGTCCAAAAACCATTGAGTAGTGTAATGGTCAAATGATCTACTGATTATTCTGGTTCAGGCTTCAAAAGGGTTAGCTTACCGACATTTGATGTTGTTGCAATGATCTGCATGCCAGAATGTTGCATTTTAACTTGATGAGTTCAGACGTAAAATAGTATTTCATTAACTTCAGTGTATAATGTTTATCACGTCAGGTCAAAACTGTTGCCATCAAAATGACTGCCATTCATTTTAAAATATTCATTGGTATAGTTTAAGCAACTAGAGGATCAAGTAAAGAAAAAAAGATATTAAAAAAATAAAGATGACATAGGAATGTCAATGTCAACAATACAGAAATGAGGTAGGGATGAATATACAGGACCATACAAAAAAAATATTTTTATAAATAGCCACTGAATCAATGTTAGAAGCTTGTTGAAATTATACATTGTAAGACTTTGTACCATTTTTTTAGTATAAATGCTTTTATACAAATCTGAATTAATGAAAGGGAAATGAATTCAACATTTAGTTGTAGATAAGTTTTTCTTGAAATTATTTGACAACTTATACATGGATTTTTATATTGTTTTGTGTATTTATCCCCACCTGGTTTATGTACTTTTTGGCATTGCCATTCCTACATCATTTTTGTTTTTACTTTTTGATTAATAAAAATTAACATGTGGTTGCATTGTAGTCTTCCAATTACTTTACAATACTTGAATGCACTTGGTGCTACAGTATAGTGATGGGTTGTTTTTAAAATATGACATGGGTTATAGTGTTAAAATATATTTAATTATGTGAGTATTCAAAGAAATGAAGTAGACCTGTTGTATTTTACATTCTTGCATTATTTCTATTTTAATGATAGTCAAGTTTCTAAGTAACCTTTTCATGCAAAGAATGTTTCACTTAAGTCAGGTCTACAAAGGATTGATCTTGGATCTTCATGTAACAGGCCAGACTTTTCAGTGTTTGTATAAATAATGCATAACATGTTTATCAGAACTTCAAAAGCTGTAAATAAATAAATTTCAGCACCTCATATGTGAACAGATTCTATACATGTTTTTATATATATATAATTATTAAATGACTTGCATAGTATTTTTTCTTTTATCAGTTTGAGCTATGCCAAGGACACCTTTCCAGACACCCAACCAACTATTACTTATGGAAATGGTGATGGAACTGTTAACCACAGAAGTCTTTTAGGATGTGTGCACTGGATAGGAAATCAGAGTCAGAAAGTTTACCATAAGGTTTTTGAAAATGTAGACCACATGGGCATCCTTCGTCACTCAGCAGTTTTAGAATACATCAAATACTTAGTTGTTGGTGTATGATGAATACAACTTAAATGGGACAGAAGAATTGTGTTGGTTAAGCATTAAAATGACTGTGTTTTTGTATTCATTGTTTAAAAAACTTAACAGTCTCTAACTTGAATAAAACAGTTCTGTTTGTTTACTCACTAAAACTAAAACAGGATGACATTGTGATTGCAGTAATTATTTTTCATTTCTACTACTATGATTCTTTTTCTCTGTTTAAAAAGTATGTAAGTGTTAAAATGATTTTTGGCTTTTTTTCTCTCTGTATTTAAGTAATTAAGGTAACAACAGAAGCAGTAATAAGATTAACTATGGTGAAGCAACTAGAAGGTATTATTGGTTTGTACAAAATATAAAATACATTTCATGCAGTGTCATTTGTTTAGAAATAACAATATTCAAATTTCTGTAGTCCTGTTTATTTGGAGTAAGTAATATAAATTTAATTTTTGATTTAAACTGAAGAAATAAAGCTTTTGTAATAGAACATTCTGGAGAAATATGTATAAAGTTTTGTTTTACATTTGGTGTTTTTTAACAAACAAATTTTTAGTTTTTTGTATGAAAAGATTTGCAGCATTTACTGTGGAAGATAAAGTTAAACTATGGAAGCTAAATAAATTTTAAAATACCACAGGAATATCTTCCATTTGCTTCTTCTGTGTCTCCAGTTATATTTATTTTGTGCAGTATTTTAAAAGGAGCAAAAATTAAAAGGTGGAATACACATACAAATATATGGTAGAAAAATAATACAAAATCTATATCACCAGAGAAATCACTTTTTTAAGATTCAATGAGCAAGTTTGAACTTTGACTAATAAAATTTTGAGTTTATATTTTGCATAAATTTAAATATAGTTAAATTATAATATAACCTACCTCATACATAATTTGTTATTAAATTTCTAACTTGTACCTCATTAGAATAAAGAAAATCATTTATTGTTTTTCTGGGTAGAAAATACTTTCAAAAGTACATTACCAAAAGTTCCAGAGTATCAGAATAATTACTTGAAAAACTTCAACAGTACTAACAAAAATGTCAGTGGCCATTATCTAATGTCATAATGCATTAAAAGGTTCTAGTTTACTGGGGAACCTAAACATCTAAATGTAAGCCTGTGTTAGCAGATGTAGCTGTAATGTTTTGAAATTGTAGGATTCATTCTAAAAGAGTAGAGTGCTTTTGGTTCTTATAGCTTGTACTTGTAGCAGGTTAAATGAGTTATAGACACAAGTGATATTACTAATGTAACAATAGTATTATCGGTAAAGATTAATATATTAGAAATTTGTCTTCCCCCTAACCCTAAATATATATTTCTTTAAATGTTACATTTAATATTTCTATGAAAATAGTAATTAAATATTTTGGTTAAATGTATGAATACTAATTTAATGATGCATATTGAAGTAGATTATTTTTTCTCATGTATCATTTTCAAAGCTGTATTCACTGGTAATTGTTCTAAAATCTGTGAAAGTTTTATATTTAAGACACTTTACATGTGAACTTACATACATACACATTTCTGTTTTTTGATACTTTTAATATAATTGCATTCTTAATTCAACATAAAGGCTCCTTCTTAACTTTGAAAACAGTTTTTGTAGTTTTAAGCTATTTCTTAATTCTGTAATTAAGTGTTAATGCTGTCTTATAAACACTGGAAAAGAGAAGGTCATGTCCATACAAAGACTCCAAAGGTTAAAATTGCATGTAAACTTTCAGTGTAGATGCCAGTACACTTAAAGTAGTTTTATATCTGAAATATAGTCCTTTTCTAATACAGTATTTTGAAATATCTATTTTTCCAATATTTGGAATACACACACACACACACACACACACACACACACACACACACACAGTAACTTAACACTGAATCTTCTTTTTTAATTGCTTCTAATAAGAGCATCGTATAAAAAGAGAAATTATCAGCTGGTTATGTTTTAAATTTGAATTTTACATGCTAAGCTGTAGGTTGTGTGATATTAGAACTGTGTCTGAAAACTGCTATATCATCAAATGTTTTGTACACAATGTGGCATGGATATTATGAATGACTTGTGTCTGTGGACATGCTTCTTTACATACATGTAATTTTTTATTACACCTGAAAGAACCATATTTTTGAGATAGCTGGTAAACAGGTATGACCTTGAAACAGTGATAATATTTATGATGTTACATATTAACATAAAGCCCAGCCTATCATTCGATTCATTACTTTTGACTGCTGGACAGGTTTGGAAAATTCCATCCTTATCAGTAATCCTGGACAAGAACAAATCAATAAATTTAAGACTGGGCTTTTTGTTGTCATGGTGAACTGTATGCTATGTACATATAATTTAGGAAGTTTGTTTACTTGTGCTTGAAGCTTTGACAGTAACACTTATATGTGCACTAGTTTATAAAAGATACATGTATGATTTTAATAATAATACTAAATATTCAAACAATATCTAGAAAAGTTATTTTGCAGAAAACTTTAAAACTTGTGTTATTATACACAGTGATGTATTAACAGCTCAACATATCTTACTTTGTCTATAGTTTTAAGAAAATTTGTCATGGCAAAAATTTTTATATAAAATTGTAAAAACTGATGCAGTATAATCACCAAACACTTGAATTCATTAATTGTTGCCAAATGAAAAACAGTTAACTTATCACTTGAAAATTTAAGAAAAAATAGTGTATAACATTGCCATAAAAAATTTTATAAATGATTCACTGAATGGATAATGTTTGTAATATATTTGATGGCAAAATGCTTTGAACAGCATTTGCCAAAATGTTTCACTGGATAGATAATATTTGTAACAATTAGTGGTGAAATGCTTTGAACTTGTGCAAGAAGTTTTCATTCATTCTGATTTTTCAGTAACAAAAAATTAGATTGCTGTTTTCAAAGTGTCTTAAAAGATTCATTAAATATACCTCTTATTTGTGCATTGTGATAAGTAAACTGTAGAAAAGTAGAATATTTTTATTGAATGGGATATTGCTGATTTTTGACACTCATTTAAGTCCTTCTGGTGTTTTAAGTGTGGTGCCACTTGCCTCAGAACCTTCATGTGTATATTGAGAGCTAGGATACTTATAGGCATGAATAGTTTTCATAATTTTATATTCTATTTGCATGCTTTCCAAATTTAGGCATTTCATTTTGAGTAAGGGAGGGATAGTGGTAAAAATTCTGTAGCAAGGAAATATTTCTTTTATTGTGCATCATTTCCTAAAAAAGAAATTGTACTGTTGCTATTTTAGAGTATTGATGTTATAAAGTTTAAACATTACCCTTAATTTTAAGGTACTGTTGAACCTGCATGCAAGGATAGTTTAACTTTTAAAAGTGTAACAAGGAACTGGATGTTAATGCTTAGAAGCAATTAGGTAATTGGATACAATCAGATATAACTAGTATTAGTGGCAACTTGAAATAAGCTGAGTGTTGAGGGGTCATTATGAAACAGTTTGAAAACTTTTTCAGTCACAAGTCGGATGGTGAAGAGAAATGAGATTAGCTCTTTTATGTTAGAAAAATGTCTTGCTAGTCAGCACACTTATTGTTATGATGTGTTAAATTTATAGTACAATTTGTATTATGTATATCTATTATTTGGCATTCTTTTCACCTTGTACATGGTTGCTTTAACAAACTAGGACTAACTTGTGCATTTGGTGTTTTTAACTCTGCATGCTAGTTGAAAAATTGGATTTTTGAATAGTTTTACAAGCAAGCGATTTTAATAATGTACAGTTATTTGATTTAAGATTACATTTAATAAAATATAGTTTGTGGGAGGTTTAAGTGTAATGACTTTTTTATACTATTATTCATGGTTCAATTATAAAGACCAGGATATTTTAAAAATGTTTATTGTTGAGTAATGGAATGACTTCAGTCACTATTTCAGTTAAAAAATTCACAGATATTAGTTTGAATGAAAAAATCGTGTTATTGTTTAATATATTTGTTAAATAAACCATAGGTAGTAACGACATTGAAAGTGCAACAGTAAATTGAGCTACCATAGTACAATCTGCTTCGATTGGTGTCTTTTGTGACATTATATCTCAATAAGACGTTAAATCAGGACAAAGTGGATAATAATTTTTAACAAAATAATCAGTCTTGTCATTTAATTTTGCGCAAAATAACAATCAGAATATTGTGATTTACTGCCATAAGATGTTATGTACCATAATAACTGTGTACTTTCTTCAAAACGTTTCATAGTTGATTTTTCACTTTTATGTTTTAGTTGAAGAATTACTTGCAATAAATAATTATGTTGGAAACATTATAGAATATAACTCGTATTACAAAAAGGTGTTAATGTTGCAGTAGCTAGCTATAAAGTACGTTTCAAAAAGAAGTATTTTTAAGTTAAAAGGTTTTAAAATGTGTTGCTCCGTTTGTTGTACTGGTGTTTTATTAAGTTTTTTTTTGCAGTTTTAATTTTGTGAATACCTAGAAGAAAAACTTTCACTGTGTATACGAAACATGCTTTGAAGAGCTCATGGAGTTGGATGGAGTCATATTAACATGTTGACAGATGTAGTCTGATTTAAAATCTGTGATAAGAGAGATTAATTCAATGTTTGGGTACTTTAAGCATAAAAAAAGTTGTTTTGGCGCATACTTTAATTCCCTTCGCATTTCCTATATTTCGAGTAATTCAACAAATTTCTCTTGCAAAGAATATTGTTAGCAGACTAAAGTCTTGTAAAAGAGATGTCGGGTTTTATTTTACTCTTAAGAAATGTAGTATTACCATATTTCGGTTTGGAATATTTTACTGTTATGGATGAAGGATATTCCTTCAAAATATCTAAAAGTTTACCAATTTCAGGTAAGTAATGAAATGCTGAAATGTTTTATTTTTGCGTGTCTAAAAATAAACGTAGTACTGAGAGAATGGTTTATCTACAGACACGGCACTGACTATGTAGACAGTTTTATTAATATTGCAGTAATTATTTTAACATTCTTGGATTTGTCCATACTTTCTTTTCAGTAATAGGTTTTTATTACACTTACAGTGTGTATTCAGCGCCCATTACCTTGTGCACAATGTTAAATTTGTTATTCATCCAACGAGAAGTAATACAAGTCGCTTTTCTTTTTGTTATGTAAAAACGGTGTTTAAATTACTTGTTATAGTAAACTAGTAGATGTTCCTTCTACCAAGTTGGATTGATCGGGAAATAAATTCTAGAATTTTCACTGTGTCGGTAGTGGTTAACATAATTTATTTTATATTCAACTAATTTCGAATTGATCATTCGTACATTTTAATTAAAAACTTTATTTTCTGTTGGGGTAATTTTTGTTCAAACTATTATAATTTATTTAAGCTTTCATATGATTTTGAACCACTTTTAAACAAAATGCATAATATTAATGACTTCCATTTAGACAGACAACTTCAACCAAAACATACTAACTTAAAACTTGCTTCCAAACATACAAATTAATTGAAACAAGACGGAAAATTACGATTTTTTTCAATTTTTTGCCTTTTATTTCTGAGAATCCAAAAATTACAAATTAATACGTGATATGACCGCCTTTATTTTTCAGAAGATCATTAATCCGCTTTGGCATCGAGTCCACGAGTTGACTGCAATCTTACTAATTTTTGGATCGCGGTACCACACCTCAATTATGGCCTCAATCAGCTTACCTTTCGTAGTACAGTATTTTCCCCGAAGTCTTTCTTTACAAATCGCCCAAAGATTTTCAATAGAATTTAAGTCCGGGGAATTTCCAGGCCAGTCTAGCACCTTCATTCGCGTTGTAGTCATAAAATTCTTCACAAGTTTCGATGTGTGGCACGGAGCCAGATCTTGCTGAAAAATACTAGCTCCATTTGGAAATCTCTTTTTCAATTCTGGAACGACTCTTCTCTGCAAAACTTCGATGTACTGTGGTCCTCGCATCATACCTTCTACGATATGTAAGCCTCCGACGCCATAGTAGCTGAAAAAGCCCCAAAATATCTTCAAAGGGATGTTTTACGAACTGATTGATGTGAGATTCTCAAAGTTTCTCACTTGGAGATCTACGAACATGCAGACGTCTTTGACCCTGTACGAAGAAATGAGTCTCGTCACTGAATAACACTTTCCTCCATTGTTCTTGCGTCCAGTTCTTGTATTTCAGACCCCATTGATACCGCTTTTTCTTCATTGAGTTGGTAAGAAATTGTTTTTTGACTGGTCTCCTTGCCCTTGTAACGCAATTTCGAATGATGTAATATTCCTTAAAATTTCGTCATGTATCCCAAAAATAGATCGACCGTACTGCAAAACACAGCTAATGACGCTGTCTGTGTGAAAAAATGGCTATTAAAGGAAATCAACGGGTCCAGCGAGCCTACCCGGGCTGCCATGCTGAAAATATTGTAAAATGACCATTCGTTTTAATTCATTTGCACAAGGGTGTAAACGTTTGTAATTGGAAAAAAAGTATATGCATTATTCGTTTTGAATGAAAATAAATAATAATAACAACAACAAAAAAGCTGCTTTGTGTGTGTCGTCGAGACTATTGGGTTTCAAGTTTAAACTTAACACCAATTCAACTGCATATATAATTCCTTCCTATCTTACAATTTTCCTGAATGTCAAGTATTACCACAGAGATTATTCAAGAGTAAATGTCAGCTCTTTCACGATATCCTTACTATTACACAGTAGCAGTGAGGTTTATTGATCTGTTCAATTTATATATTCTCTCATTCTTGTTGACTGTGATTCTTATATGTTAAAAAGGGTAAATACCTAAGTCTAAATCGTTAAAAACAGGTGAGTACCAATGAGTCAAGTGGGTAGTATTTTAATGAAATGTCATCTTGGTACTTTGAGTTGTTAAAAAAGTTGCATTTTGATCAGGATCAGAGAGTCTGTTTTAAAGTGAAAAATGTATGTTGCTCTACTTGAAAATGTTCATAAAATAGATACCTGTAATCTGGCCAACACTGTGTAGTGTCGAGTCCACAGTAATACTGAAATCGATATTTCTTGTTTTGTGTGTTTCATGTATGATTTGCTACAAAATGGAGTTTTCCTCTTTTGTCCAATACCATTCGCTACTGTCGACTGAAGGTCTTCGGAGCGCCTTTCTTGTCTCGCCTATCTGGCAGAATGATGACTAAGTATGATCAGTTAAAGGAAGCAAAAGTATGGAGCAACACGGTCCAGTGGCTAGCGTTTTGAAATTGTAATTTAATGGTTGCGATTTCGTGGTGTACTCGCGAGATGTTATGTTCAATTGTTTTGGTATAGAGTAGCAACAGGTAGATGGGGGACTACTTTATTATGGACTTTGCATCCAGTCCCGTGGGTGTCACAGTTTGCTTGTGCCATTTAAAATGGATTTTAGCACAGACTCCAATGTATTGATTTACGAATATTATGTAACATATTTCTAAAGGTTAGAATTAAGTGTTTACCGAAAAAAATAGGAAAAAACAGAGGTTCACTTTTATAAAGTTAAAAGAATGTTTGAAAGCAATGTTAATCATTGCTACGAAGTCTATGTTAGAATCTGCGTTACAAACTGATACAAATACTGGTTTTTAGCGTCTGTTTCATACGTTCATTGTTTACAACTATTAAATTATTTTAACTGAAACTTGTTTAAACTGTAAGAGATTCCAAACAACAGTTTTAATGAATCATTCGTAATCTTTAAATACGAATATACAAGATAAGGTCGAAGATAGAGGTATAATTTTCCCATAAGTAAGGTCTTCACAGCCATATAAAAGTTAAACTAGAAGTCTACAAGTTTGTTTTGGTTTGATTTAGTGCAAAGTAAGTAAACCATCTGTGTTCTGTACAACACCGGGAATCAAACCACAAACTTTAGAAAGTTGCAACTACCTAAACTTAGCGTTGACACATGGGGACAACCAACAAGAAAATAACGTTTGACTATAAAATGGGCTGAAATGAGTTAAAATAATATAATAATTTTAAAAGTCTTATCGAAAAAAGAATAATTAACGAAGGTGCAAAATTACGTTTTAATCTTGTTGAAAATAAAATTGGCCTTTTGAACTTATTTTAGTATGTGTCGTTATTAATTTCAAACGTCTTATCGAACAATAATAAACGCACGAGCTTACGTTTCAATTGGGGCTCGGTAAGACCAGGTCATTAGGGCACTCGATTCGTAATTTGATTCTCGCAGGTTCGAATCCCTGTCACACCAACTGAACTTAAAATTGACCACTTGAACTTATTTTAGTATGTCCCATTCTTTGTTTCTGAATTTCGCGCAAAGATACACGAGGGCTATCTGCGCTAGCCATTCCTAATTTAGCAGTGTAAAACTAGAGGGAAGGCAGCTAGTCATCACCACCCACCGTCAACTTTTGTGCTACTCTTTTACCAACGAATAGTGGGATTGACCGTCACGTTATAACGCCCCTATGGCTGAAAGAGTGAGCATGTTTGGTGTGACGGGTATAAAGAAAGGCTAGTATCTAATGGTTACGAGATGGCTGGGTTATTAACTTCTGTTGTTTCTTTAGTTTTTACTAGTGAAGATTTAAGCGGCTCAGTCCTTTGCTCCTTTTATTTTACATCATTAGCATAAATGAAGAAAAGGTCAATAAATTACTTGAATTTACAGGTGATATTATAATCTTGGATGTTATTAGTACCGAATAGGATACTACTGATTTCGAAAATGAATTAGATCATTTAATGAGTTGGACAAATAAATGATAAATGAGTTTTTTATCATAATAAATGCAAGATAGTGCATGCAGGCTATCATAATTTGAATTATAAATATAATTTGGATGGGAATAACCTTAACAGTGTTATGAAAGAAAGGGATATTGGTGTAATAGTTGATCAGTCTCTAAACCCATCCAAGCAGTATGCTGTTGCTAGTAGTAAGGCAAATACAATTTTAGGTTATATCTACAGAAATATTTAATAGAAATCTAAATAGGTTATTATTTCATTGAAGAGGTCAATAGTCAGGCCACATTTGGAATATTGTGTTTAGTTCTTATCTCCTTACATCACGAAACACATTGAATTGTTGGAAAGAGTTTAGGGAAGGGTTACTAGAATAGTACTGTGGTGGAGGGTTGTCATTCAAGGATAGATGAATTCTCAAATTTTTTTCTCTTGAAAAAAAAAAGTTAGAGGGTATCTGATTGAGGTGTTTTAGGTTGTAAAGTGTTAGTACATCATCTCTTTCCGTATTCAACAGTGAGAATAGCAAAACTAGGAAACAACTATAAATTTTAGTAGGATAGGAGTCATCTACAGTAAAAAAAAGTGTTCATTTTTCTAACAAGTTGGTTGGATTTTGGAAGGGATTGTTTTCGGATGCTGTAAAAGTAGTAAATTTACGTGAGTCTAAGAAGAAGCTTAATAATTATATGAATATGGTAAGGACTTGCTTTAATATTTTTTACTTATTTTCTTTTAATTGTTTTATTTGAGTTCGCAGGATGAAACAGCCGAAATAGACCAATAGGTATCACGCTGTTCCAAAACATTATGCTACGTAAGATATGTTGCATAAATAGTTGCAACTGTAATGACTTATAACATTTAACTATTGAACTATTATTCATAAACATTGTCATGTCTAGGGATGATACACACATTCCTGTCTTAGATTCCCTCCATCCTGAACAAAAATGATAAAACGACAAAGATACAACCCTAAGCATATGATAATTAATATTACATTACATGGCAGGTATTCCTTTATAATAGATTTGTTATATTGCATGAATACGAAGTGACGATGTATAGGTTAATGTACTCCGTAATTCGTTTATCGAATAAAACACACAATAGTCAGGCCATCTGACTATTAAAAAAAATCGTAAACTGAGAATGCACTAATTTACTTGTGGCATTTTAACAAAACACCAGAAATGCCATTAATATGACAACCATCACAAGAACCTCATTTTTCTGGGGTAATAACAATAATTCTTTTACCTGCAATAAGAAATGTATGAGCAGTTAAGTAATTACAATACCTCAAAATACAACTACGTAGATTTTGCCATGTTGACGGATAGAGGATCTCATTCCTTACCACCTTGTACTTAATATATATTTTTATATGCCTGTTCCAAAATGTGAATGAACATTCATACTGATCCTTTTCGTTTTGTCACAGCACTGAACATAATTCTACGTTGGATAATTTATCAACTGTCATAACTGAAAAATTAGTTACTTATGACCAATAGAAAGAGAACTTACGATGACATCTTTTACAATACCAGTTGAGGAATAAAGCATGAAATAGAATTAAAGGTGATATTCAGACTAAAACATGCAGGATAAATTTTACGTGACAGTTAGCGCCTTCATCAAAACGCCTGAATATATAACAAATTTTTACTGCTGTTTTCTTTCTGGGTGTTGCAATACATACCTTAATATAATTAAAATATAAATCTAAAATCAGAATTTAAAATATGAGTTAGATCCAGTTAGGTGAAGGAATATTCCTGGATGGTTACACCTTTCAGCGGGGACTTGTCGAAGTTTTATTATATCCTTAATTATTTACAATTAAGAGATGCGTTACTGTGCTAAGTTTGCTGCCTGTTTCCCAAAGTGCACAAACATTGACATAAGCCACCGTATTATAACTGTATGAACTATGTGAGCAAATGTAGATATACCAATATTGTTTGCAGCTGCCTGGTCATGACGGTGTGATCACCTAACAGAAGAAGCGCAAATACATTTACTTGTATGTTGTGGAAGAATTTTCAATTTTTTCTTTGCCCATACAAGTTACGTAACAATAATCTTAGACATAATTCCTTAAAAATATAAGCCATTTCATGCGTTTTAAAGTATCTGTCATTCATCATTTGTTGTATTTAATTTTTGTCACTTTTTCATTCTTTGATCACTGATCCTTTCTTTTTATTTACTTTTCTCACGTTTGCAAAATGTCAGCTTCAAACGTTTTCGAATAATGCAACTGAAATAAACACAACATAACCATAGAAAACACCCAAATACTAAATAAAGAAACAAACATAAATAAACTCAAAATTAAAGAAGACTTACTTATACAACAACTCAAGCCCAAAATAAACCAATACAAAGGAACACCATTATACCTATATTAATAAACATAATCCAACATTTAAGCACGCCCTCTATATTCCTACACTCAATTACACAATCGCCTTCAAGCATGTGGTCAGCTATAGGTCAGTTACCTCCTTTTTTTCTTTGTGAACCTGATGATGACCGAAGAAGGTCAAAACGTCGTTCGCTCTTCTACATAGTGCTTTCTATATTCATACCAGCCGTTTTTACACGTATAAGTTTTTCTTCCAGTTAATATATTATATCTATCTTTTAGCACTCTAGAATTTAATTAATCGAATGTCAAAGTTACAATCAGATAGTTAATACCTGATTAAATTGTAATTGGATTGCATATACTTAAATCACAAAAATACTTATTAAGTTAGGGATACAGATTGAGTAACTGACTAAAAATTACCTATAGCAACGGTCAGGAAGTTGGATGTGGTCTCTAAATGTGGAATACTTTTATTTTTACTTAGTTGTAATCATATTACAGCCATTATTTTTTAAATCTCTTTATTCTAGTCAGGGACAGTTTTATGGTTATATTTCAGTGTTAAATAAAACTAATTATTCGCTAAAAGATTTAAACTTATATTTTATTACTATTACTTAAGTAACATCTCTAAAATATTTAGAAATTAACTTATCTTTTCTGCATACAAAAGTTTATAAAACTTCTTAGAAAATATTTTTTGTATTAATTTTTACAATTTAATATTTCATGTTTAATGTAAGCAGACAAATAGTAAAATAACAATAATTTCCGATAATAGAAAATTACCATTTATTAGTAAAATTATGATTAAAGTACTTTTATTTATTTTACTCCTACAAATCGAATACGTCACTCCTTTGCAATATAGCTATGTTAAAATAAGACTAGAAACGAAACAAAAGAACAAACTACATATAGCGCAATCTAGTGACATTCAAACAATTTATAAAGTAATAAGCACGCATAATGAAATACAAGTGTTTAGTAAATATGTGTACAAATATTCAAGAGATGTCTGCACTGATTATATTTAATTCTGAGCTGTTGTACTGCAGAGAAGCAGCCAGTCAACAGCACCTACTGCCACCCTTTGTGCTATTTTACTTTTATCGTTGGATTCGCTTGCTTGTTTGTTCATATGTTTGCATTTTCAAAAACAACCCTTATAAAAAATCCTGGTTGTGTTTTATGATAATTTGAAAATAAAACAGTAGCAAAATACCGTTGAAATAGTGAAACTGTTGCCAAAACATTATATTATGGATAAGAGAGCTAGAGAAGCAGAAACGAGCCTCAAATTTTGAGAGCTTAACATGGGGATATACCGTTTTAAAATATGAATTTTAATTATTTTTATTTATTTGTTGTAGAACAAAGCCACATTGGGCTATGTGCTATGTCCACTGCGAGGGACCTAACCCCAAATTTTAACATTGCAAGTCGTGTAGACTTAACGTTTTCTAACTAGGAGATTTTTAAACGTATAGAGTACATAGAAATCTTTTGCGCGTTTCACAGTCATATACACAGCCCAAACCAAATGAGTTTTATAACGGACAAAATGGAATGGAATTCCTCAAAACGCGAGTCGGAAAATGTATGTTTTATGTAAGACGTATAAACCAACAAGACAATGTCTTAACTATGACGAATTGATCTTACGTAAATAAAATGCAATGACTTCTTAAGATGTATTTTTAAAATACTAACATACAAAAACAATACATTCATGTTCGACACTAAAATGTTTCTTCTCAACACATTATGTCAATTACAAAAGTAAACAGTTCTATACTGTAAAAAACTACTGTTTGTGATATGTAGCCTATTTAAAAACAACTCAATGATTGCAACAGGTAGAGAAACAATACTGCGAAACTTTATAAATTCGATTTCAAACATAGCCTAAACAGACTAGTAATTTTTATTTGCCAAGTTACTGTTATCTTTAGATTATGCTACTCCAAAAACTGATTTGCACTCCAGTGTTATACCTACAAAATTTACCATAAGGAAGATGATATATAAACTGTCAAGTATGTCACGCTGGGTATGTATCTTGATGCGAGTCTTTTTTAATCATTGTAATACGCAGCCAATTCTTAAGGCATATCAAAGCATAAAAAGACCATTGTAACTTTATAACATGTAGCAGCAAAGAAAGACCAATTTGATCAGATTGTCAAATTCATTTAACAACTGTCAAATTTGTGGCTGTTGAGTATTAAAAATCAATCAAACCATCCTCATTTTTTTGGAAATTCTTTCCCTGGCTAAATTACCCTCGAATTATTAATAACTGATGTTAAAGCCTCTGCCCATTAATCTTGTTCTATCACTGGACGCAGTGTGTTACTCTCAGAATTCCAAGAAGTAATATTTGCTGACACAGAACCTGATAAAACTTTCACATTTAGGCCGCAATTTGCATACTCTGTTAGTTGAAGTGTCATGGAAACTTGGTTGATACCAAATTCAAAGCTTTATAAAATTCACTTTTCTAAATGATTTGTGATTGTCTTATCTGTCTTTTTCATTGAACTGACGTTTCGCATACTCTTTTTACTTAAGATGCCTCTCACTTATGTTTGAGTGAAACATATTTTCATTGCCTTGTTAATCAAGTCAAGAACAGAATCTTCTTGTCTCCGTACATCGATTCTTTTTGTATCAAGTTTTATGCATTTCAATGCGCCGAAATTAGTTATGACGTCAATACGTAGGCGGAAATGGGGGGAGGTGACGCTTTATGTAATTATTAAGCATATGCAAATATTATATATATATATATGAATAATTAATATATAATTTACTCTTTTCTGATTAATATTAATGATGATTGATATACAAGTGGTATGCAAGTTCATGAATATCTAGTTAATATTTCATTAATTAAATGTCAGCTAGCTAATAAATATGTAACTGATAAGCACATTATAATTAATTAATATGCAAATAATAATTAATATTCACGTTTTAATACCTAGTTATTTTTTATTAATTAACATTTTCAGTTGGGTTATTCTTTTATTATATAAAAATTCCAATACTTTAAAGCAGATATTGTTAATATATGTCAGTTAAGTCACAGACTTAATAACACTTAAAGAAATGGTAACAATGTATGTCTTAAAAAAAACCAAATGGTGTTTCTATAGGGATGTCAGCGATATTATTAATTCCATAAAACTGCACAGAGAACTTAGTTTATCTCAGATGATTTTCATAGTTTTTATCTATATGTCTTTCTGTATTACATGTGTTTTATGAAAGGTGGTTGGCGCTTGTATGGGCAGGCAGTGTTCAGGAATACTAACCTTTGCTCTGGGCATTAATTAAAGCTGCACGTGAATACATGAAAGGAATTATAGCCGGAGCTCAAAATGAATTTTAATGTGTGTTTGTGAATGTGTTTTAAATGTTCTAAATTACAATATTCCTATGAAGAACATATAAAAGCAGAAACTTAGACGACACAAGTCATTATTGTGAGAGTTAGCTGTTGAAAAAACATCAGCTAAACAGAAAAGAAACCAACTAATGCAGAAAAGGTGGATTTATACCATTACTCCTAGCACCAATACTTTCATTATTTTGTGGTTTGGCAGGATGGGCTATTGGAATAAATAAAATGATGGAACACACAAAACAAATGATTTTCATTCCCAAAGAACTGATACACACCATAAATAAACCTAAAGATTACGAAAGACCACTATATAAAATATTAAACTCTATAGATAAATACTTGAATTCTGTTATACAAAATGACATGTTACTTGTGGATGGTAAACTAGGCCTTCCATTCACAAGCACTGGAACCTGTTAAAATTACAATGGAACCACCAGCGCAAGAAAGTTTAGAGATCACTGAAAGCTTTTATCAGAATATAAGAAGATAACTAAAATATTATTAAACCTAATACATTCCAGTGAGGATCTAACATGGAATAATCGAGGAGAATTAGTGATTAGTGGAAGGTCCATTCAAACAGTAACATAAACGATCTGATACTACGAAAATGAAAGAATTTTAACCCCATAGAATTGAAAGAATTTGCAAAACAAATATCGTATATGAATATTCCACAAAAAGTTGTCGAAAATGCAAATAGGTAAATATATACAAAATATATATATTTTGCTATAAATATATATATAACATGCTATAAATGTTGAAAGATCCAAACTTTCTGCGTCTAAATAGGTTCATTTTTAATAATGTAGTGATTTATTATTTATTCCTTTGTTTGTTGACTGTTGTCACGGGTTGTTGTCAATCTGTTAACCATAGTAGTATTTTGAGCTGTCTAAAAAGTAACTTTGTGTATTGTAAAGGTTAAATGATTATTAATGTTGGAGACAATGTTGATGGTAAACTAAATAAGATTAGTATGTTAACTTAATATAATATATCACTTCTAATGTGGATCAGACAATACACTTTATTTTTTATAATCCTATACATTCCTATTTTGATCTGTGGAAGTGCTAGATAAATCCACCATACTAAAACATGTCAAAGATTGGTGATGTCTTCAAGATACGTACACTCTACATAAACTACTAAGGTATAAATTTTAAAGAAACCAGGTAATCATTTGTGATCCGTGATGACGAGAAAACCCACTTGTAGAGAAAAATATATATGTAAAAACGGCTGGTATGGGTAGAGAAAGCTCTATGTAGAGGAGCGAAACGTTGTTTCGTTTTTACAGGTAATCATTTCAGGGGTCGATGGCCAATGGTAGGCTGATGTGATGAAACTGTCTAATTTAAATCACTATAAAAATCAATTTAAGTATTTACATGAATTGGTGTATTTTCTAAGTATGCATAGATTGTCCTGTTCATAGTTAAGAAAGGTGCGACACTTTGAATGCTTTTAACATATTTTAAAATCGTTTAAACTTCAAACTGTTACTGTTTTATTATTTACTAATAATCTGTTTTAACGTCCTCTCAAGGAACAAGGCTTTCAATTCTTTACAACACATGATGAAACAAAAGAACCAACAGTAGAAAACAGTAATCACATTCTTAAAAACAGAACGATTATATTTATCATGAAACTTACAAATATATCGCTTTTGAAAAATCTATTATCAATAATTTCATTACAGTATCAAAATAAAGCCATTTTATATTAATCATACTAATCAGTTTATGGTGTAAAAAACAGTTTACAAATTGACCACAAAAGTAAACTTCTGATCAAATGTAACCACAGAAGAGTTAGTAAAGTAAAACATCATCAAGTTAAAAATGTGTATATGCCTGAACGGACAAAAAACATATTTACAATTAAATAAGAAATTAGAGCAAAATCATCCAGTGTATAATTTGCAAGACTATTTGTGAGAAAAACTGATTGGAACACCTTATGAACCAAAATTTCAACGAGTTATTAAGTCCCTTAATGGCGTCTATAATGTGTGAAACATATTATATGAACGAGGAAAGCGTTAAAACAAACGGCATTTCGTAAAATGGAAAGGATATCCTTATAAGGTTATTAGCTGGGTTCCTTAAACAGAGTTAAATTGCCTGCAATCATCAAGTGATAAACATAACTCCATCACTCGTTATTAGGCATGGAACAACTGTTTGTGATATTATCTGGCAGTTGTTCTATGAACTGTTCTTCCAACAATATTCTGGCAAACTATGTAACTCATCTTCTGAGATCTAGTTACCTCAGTGGTTTATGGGAAGTGGCCTTGGCTAAACTATAGTACCTATATAGCTGGCATAACATACCTGATGGTACAGGTGGATCTCCTACCCGTCTGTCACTCAAGCTCAACAAAAAAATTTATATTAGACCAGGCAATAACAAAGAGCCTGGAGATTTAATTCGAATCTTAAGCCAAATAGTATAATCACTTTTTACACCCGACAAATAAACTATGTTTATTTATGATTCATAAATAAGTGCAAATGTGAATCATGGAGCATTTATATTATTTGATCTTATATTTTCATTCCCACTTAGACTAGATATTAATTATGATATCATAACCAACTATATCTCCATATAGTATGAATATTCATCGCAGATTTTGTTTATTCAGATACTGTGGAACCTACTACTGTTGGTAATGCACATGTACCACTGTTACAAATCATTCGAGTTAATGGTGATGATGGAGACATGATCACTGAAACATTTACAAACCCTCATTACAGACCCATTTCTAAGCAAATACTTTAGACTATTAAGATTGATATAATGAACGACATGGGTTGGTATATTCTATTTGAACCAAGGAGATCCATCATAAAACTCCATTTTTTTATCACCTTTAATACCATGAGAGTACTTTACTATCATGGACCAGCTGTTTATGACACATATTACGATTACCAAGTAGGAAACGTTTTACCTTATTTTGCTAGTAGTCATGGCAATTGGGTCATGGAGTACGAAACCTTGCGTAACGTGTTTCATATAGTTATACTTTTAATGAAGGAAAACGAGCTGTTCATTGAGGCATGATGTTGGCATTAAATGTCATACAAGGAAAATCCCTTGTTGATAATGTAAAAGAACAAGCAATACAAAGAGCTTTGAAATAACTTAGAGGTGACTTAACTGGAAAAAAAAATAAAAAATAAAGGTATTATGCTCAGAATTGCCAAAACTAAAAGACCCATAAAAATTCCTATTAAAGTACAAAGTCTGAGCTAGACTTATTTTTTCTCCCTCCAACATAAACGGTGATTGAAGAAAACCAGTGGATATGATATTATTTCTTATCATTAGTGACAATCAAACGACTCGCGAATTTTCTATATCAAGTGTCTGTGGATCTCTCTCTCTGTGTGACCACCATAGATCCAAGTGGAAAGAACCGAGAAACCTGAAATCTTGCATACATACTAAGTAGAGCCTGAGAGTGTGAACATGGATATTATTACTTATCCTCATTCGTGCACGTATTTGCATCTTTTTATATGCAAAACAATACACAGAAACGGTATTTGCACGTGCGTGCACGCATGCACGTCTTTACAATGACCCAACCTAGCAAAAAACACATAGAAAAACAGTGGTTTCTAATCATATGACTAGAAATTACAGACATACACACAGTTGTATGGGTGCGCACCTTGCGTTACTATCTATGTGTGACTGACATAGCTACAAAGAGAAAGAACCTAAAAACTGAACTTTTGTACACATACTGAGTGGATTCGTTGGGGTACATCTGGGTATTACTATTACTTATCTTATAATATACCCTTTAGTATACTAGCTAGATTAAAAATCTCTAATACATAGAAATGTCAGCGTGTTTTGGTAACAGTGAGTTCCAACAATGACTTTTATGTCGCTTAGCAACAAGAGTATAACCTAATATTGTTGCTTGTCTATGTACTGGAAGTATAATACGAAATGAATAGACAATAAAGCTAGAATAATATTTGATAATTTCTTAATTCATAGTCTCCTTTGGTTAAAGAGGATTGTTTCTATTAAAAACGTTGGTGATGTAAAAGAAAATACTTTAATTCAGAAATGACTGAGTCGAAATTGGATCGATATTTTTACTTTCATAATAAATTTTATGCACTTGCTAAAATAACCCTACTAACACATGCGAAGCTATTTGCTAATTTGTAACATAAAGATCCGCTTCTTTTCTTGTGGTTTACGTGTTTTGTTATATTTGTCCTATGCTAAAATAGGTTCAGAATACACACACTGACATAGTCATCTAGAATATATCAATCTAATAACTCGAGCGAAGCCGGGTACTTTCGATAGTTGTATATACTATGCTTATTACCACTGCAGACGTGTTGAAACACAAACTGTTAAAGAAAGTTAACTGTGGTAAGAATGTTAATGATACGTCTGTTTATAATTTTGTTGAAAAACGTGTTGATATGAATGTTCCTTTTGTTGGTTTATTATTGATTGTATACCAAATGGTCAGATCATTATTGTGAATTAACTTGCACAAACATAAAAATATATTACTATGCTTCCTTTTATTCAGAATATAGTATACACATGACAATTTCGCGCAAAGCTACTCGAGGGCTATATGCGTTAGTCTTCCCTAATTTAGCAGTGTAAGACTAGAGGGAAAGCAGCTAGTCATCACCACCCACCGCCAACTGTTGGGCTATTCTTTTACCAACGAATAGTGGGATTGACCGTCACATTATAACGCCACCACGGCTGAAAGGACGAGCATGTTTGATGCAACGGAGATTCAAACCCGCGACCCTCAGATTACAAGTCGAACGCCTTAACCCACCTGGCCATTTACAGACAGAAAAATGCTTAAAGGTAATGCTGTGTTATTTATTTCAATTTCTTATAGTATTCCTAAAATTTGAATTGTTACTATGCCTGTTATCTAATTAACACATATTAATAATATCTTTTTTAAAACACATTGAAGTTGTATATGGGTGAAATAATAATCGATTTGGAAATGTAAAATGCTATATACATGAATCCTTCACACATTATAGAGTAAAATTATGATCTATTAAAATCATTGTATATCATTATTTTTAACAGATAAACACTTAAAGTGAGAACTATAACTCTAATGAAATAATATGCAGAGATAGGCCTGGCATGGCCAAGCGCGTAAAGCGTGTGACTCGTAATCCGAGGGTCGCGCGTTCGCGCCCGCGTCGCGCTAAACATGCTCGCCCTCCCAGCCGTGGGGGCGTATAATGTGACGGTCAATCCCACTATTCGTTGGTAAAAGAGTAGCCCAAGAGTTGGCGGTGGGTGGTGATGACTAGCTGCCTTCCCTCTAGTCTTACACTGCTAAATTAGGGACGGCTAGCACAGATAGCCCTCGAGTAGCTTTGTGCGAAATTCCAAAACAAACATATGCAGAGATCAATGTTTGTAATGTGACCGCTGGTTATGATGTCATCCCTCTCATAGCAACGAGTTCTCGGGCGTTTATGACGTAATTATATGATGTCACCTAGCAGGCAAAGCAAGGACTTGTATTTTAATTATTATAATTATTCGATTATTCGATATGATATTTGATTATACCTGCATTTCAGAGGGGTGCGGTGATTTGTCCTGATGGGGAAGTAAAAGCATAAATGGTAGATTATAAAATTAAAAAAAAATATATATATATACAGGACAGCCAATAAAGATAAAATTAATTACTTGTAGTCATTAATCATACTTGAAATTATGTAGTTCCAATTAAAGATAAAAACAGGACATATTCGGCTACTTACTTTATTTATATGTTAATTCCATCCTCCTTTCTTTTTAACTGAATAAATTTACTACATCTTCATATTAAACTATCAGTCTTTATTTCCGTAAGAAGCTAAACTTGCAAGTCTTTCTTGTCGTTGTGCATTGCTGGTACAGCTGTGTATTCTTTTAAGAGCAAGAACACTTAACTCACATAACTTTGTAAGTTACTGCAAGGCTGCATTTAACTTGACATTTCGCAAACAATAAAGTAATTCATTCACTTGTTTTCCTTTCAAATCAGTGTCAGTGTATAAAACCGAAAGTTTACTTTTGAAGTTATGAATATCAAAGTTTTCTCTATAATTATCTTGCAGTGATTTTTAATGCTAATTCGAGAAATAATTTTTATTCTATTCCTGTTCTTTAATATCGAGAAGTTCAAGAAATGTTATGTTTTTCTAGTTTTGAAACCTAATTTCAATTCGGCCGCAAATTACATCCAAAATTTCATAAAATAGCTTTCTATATGTTATTTCAATGTATTCTCGAGGATCATTTCTTATTTGTTTAGTAATAGGGGGCATAATCCATCGACTGCTGCCCAAAATTAATCGAAATCGTCTCTCTTTTTAGGCAGAATAGTCACCATTTCATTATATGCATATTAATTCATTTACGTTTTATCAAAACTTTATATATTAAGCATCTAATTAATCAATGAGATATGCATATAAATTTATTTTAATTTGCGCATCATTTACATTTTAATCATTTAATGAACCATTAATTGATAAATCATTAATTAAATAATAATTATTAACATGCATATTCTTTACATATTATCTTATCCCCTTCTCCATAGTAACGTTATAACTACTGCCAAAGGCATTTGTTCTTACAATCAGTTTTCAATAGCTCTAATAGACTCGGGAGAATACTGCAGCACTCACAGAACACCCGGATGAACAAAGGCTCGAGAGGTATAAGACTGGGCCACACCAGGACAACTGTTCTTCATTGGCATGCGAGAGTGCGACTGTACTCCAAAACTTTCCATTTTTATCGTACTTGTATCTGTACCGTTTCTAAACATTTTTCCAAACAAAGAAAAATTTCTCTGTGAACCATATAATAAATGCATTTTAGTTTTATTTTCTTACACTGCTTTCATCCACAGGTGACTCAGCAGAAAACTTATAGACTTAAATAATGTATATCCAGGGTTCGATTCGATGCAATGAACAGAACGCAGAAAACCCAATGTGTGGTTTTACGTTCTCGACATCACTGATTATAAAACAGACTAAGATATGTTCCAAGTTCTTACGATGTTACAATACTGTTTGTTTTATGTATTTGTTTTCAACCTTCAGAGGATCAATTATATACAGATTTTTGGTTAAAGGCATATGTTTCAGTCCTTTTTAATAAAGGATATTTGTATATCAAAAATGACAGAGAATCAAAGAAAACAACATTTGAAGGAGGATTTTAATTTTCAATCGGTTCATACCTTAAAACTGTGTAACTATAATTACATATAGACATAGTTTAATAATTCATGAGTTAACCCATATAGCTAAATGAAAGTATGTGGTATAGCAATAATGTTTAACATTGTGTTTACAGCAGGTATTAAATTAAGACTGCTTCTCCATAACATTTGAGTTAGTATAAATTGAAATAACTATTTATAGTTTTAATATATATATTTTTAACTGTCCAGTACCATAAACCAGCCATATAACATTTCCAAATTAGAAAGTTATTCAAACTTAACTTGTATTCTTCTGATCTGAAAATCATTATACAACTTTTCCTTACATTATATATACAGAGTAATTTCCAAATATATATATATATAAACATTTCCACTAAGATACATAAAATACAAATATATATCTTACAATATCTACATAGATAAAGAACAGTCTAATTAATTCAAAATCCTTTATTTACAGAAAACCTACATATTAAAAATATATTGTACTATGAACATTATTTATAGACTTTACTGTCAATATTTTAGGATTTTCGCTACTCAAGAAAGTTAGCAGTGTGTTCTCATACTTGTAATACATAACACGTATTGAACACTTTCCTAACATGAGATGCCTCGAGCCAAATTGATTAATTATTAAGTATTAAAGTTGCATTGATGTCCTTTTTCTTGATGGTATTCCAAACAAGGACATATCTATATTTTAGAAAAGCAGCCATTCTTATTGACATTATGATTATGATTTTCGATTAGTTAGTTTTACAACAATAAAGAGGAGCAAGAAGCAAATTCTTTTACTTCGACATGTTTTATAAATTGTTTCTTTCAGTAGTTAATGGAATTATTCACGAACAAAGAAGTAAAGTTACAATTTTACGGGAATCCTGAACCGCAAGGTGAAAAAACAAAGTATGTCGTACGGTTACATGTATAAATTGTGAAATAAATGTGCCTAATTTTAGGGATAATTATATAGATAACAGCTAAATGGTGTATTCATTTCATAATTAGGTGTCACATTAATTACTTGTTAATTTGAAGTTTTAGTACTGAACACGTTGGTGTTATTTTACCTTGAATATTCGAAAATCCATAATTATAATAATGCATTATATATTAAAATAGATTTCTCGTGAATCAGAACTTAGAACTTATTTGGACCATATTTTCCGAGTATCACTCCCAGTAATTATTCAAATATTATGTTGTATGTTTGAGATAATACCTTTGTATTTTCTCCCTAGCGGTTCAGGACTTTCGTACCATTTTAAAAAAAGTTTGGACGACAAAAATGAATCGTTGTACGAGAAAAGACATACATAATACTTAGTTTTATATATGAACTGTATAGGAGATGAGAAAAAATATTCTCTCAGCCTAGGCTTGTATAATACGATAATCCTTTCTTTGAACAAAGTTCTATTGAAGCAGGTTAATTCAAATGAAAATTGGCAAATGAGAAGACGTTCTAAATAACCTGCGTGTTCCAAACTTTTTTATATCAAACATTTCTCTTTCAGTATCATTCACGCTCTTATTAGTGCGATTATTTAACTTTACAACGCATACTACTGCAAAAATAAACAGATTTTATTGTATAAACTGAGTAAAGACTTTTACTGTAGAAATTTCTAAGCTTGAACAACAAAAATAACAAAATGTAAATAAGCAAAATCAGTACGTCAACTATTCTTCAATCGAAGCAAAAATTTGCCCATTATAAGAAAGAAACTTTTATTTCAGAAAATAATTATATCATATAAAAAATAAAGTTCTTACTGTAGTGTTCATGATAAATTGGTAACATATCAACTGGCATGTTCTTTGTGGTTCACTGAACTTACATGAAAATAGCTTAACAATGTAGTCTAAAATATTTGGTTGAAACAGCGTGTTTTTATATACATATATAGAACATTTTTTTATTTTAGTATAAAGATTGTTTTACAAATTTATAATTCATTTGAACTTTCTATGGCATAGAATTTAAATTCAGAATTAAAACCAATGAAAACAATTAAAACTTATTAATTAGGAAATATATAATCGCTTTGAAATTAACTGAACTCTTAAATAACTGTATATATATATATATATAATTTTTAATACTATTTTCTTTTTTCCTATTAACAGAAATCTAACTCAAAAACTGTAATTTTCAACTTCAAAAATATATGTTTTCATTATATAGTTTAATTCACATTTTTCTTCCAAGTGAAACAGATGATACCATAAGTAATAACACTCAGAAATCAGATAAAACATATATATAGTACATTACACTTTTAAATGAAATCTACCAACAACCTATCATAAAGAAAATATGAATAGTTATAACATTAGTTATTTAAAAATTTTAATGTAAGTTACATTAGCAGTTTACTAAATCATAAGAAAAAGTAGTAATTTTGCAAATTCGAACCAACTATAGCGGTGCAGTTGTTTCGACTGGATGTTTCATTCTGTAACGAATATTTTAAAGCATAAAGTGTATTAAATAACTACCACTCACCTACCACCCACACATACATAATAATTTGAGTAAAATATATTGTAGACTTCAAGCCTGAAGACGTTTACTAAAATTAACAAATGTTTCCAATGATTGCTTTGAGATCGTTTGCTTTACTTGACACATCAACGATGCTTTCTTCCATTTCTTGGATAGCGACAGCAGAAGGAAATATCGAAGCTGCCTTTTTAGCGTTTGTTACGAAATATTTTATCGAATCCCAAAGGGTATTAGATTTTTGAAAAACATTGGTTTTAATGGTTGATTCATTCACATTCTTATGGACTGTATCTCCAATATATACTATTCTACTTGCGCTAATAATCACAGACTTACAATGTTGAAGGAAAATCTTCGGTGGTTGTTTATTCCTTATGGTAACCAAAAAAGCATCAATGGAATTTGTAAAACGAATGTTTTCTGCTTCAATTTGATATTTATAAAAATGTAACAGCTGAAGTTCATTTGAATCCAAGCCATTCTCATCGACTTGAGAACTGTTTTTGCTTGTTATATTTTTAGGTATTTCTTTTTGAACAAGATCTGTAAAGCTTTTTGTATGGTTATCGTACGAATTTTTTACTTCCCTCACTGCAGCATTTTCCGTTTTCCAATTTTCTTTTTTGCTTGTGCCTACATGTTCGAGCTTTACACAATCGTATTGTTTTAACCATTCCTGGTCTGTCTTCTTGTCTTCAAGAGCTAAGCCTGTGAAAGATTCACTGGGTCTTACTTGCGTAGATTCTTTATTTGTACTGTTTGAGCTACTAAAATCACTTGCAACTGTGCGTGCTGCAGTTTTATCATAAATGTCATTATTTGATCTTTTGAATATTAATGAAGAATTGCTACGTATAAAACACGCTACAAGCTTTAGGTCTTCCACAAGACTACAGGCACAAACAACTAGCTTATCAAGTTCTTCTGAAGTGTAGGACTCCATGTCTATAGTTCCTTCTATGTACGTGCTAGATTCTATCAAAGGTTTCAGAAGTTTAGCCAGTTTTGTACTTAGCCCTTTGTCTGAAGAATGGGTACAGTTAGACAGAGCACCAAGCGCTAGTTCAATAAATTCATGCATTGTTGTTTTGAGTTTCTTACAAACTGAACGAACGTTTCGCTTATCGTTAACACAGTTAAATAACATTTGTATTGCAGAATTTACATCTTCATATCTTTTGGTGCACAATTCAATAGCAGTTCGACGTTCTAGAGGAAGTTCCTTACCCACAATACATCTTGACAATAAAGTTTGTAATTCTTCACCAGAAGCGGATTGACTGCGGCAGGACTCTTCAGTATTTACAGAGAAACTAGGATCACGAGTGACGCGTGGTGGAACATCATACAAGCCTTGGATGTGGATCTGCATTGATTCCTCTGGACTTGTTTGTTGGTTAGACAATATATTACATTGGGAAACATCACAGAGCGGTTCTGCTTGTTGTAGAAGTGAATCTGAATCACTTGTCAGAAAGGGCTGTGGAGAAGACTTAATATTGACATGGCGTGGATCCCTGAATGGAATGTCATACGGTTCTTGTTTATCTTCCATACTACACCGATTGGACAAAGAGGTACATAGACTAGAATAACTGCTCTTTGTAGAACTGGTGGAAGATGAACTTAGTGAAAGAGGTGAAGTCAAACCAGATCTGGTGTCACAATCAAGTGACATATCCTTTGTATTGTACACGGGTCGAGAACACGATTTTGGAATGTCATAGTCACCAATCTCTTCTTTTAAGAATGATTTAGCAGGTTGCAATAGCCCATCAGGATCGTCATATTTATTGCCTTGTAGAAAATCATAAAGGTCTACAGCACTACGAGGGATATCATATACATCTAAGTCGCTGTTTTCTACTGATTTAAGTTTACATGTCTCCTCGGTGGTAGGCAAGTCGTATGAAACACGCACGCTTGTAGGAGTGTCGTAGTCGTCTATAAAAACAAATATCGTAATGATTTTTATTTCTGAATGCGCACATATAGTAATGTTAGATCTCTTCAATATAGTATAGCAAATTTAAACGAGGTGTCTTTTAGGCCAAGATTTGGAACAGCAAACTAAAACTACAATTATTTATCACAATGAAGAAATGTAGACAGAAATGTCACCGTTGTCTTGCTTTCTCTGGTGTGGTTTGTTTCTATCAACCCAGCTTAATTTATGATATTCTAATTGGCTGTGAACAACATTTTAACCTGTAACTCACAAATAGTTAAAGTTTAATTTAAAAAATACATCTTATGTGAGCCACAGGTTTGTTTGTTTTGTAAATTCAACTGATGCTACACTAATATTGAATTTATTATCGCGCTGGTTAATCCCTTACTTACTTGCATTAATTTATATAATACATAAATTAAATTGTTCTTTTCTTATGCTTTATTTTCAGGGTCTTGTTTTTATTGGAAAACAACGCAAATAAAAAGTAAAATTTCATATTTACTGATTACTTTTGATTTTTAATGTAGTTACATAGAATATTTCGTTCGAGAAAGACCCACAAAACATTCTTTAATAAATCATTATAGATATTTTTGAGTAGTTTAACTTAATAAGTTTCAGGCTGGAGTGGAGGAATAAGCTATATATGTTTGTACTTACAAAAAGTGAGTACAAGACTACTTACATCCAGGACTTTTCACAACGTATTATGAAAATGAAGTAATCTTGATGTCAAAGGTCAACGAGAAATGAATGCCATAAGAAGTAACTCGTATTTGTAATTTGTTAATATGGTGACGCGAAAAAGCTCGGTAAAGTGTCTTAAAGTACAGCATTATGGTCTAAATATTGACTTAAATTCAGCTGAACATGAAAAATGGTCATTGTTTATTATTCTATTTTAACAACAATTTTATCGTTTAAAAATTGTATTTGTCGCTCAAAGAAATAAAAAAATCAAGAAAAAGCTATTGAGTACAGACTATAGTAATTTTTCCGTTTCTTTTAGAACATTAACCACCGCAGTTAGAAGTATGACGCTTTAAAAAACAGCGATTTTTAATGAAATGAGAAATCGACGCTACTTTTTAGTTGCTATAAATCTTTTAGTCCTTCCTTGTTTTATACACAATTGACATACTTGACACTGAATTACATTTCGGAAAGGCCACGGAGCTCTATAATGTCAGTTATTAAAAGCTCTGATCAGAAATAAGTTAGCTATAAAGATCAGAACTAAACTAATGAAGCCAATTCTGTATAACAAATTGATGAGAAGTGTTGAGTGTCGGATCTCATACACAAGAAAATTAAAACCTATAACGATAAGAATACACTGTCTTCATTAGGAACGTACTTTTTTACCTTTAATTAAACTTACCGTATGGACTCTTAAAAAGTCTCCAAATTTTGTTTCTTTAACCTTAATTGAGTTAAAACTCTTCGGAACATCGTAGTCTTGAGAAACTTTCACATCATCTAGTACGTCCACATATCCAAGTTTCTGGGGTGTCACCACCTGGTAGAGACGTTAGGAACTGTTCAGAATTCCTCGCATAATGTACGCTGAGAAAATGCTTCAAATGACAAAATGTAACAGAACGCATATTCTAACCTAGTCTTAGGATTTTAAAGTGTAGATTAAGATAAGTCTTATGATTTTAATTTGTGGGTTAAGGTCAGGTTTTAACCAGAATCAGTATGCAGGTCCTATGAATTCAATTAGTTTCACATTCTTGTCACTTTTGTCTCGAGGTATTGGTCATTATTAACAACAACTGCTGCCCTGTAATTTAACCCAGAATTACTGATGGGGCCTAGACATCATTGTCTTTTTCAATTTTCTAAACTATTTATACATCAAAACATTCGTGGATCCATTACTTTGTGAACTCAGGATTTATAATACCATACTAATCACTCAAAAAATGCAAACTGAAAAATACCGCCAATACTGCAGTTACTTCTACTAATTTTTGTTGGGGCCTCCATGTATTTTACATAAAAACTGTTTGGTCATTTTTTTAAATTTGAATTATCACTAAAGATACAACAGGCAAAAACATATAATGCTTAATGTTATAATATAATGCAAAGTGTAAACCAATCGGTAGCGAATAGTTGCAAAGTAAATCTGTAATTTAAGGATTAACATTATTTTTTATATTTATTTGACATATGTTTTCATACGTTAGACAAATATGAAAGAAGTTTTATAAAGTGGTTTCTAACATAACCTAGCACACAGACTAAAGAATACAACACTTCTCTTCCATATTGTTTTCTTTGAAGACTGTCCATGACTGAAATCAATCACTTTGAGGAAATAATTTATGAAAGCGCGTTTCACCAACGAAACGTGTTTCAAGGAATCCTGAAAGAAATACAAATACACAGAAGATGTTTGAAGATGGGTAATAAGTAATAGTACCACAGGTGAGTGGAGCTTGTACATAAAATAATTAAATTGAATAATATCAAATTACGTTTTTGTATACATACATCTAAAGTAATGTTTGTGGAAACAAATGTTACTAAACTAATGTATAGGATTATGGTTGTTATCAACACAGGTATTTGTTTGTTAGTTCTAAATTTTGCGCAAAGCTACACGAAAGCTGTCTGAATTGACTATCCCTAATTTAGCAGTGTAAGACTAGAGGGAAGGCAGCTAGTCATCACCGTCCACCGCCAACTCTTGACCTACTCTTTTACCAACGAATAGTGGGGTTAATCGTCACATTAAGCACCTCCAAGACTGAATGTTTCTTTCAGGCGAGGATGTTTTGTGTGACGGGGAGTCGAATCCGCGATTCTCATTTTACAAGTCGTGCGTGCTAGCCACCTGGTCATGCCAGACCTCGACGACACTGGTAACTTCTGTAGGTTAACGTCGCTATAAGCATTTTTTTTTCACGAAAAAAATATTACTTGTTTCATTATATCAAAAATATCTTTGCGAGAGTGAGCATATCACTCGACAATGTTGGTCACGTTGAAAATTTTAGTTTAATGTATAGGCCTGGTAATTAGGGTGCTTGACTCGCAATCTACGGGTATTGGGTTCGAATCCTCGTTGTTGAACATGCTCTCTCTTTCAACCGTGTGTCAAACTCACTATTCGATAGTAAAAGAGTAACCCAAGAGATTGCTGTGGGTGTTGTTGATTAACTGCTTTCCATCTAATCTTTCACCACTAAATTAGGGACAGCTACTTGAAGAGGAGCTAATGTCATTAAGTAAAATCTGATCAAAAATTAAAGATGATGCATTAGCATTCAAGATGCCTCAAAGGCACGTCGCAGACTCGCTGTTCAAAATGAAGGAAAAATTAAAATATACTGGTTGAACACAAGTCACTGTGCCAGATCTATACAGGCGAGTATGTTCTGAAGGTGCGAGCAGCAAGTGCTGCTGTCTAGTTACTCCTTCTCTGGTCAGTAATTTGAAGTTTTATGACTGAATCTCAGTGTTCTCTAACTTGGCCATCCGTTTAGCGTATGAATTATATAAGTTATCATTCAGATTGAAAATAGCAAATATCAGTATCTGTTGTTCAAAGTGAAAATAGCAAATATTAATAATTTAGTTATCGCCAGAAAAAATAAGTTTCATATTTAAGATTATTGTTGATGGGAGACAGTTTAATCAACTAATGTTTACACACTATCACATAAAATCGATGAGGAACGATAGAAATAGAGACACATTTTTGTATTCGAAACCTTGCTTGTTTTCATATTTTTTCGAGAATCGAGTAATAATTTAAGTATTGGTTTGTTTTGTTGAATTTCGTGTAACGCTACAAGACAGCTATCTGCGCTAGCCGTCCCTAATTTAGCAGTGATAGGCTACCTGAAAAGTAACCAATTAATGCCATTCACCGCCAACTCTTGAGCTACTGTTTTATCAACAAATAGTAAGATGAGATTGACTGACACATTTTAACGTCCCCAAGGCAACAGGAAATCGATCCCGCGACCCGCATGTTGGAAATCAAGCACCATAACCAGGCCGAACTATCTGCACTATCTATCTTAATTAAAATCTGATAGACTAAAGAGAAGAAAGCTAACGAGTAACGCTCACCTCTAATTCTTAGGCCTTTCTCGTGTGCCTGAATAGTGTGATTTGGCTGTCATGCTTATAACTCATCTATAGCCCTAAAGTGATCAATGTGATATTTTTTCGGTATGAGGCGTAAACCATAGACCCGTAGATCTACATTTCGGCATGCTCGTCATGGGCCACGTTCTGTCCGTGTACAAAGGATTCTGGGAATGTTTGATGAAATTAAGACTTTGAAAGCAGGTTAAAAAGCACACATCTTAACATTTAAATGGTTTCACAGAAGTGTGAAGATAAATGTATAAATGCACACAAAGCGATAGAAAATGCAACAACTTATTTATCTAAAGTTTAGAAAATTGTTCGAAAAGTAACGTAAATGAAATAAAACCTGACTTCTAATTTTACACATTAATAACTTAGCAATTTATACTGTCTTCCACTTTTCAATGATATTTTAAAATGTTAAATTACCAACTATTTGAAATTTAGTATTTCCATTATAAACAGATAGATTACAAGAAGTTAAATTAATAAATAGCATCTGGCACCAAGAAATTAAGTTGTTAATAGCGTCGTTTATATTTAAAAAAGAGAAAATTATTTTTCTTTCAACAGTGGGAAAAATTACAGTCTGTGGTACAATGTCTAGAAGAAGTTAAGTTTTACCATTGAAATGACATTTGTAGTACCTTTATATTTTTCTTGAGCAGACATTACATTACAGTGAAATTATTATGTGAGCATGATGTTAAATAACGTATCTTTGTGCTTCTTCACAAGCTAGTAATTTTATTTCATTCCATATATAATATTATGTATTTTTCATATTATCTACAAATATTGTAATTCCAGATAAAAAAAAATTCAACTATTATATGTGTAAACTGTTCAGATTTGTAAGCGATTACTTCAGTAAGCTAAAAATTTTGAATTTTGGTTCAGTGCGGTTGAGAATGTTGTGAAAAGCTACAGAAGGTTTATCTGTGCTAACCTATCTAATTCTGAGTTGATAGAGTAGAGGAGAGATAATTATTCTACAGAAACTACCGCCAAACGTTGGGCTACTCTAATTGATTAGTTGAACATGACCGTCACTACTAAAACGAACTCATAATCCTAATGTTCAGAATACGATATACACACACGAGCTCACATTTCGGTAATAAAACAGAAAATTGGGATCCTTGAACTCAAAGTTTCACATCGCTGGCTCCTCTTGGTCCTTCAGTTAAAGGAATATTAATGTGATTATTGCCTATTTGTTTGTTTGTTATTAAGCACAAAGCTGTACAAAGGACTATCTGTGCTCTGCTCATAACGGGTTTCGAAACCCAGTTTTTAGCAATCTGCTACTGGGGGGGGCATAGCGAGAATGATTGCCACCATTATAGCGCTCTTATGGCATATTGCACCTAGAACCTTGGACTATATGGAGACTAAAAAGCTAACTACTACGAAACATTTGCCATTAATATCCATTGATATACATTGTTATTACTATTGTTACGTATTATGATAATACCACGTTTTTTATTTTAATAAAATTGTAATAAAAATAACAAATGTTCCAACACTTACAAACGAAGGCCTGTTGTTCCTAGAATATTTATTTTACCCGCTATTTTCATTATTATTTTTTCTTAGACGTTTTATAAAATGTACAGTTGCTTCCAAATCAAGTTAACAACAGCTATATACGTTTATAACCTAAAGCTTGCAATTTCCTTTAGTGGGGAATGAAAAATTGAAATATTATCTGTATTAACAGCAAGAAATGTATGTTTTAGTTCTAAGTTGAACTGAACTTTGGAGTGCCCTTATTAAATTTCAAGTTGTCAGACAGAAATAACTTGTGTACTTTAATCAGTATCATCATAGTACGATAATACGAGAAATCATAAACTGACACTGGAAAAAAAAATGCAGTAACTGTATCATAATAAGTTTTAAAGTGGTGACAGTTTTGCTAATATTTAGGTTTGTTGGAATCAGAATAATTTATTATAAAACAGGATGTGGGTAGGAATCTCTAAAAATGGGCGCTACTTTTGGAGAAAAAGAAAACGAGTGGCATAGCTATACTGAAGGGTCCAGGGGCATGCCTCTATCAACAGTTTTGTAATATTCACTGAAAATGGTAGATTTTGATGATTTTTAACATCGTTTACTCATATTTTACGTATACATATGGATGCATTTTGGGTGGTGCGATTACACTTACTGCAAACACCTACTTATGCGTATTAAAATTGCACAATTTCCAAAACAGAATGGAAAACTGTGTCGAGCATTTTTGAATTAGCTGTGTAAAAGATAAAGAGAGAGAGAAATAAGACCCATAAAATACAGGTTACTGAAAGAAAGAAAAGTAAGATAAACATATTTATTACCCCATACGCTGAATATTAAAGAATCATAATAACAGATTTTGACAGAATAATCTTCCATTAGTATACGTACTTCTTCTATTACATATTACTTAAATGGTACGATTGATTTATTTTCTATGTAAAAATTCGCTTTTAATTTAAGCTAAAACTTTATGCCATAATATTTTATAGTATTACATTAAAATATTATGGCATTGTTTAGTCGTTTATTAATATGGTTTATGTCCAATCAAACCATCTAATATGGCACAAACGTAGCTAATTAGAAGGTTAAAAGTTGTTAGAATTAGAATGCTTAAACACTTTTCGTGGTAGTAGATATATTTTCCCAGGTATTACTCATGTTCAATTAAACAAGCGTGTGCTTGGTTTAATTAACATGCACATAATATCGAGATTAAAAAGTAAAGTATATGAGCATATCCAGTAAGAATGTATGTGTATGCATGTTTCTTTTATCAACCAACCCCAAATAAGCTCATTAATGACTTTAATGACACATCTAGAATCAACGTATTCGTGTGATGATTTTTATCTTTTTACTTTACATACTTACTGATTTTTAAAGTGATCTCCAAAACAATGCCTGCTTAGGTAACACTGCTACAAGTATAATGTGCATATTTAAGCAGACGTAGTTCATCATAGCATTCTTCTTTTATACCATAGAGGTCGCTCTTATTCTGAGCAACTAATCCCTCCCTGTACAGAAAGCGATATTGCATGATGCAGGCAAACGTACCAGTTCCTTGAAAAAAGTTTAAGTTCTCAAATACAAGGTTAAACTAGTTTTTCATATCTTGATTTTTGTAAATGTATCTTAACTGAAAATGACAGATAATTTTCGCATGCATCTGCTGTACACATAAACAGTCAAGTACATTTACAAACAAGAAAAAATCAGATTAGATCCTCAAGGTTAAATGCTGATATGTTTATTTCGTGGGAAAAAGAACAGTCGGCTTATAGACAGGTATTTTGTTGGGGTTTTTTTACGTGCCTCACGGAGCTGGAATTATTTCAAGACCTCTTTAAACATACAGAGAGACTTAATCCTGAAAATATTATTACTGTCGTAAAAAGATATGTTTAAAATAATAAAAAGGTTTTATTAGAAAAAACAATACAAAACAGGTTGTTTGTCAAACGATAAACACAACGACACTTTACGAAAGTTTAGCGCAAAAATAGCAAACAATGGCAACACCTGAGTTAACTTGAAATATATGAAATACTTTTCGCATATACTCATCACAGGAGATAGTTTTAACGTAAAAAAAAAAGGCCAAAGTAAATTATTTTTCCCTTTCGTGAAAATTCACTCATTTAATATATTCAAATGCACACTTCATCTGCAGATGCGTATAATCATCTAGCAAGAGGTAACTAAATCAAAATTAGCCATGAAAGACTTATTCACTCTTTTCCTACGGGGGGTTCCATCCCTCAACCCCTCCTCTCCTAAGCAAGTAAACATCACAAAGATAGCTATAAGATATTTGTATATTCTTTTTGATGAATAAATAACATTTAGCAAACTGTTAAATTAAGCAAAATCTAGTAACGGTTCTCATTGATCAAGGACAGCCATCGGATTGAAACTGATATGTTTCTATATATCTGTGTATATATTTTGTTCGCGAGTTGTGAGAAAATGAAATTATGATATAGTTACACTTACTATAAAATAGGGGACCACTTATAGTCTTAGAGTTCATAACTGGAGCATTCCTTATTTTATACAGAAAATACTTATTTCTAAAAATATCACTACACATGTGTAAGAAAACCATAAAAAGGAGTCGATATTAAGCACTGGTCTATTTCATGAAACTTGTGATATCCACTTGTGAACGTATGACTAAACTAGGTTTTGTTAGCAAGCTTATTGTACCTAAAGATATACCCATTACTATATGAAGTTTCATGCGAAGTATTTCAACAGCCACAATAAATAAATATATATATATATATACTAGCTGGAGTACCCGTCCGTTGGACGTGTGAAATAAAAATTTGTTTCTAACAAAAGATGAGGAATTGTGCTTCTATTTTTTCTTAACATAAGAAACATTAAACGAGCAAGAAAATACATAAAGGTACCAATAATGAAACAAAGACATTGTTTTCAAGATTTCTTGTAAGATTGTTGAATGAGCAACATTTTCTGATCCTATACAGAATCCCTTACCCAAAACGTACCCAAGTTTCAGTATAGAAATGTACTTGCACTTGAATTTGTAGTGAGTAACATTTCCGGCTCTATCCAGAGTCCTTTACCCAGAACCGACTAAAGAAGGTTTCAGGATAGAACTATTACTTGCTTTAAATTGTGTAGCGAGTAGCATTTCTGGTTCTATATTGAGTCCTTTACTCAAAACCTATTAAAGAAAGTTTTAGTGTAGAACTTGAAACACCCTTGTTTTAAGTATGATAATATTTCTTATAGAAAATACTTTAGCGGAATCGTAAAGTTTTAATTGAATAAAGTATTACAATCAATATATAATCTTCAACATATTTAATCAATGGTAACGTATATTTAATTCAAGTCAGGATAGTGAATATTTTCAATTAAAATAATGAGAAGAAAATGTGGAAAATTAATGAGCAATTTTGTATATTTTGTTCTTTCACTTGATCTTTTTCAGATGACTCTTTCATAGTTCTACCAGTCAGAGAAATGTTCGATAATAAGAGCTACCGGTTTGGTATTAGAGATTCAAAGATAGTTACTTTTATTAGAAAAGCAATATATATATATATTTTTTTTACAAAAAAGTAACCAAAACATACACAGACTTGACTTCGCAAGTGTGAAATAGTTCTTTTATAACAGGGAATAGCACAGGAAATATTAGTATAGTTAAAGTATATAGACTCTCCGACTTCAAAAGGGTAATTTAATGTAATTTGCGTATACCGTAATTACTGACCTTTTTCGTTCAGTGACTGCACCATTGTTTATTGTTCTATGTTGGAAATTCAAAGAAGTCTCAATTATTTATAAAAAGTGCTGGACACTCACTTTTTTGGAATCCAGATGCCAGATACGCTGTGTAGACTCCGAAGAAGGAGAAATATTTGTTTCATCCACTTGGTCAAGTGACGTGGCGGCATGAGCTTTGGTCTCATACCCTGACTCCACCGGTTCATACATTCCCGGTATCAGACGAACACGGTTTCCTGGAACTATACCCTGACGTCCTCGAAGGGCGCATAACCACCATCCTTCTAAACCACGAGTGTTCTGTTCAAGAACAGTAAGTATGTCACCTTTTCGAAAGGCTAGTTCATCTGGAGACTCGGCATTATTGTCAAACAGAGCTTTGGCTAAACACTTCTGAAGGAAAAGAAAAACAAAGTAGGTGATAATAATAACTTCCGATCAGAGTAAAGTGTGTAGTTAGAGTGAACTTAAAGACAACTCTGAACACTAGTATAACTAACTAAGTATATTTTTCTTACGTTTCAACCTATAAAGATCAGAAAGCATTGTTTGAGCAGTTGGATACTCTCGCTGTTAACAATATTTTCGGCCCTGTTCCCAACAATATCTAACGAGATTTGAAATTAGTCTTAAATACGAGTTTTAAGCTAACAATGCAAAACATCTTTGTTGCAAAAGTATAATAATGAACAAGTATAAATGACCAGAAACAGTTAGTTATATTTATGTCATTTCTAAAACAAAACACACTACCAACCATTGGTAACTACACTCTTTAAGCCTTAAAGTAGGAGAACATTGATGACAACTGAGAGACCTGAAAATCTAAACATTTATTATCAAATCGAAGTTGATAAATAAAAAAGTGCTTTCAGTGAATAATTTAGTAGACTCTTATGTTTTAGCATTAAGACAACACTGATACGTTTTTATAATGCACCATAAAGCTGACCATACACCTATTGAAAAGTTTAAAATGTAAGAGAAAGTTAAAAACGACAAATCTTCACAATTTATAGCCTCAAAGCGCTATAAAATTCAACAAACTTTAAACTGGAAGCAAGGTAGTAAGGGTGTAGATCATTAAAATGGATAAAACTTTTATCTGTCACTTTGGTGAGGTATTCTAATCGTAGACATGGCTCCATCAAGTATTCTTTCGTGTTATCGACCTAACTGGCCTAATACGATCTGATATTGAATGACGTTATCCCAGTGGAGCCTCTCAGTGGCACAGTGGTATGTCTACGGACTAACACCGCTATAAAACGGGTTTAGATACCCGTGATGGGTAGAGTACAGATAGTCCAGTGGGTAGCTTTATGCTTAGTTATGAACAATTCTAATTCTTACTCTGGTGGAAAATTTTACAGGAAATGAAATCGCTTAAAACCTGAATACCATAAAGACTTTCCTGCATAGAAAAGAGTTAAAGTAGATGTATAAATACATGTTATAAAGGTTGTCGAAAGATGATTACAAATAAAATATTATTTGAGTATTTATTCAGACTTATTCTAATTACATTTTAGTGACAATTATTCAGTGGTATAAGCATCATATAAATACTTAGGACAATACCAACACGTGGATAAAAACAACTCAATCAAACTTAACTAGAAGCAATGTTTAGTGGCAATATATCATAAATATTTAATATACTACCACATTTTCTAAATAAAGTTTAAAACAATAACTGGATATCATATAAATACTTTTGATACTATTACGTTTGTACACAGAGTTTTGAACAACGGCTGGATGTCATATAAACATTTATGATGCTATCAAATTTGGTAAACAGTTTTAAATAATGGTTTAACGTCATATAAAACTTATGATACTATCAAATTTTGTTCACACAGTTTGGAACAATGTCTGGTTGTCGTATAAATACTTATGATGCTATCAGATTTGGTAAACACAGTTTTTAATAATGGTTGGATGTCATGTAAATACTTATAATGTTATCAAATTTTGTAAACACAGTTTGGAACAATGACTGGATGTCGTATAAATACTTATGATGCTATCAGATTTGGTAAACAGAGTTTTTAATAATGGTTGGATGTAACATAAGTATTTATGGTGCTATCAAATTTTGTACATACAGTTTGGAACAAATCAACGAAGAAGAATTTCATCTTAATGACTAGAACTAATGCTCAGTTACTAGATGTAAACATTTTCGAGCTAACCATGGATAGCTACCAACAAGAAAAGACAACAACGAATATTCTTTCCATGAATTCAAACGAATTCCCGTGTGTTTTAGTATACGTTTCGACTGCTGCTGTGAAGTTATGTAATTAACTCAGCCCGTAACAAACGATGAGAGAATAAACCTTTGACCGATTTTATTAGTTACTCGTTATATATTAAAGAGAAACTAACTCGTTAGTATAACATTAATTTTGTGGCTTATCACATGAAAGCATTAATAACACAAAATCCACTCGTTCAAAATGCCTGGATCAAAGGTTACTCAACTAATTTTACTAACTCACTAAATTATGCTTAATTGATACTGGTTGACATTACAGGCTGATGAAATGTAGTTTACCTAGTCCTATAGAGTTTCAACTTTGAGACATTTATTCAGTGCTATGTATCGCGGGCTTGGCTGGCCAGGTGGTTAAGGCACTCGACTCGTCATCCCAGGGTCGCGGGTTCGAATCCCCGTCACACCAAACATGCTCGCCTTTTCAGCTGTGAGGGCGTTATAATGTGACAGTCAATCTCACTTTTCGTTAGCGGTGGGTAGTGATGACTAGCTGCCTTCCCTGTAGTCTTACACTCCTAAATTAGGAATGGTTAACGCAGATAGCCCTCTTGCAGCTTAGCGCGAAATTTATAAAACAACAAACCTATGTATGTTGAATACGATCTTGTGGTATCTTGGAAAATACTTTGACTTGTATGTAGAAAACATTCATAGTATATGGGGACAATGGCAGAATGGAGGGCAGGGGAATGCGCAACAGTTCAGATGAAATGTTACTTACAGCTGCAATTCCTTTTTTGATGGGCGTTGAATTAATAAAGGAATCTATAAAAGATAAAGTTGAATTGTACATCTGCCTCTAATTATAAAATTCAATGAAGATATTTGAAATTTTTCGTAACGACTAAATAAACCTTAGGTATTTATTTTTATTTTCTTTTTTATCTTTGTTGCTTGAACATATTTATAGGGGTAAAAAAATCTGTACAGGTGAATATTTTGAGTGGTACTTGCTTTACGTTAAAGAAAAGTAAGAATACTCGTTGTATTTGCATAATTCACGTATTTTATGCATAAAACATCTCATAATCTCCTATATTAAAATTCCTCCTTCACTGGACTGTGACCTGTACGTATCACATTCAGGTCACGCGCTGTCGTAACAGAAACGTGTGCAGATCAAATCAAACACGTGCACTCCGATTCAAAAGACCTTGTGACGTCACAACTTCTTTACACTGCCCGCACGCTAAATGAATGGAGCAAGTTATAAAGACAATAGGCGGCGCCACTATGGCTATAGCCTTCCATGTTTTATCAGCAATCTTGGAGCCTTCAGGACACAACTGTCGCGACTTAGATTTTTAATATAATTACAAGGGGTTATCATCTCACTTGCGGAAAATAAGCCTTAAAATTTGTCAAATAGTTTCATTTGAAGAAAATTGTCGATTAAACGTATTATGCTAGCGTTATTGGTTATCATTTAGAACATAATCAACACGCTGTTTTGACAAAATAAGAGCGTAAAATATAATAAAAATCTCGCACTTTTGAAAATATTTATAACTTCTTTTAAGTTTTTGTGAATTTAGAAATAAAAATCTAGAACAGTGAAGAAGCTGAGAAAACCCTTGGAAATTCAATACCACAATAATACCAATAGTCCTTTTAAAACATTACCAAACAAGTATTGAATGAACACAGAAAATTTGACGTCATATCAATGAATAAGTATGTGTAATGCTTCATGTGCGTCAATAATTAGTAAGAGTTTCGTAATAAATTCTAACCATTTTACTTTACCACACACATACGTATATATTATTACCTAATGGTTTCAGTATCATTACAGTAAGTAACACGTTCTTATTATTATTGTTAACATTATCAGTGGTAAAAAGCCTGTGTGACCATGTTCATTAACTACAGGGTGTCCGAAAAAGAATATATCAAAAATAAAGTTGAATAACTTTATTGTTATTTGAGATAACAACAAAAATTGAATATAAAGACAAGTAGTAGGGTTGTAAGTTTAAGTGTTAAAAATTAATAGGCTTCTATGTGTCTTTCATCATTCGCTATAATTAATATAATTCTGCGATGAAATTTCGGTAAAACATCTTCCAATACAGCATTATAGATGTATAAAATAGCATTACGAATCAGATGTTTCAGATATTCAAGGTATTTTGATTTGTCTTGATAGACTTTTGTTTTCAGAAAACCTTAGAAATGAAAATCTGAGGGAGTTAAATCGGGCGAACGAGTTGGCCATTTGATAAGTGCTTTCCTACCAATCAGTTGCTCTGGAAAGGTTTAGTTTGAACGCACTTTAACAATTCGAGTAAGGATGGCTGGCGCCCTATACTGTTGGAAGGTAGCTTTATGTAACAAATCAGGAGTTTTTCGGAGTTGTACAATAAAGAACTCTTGTATCATATATAGATACCAATTTCCAGTAACAGTTTGTTTGTCAAAGAAACAAGAAAAAATTAATACAGCAAAACAAAACTTATAAGCCCACTATTTATATTCTTATATTTTTTCCTCAAATAACAATAAAGTTTAGGTTAATACAGTAAAAACTACTACGTTGCACTCAGCTAACCGTAAACTTTCTTCCAGGCCTTGAACGCTGGTCCGGTTTAAAAGCGGATTTATCACTGTCGCTACCATAGAAACTGGAAATGATTAATATATTATCATACAAATATCAGAAAATAGGCTCTGGAACAGCTCGCAGATTTGTTAAAAGGTTCTGTCAACACGATACCGAATAAAGAGTACAGCGTTTAGTTGTGATTTCGCGTGTCATCAATGTAACTCCTGTCAGTTGCGTCACACGGTCATAATTATAATTTCGTTACTGTAATGCAGATAACTACTAGAAGTTGCAGTACGCTGTTTTAATGATATTTACTTTACTTTAATATATACGAGTTCACAACTAGAGGTTGCAGTACGCTGTCGTGATGTAATGTTTTTGTTACTGTGGCATGTACAAGTTGACGGCTATAGGTTGTGATATACAGTCGTAAAGTTGTTGTCTTTGTTATGATATGTACAGCCACCACACTCATTCTTTATTCTAGATGGTGACTTGAGTAGCGTTTAAATTATTACTTATTATCCACTCCCGTCAAGAGGTACCTTTTGCTTCAAGAAATTAGTCCATGCCTTCAGTTGCACAGTGGCATTACAGCGGACTTACAACGCAGAGATAGCCCATTGTTTAACTTTGTGCTTAACTGCAAACAAAAAACAACAATCGAGCAGTTAAGGACTGGGAAATTTTAAGATATAATAGAGTTTGAGAAATGGAAATTGAGTTTTTTGACGGTGGATAAGAACAGCTAAGTTACATTACATGGGAGAGGAAATCTATCACATGGCGTTAGTTTGAGTACCAGAGTGTCAGGACCCTACGGTGAACTCGATGTATGGAAATTAAGAGTGTATAAGAACAGAAAACAAACAATAAACAACAACATCCGTTCGAAGTGATTAAATACCTTTACTGTTCTTAATCAAAAATATTTCTTATGTCAAAATGCAATAGACAAAACAATCTCACATTTATGCTAATCATGGAAATGTGTTGTGTTTATTTTTGAATTTAAGTTTAATATAATCTTCAAACGATACAGAAGTACTTGCTACAAATAATATGAACTTACCCTGTAATCTGCTTACATGACTAAGGAAGAGACTAATTTACGTTCTAAAAATTCCACAAATTTTATCGAAGATAAAAATAGGTTTCTTATGAAGACCAATCTAAGATTTACACCAAAGGAAGTTACGCTATTTGCTGATTTCTGATAAACATAAAATAAGCTGCTTTGTTACATATTAATCATGTCTTGTCTAATTGCATAAAGTTTGAAAAAGTCCAAATTTTGGTATCCGTACGAAAAGAAACTGTAGCCATACAGTAATTTAACTGTACACTAAGTTATTCTATATCACTGGGATTGTCTGTATACGAGTGGTATATTGTTGTTATTCTTTCAGTAAAAAGAATATTAAAATATAGGTTTAAACTGACCTGCCAGATTGTAGATGAAGTCTTACATTATTAGTGACACGAACATCGACAATAACGAATATGTCCCGAGGAACAGTGTTAAAAGTGATGTAAGCGTGGCTATCAAAATTAAATCTTATCAGACAAACATAACAGTGGTTGAGAATTAAGCTGTCAGGTCGTGACAGACGAGCATGAACATGACGGAAACAAAAGACTACAGAGTTAAAAGTGTGGGCAGAACTTAAAGTTAGCCCATCACAACAGATTCTTCTTAGAAAAACTCGAAAGGAACGAAACAAGATGAGTTATAGTGGTAGTGGTAAGTCTGCCGTTGAGAAATCTGTAAGAAAACCAAACCACGCAAAGCACAAGTAAAATTGTGTCAAGAATATAAAAACTGAAAGATCAATGGAAGAACGTGGTTTGATCAGAGATTCATCTTTTGCATCAAATACACGTGCTTATGTTCGATTAAAACCAAAAGTAGTTTACAGCTCTAAATTTCTTGTACCATCAGTTAAGTGTGAGGGAAGATCCTGTGATTTCTGTGAAAGATGAAATGATAAGGAAGTATTGCATAAGCTTTATACACAACAGGTTTGTCCTAGATTTAACCTTTTATTCTCAATAGGAGCATATCTGTTTTTAGAGTACAATGTACCTATTTGTACTTCTGAAGCTGTTAAAGATTGGTTCCAAGAGAACGAGGAAAAGTCTGATCACCTCACTTGAAAATCACAGATATGTTATCCATCCTCTCTTTTCAGGTATTGAAATTAAGCTTTAAAGCAACTTTCTACCAGTAACTTTGCTTCAATAATTATAAGAAGCGTTAATCGACGAATGCTAAAAATATCGTTGTTTGATGTGCAATATCCCGTTTCATTAATTACACTAGGTGTTAATGCTACTTTGTCTGCTCATGGAGAACCAACTCCATATTAATAAAGAAGCTTCGTACTTTACGTGTTGTGAAAACATATTGAGATAGTTTTGAGCATCCTACGTCAAATCAAGCGCATCATATGAGTTTAAAAACAGAGCAGGAAACATTTCAAAAAATTCATAGTACTTGCTGTACGAAAGGATGTTGTAACTATCCCATAATTGCAGTTGTCCATAGTGTTACGATTCAAGATACTTTGCGGGTATTATCAGGCTTACTTGGTTCGTACAAAATTCTGTTGAAGTTTAAAACAATAATTATAAAATACATTTTCACAGGATAATACATTATTTTCCCCAACTTTTCTGTAGTTAATAACTGAAAATAAAAACGTAAGTTATTTAAAATATACCAAAAGTTAAAATAGAACATTTAAACAAAGTTTTCCATTCAGTTATTAACGTGTGAGGTATAATATAAATATCAAATAAATCTTATGTTCATTCTTGTCGGGTCATGCTACATAACGATTACAAAAAAAAAAAATCACCCGTACCATAAAATACAGTACGAACTCTCAGTCAAACACGTTATTCTAATATCTATTAACTCAGGATGAAGCTGAAGTTTTTTTTCAGAATACAGTAATTGATTTCGACGATCGTACGTGTGTTTCCTCTTACAACTCGTCACTTAGTCTCTCACAAAAGAGTATTACACTACAGAAGCCCGTTTGATCATATGCTACTTTATACGTGGTCTAAAGCACCATCTACCGACATCTTAGTTACGAAACAAGCATTTAAGTAACGTTGTATGTCAAATATTTTTCCTCTGAAAGAAAACAAAAACAAATTTTATTATTATTATTTATCTGAATTCGGACCAGGGAAGGTGAGGATCAGCATAGACCTTTTGTTCCCTCTCTGGAATTTTGCTTGCACTGTAACTGAACCCTAAGTAATAACCTATGTCACTTTTGTTGTATTACTCAGAATATGTTAAATATTGTCCCTTGGACATGACAAGAAAGTGGTATATTAATTAAATATATTAACTCATATATTTTCACTTATGCATGATCGCATTATCAGTTTTTGTTCACAAAATAGTTCCACTTAGCACTATATATATATACACATAACCTTATTTTTACATACAAAACCCTTTTAAAACAGAGCTAGATTTTCTGTCTAGAAGTCAGTTAATATATTGTTTGGCTGATAAGTTTCTTATTTATGATGTTCAGAGGGGAGAGGTTCTTAGGACTTGGTTCATCATGAATTATGAGACTCTGTAGTTTGTTCATCAGTTCATGTTTACCATAATATTGAAGGCAGTTATCCAAAAGTATGTCTGATAGTATACTTTATTACTGATACAGTTCTTTAGTTCTTGAATTTCATGCAAAGCAACACGAAGGCTATTTGCGCTAGTCGTCCTTAATTTAGGAGTGAAAGACTAGAGGGAAGGCTAGTTATCATCACTCACCGCCAACTGTTGAGCTAATCTTTTACCAATGAATAGTAGGATTGACCTTCACATTATAAAACCTATAAAGCTAGAGGGAAGACAGCTAGTCATCACCAACCATCGCCAACTCTTGGGCTACTCTTTTACCAACAAATAGTGGGATCGATTATAACATTTTAACGCCCCCACGGCTGAAAGGGCGAACATGCTTGGTGTGATGGGGATTCGAACCAGCGACCCTCTGATTATGAGTCGAGCGCTCTAACCACCTGGCCTTCTCATACAAAGGAAGAGTAAAATTATGCTTCTAAAATGCTAACATGTTAGACTTAAGAAGTTCAGTATAGAGATAACTGCGCAACATTTATAGAAAATGAAATTAGTTTTTGTTATATATATAGGTAGATAAGAGAAATTATGATACTATCCTTTTTCCATTATTAGAGAAAAAAGTCTTTTTAATTCTTTGTAAATAAGATACAAGAGGTTCTTTCTTTGTAAACTATTCAGATGATGCATTATTTTATTTAACAAGAGATTTTCAGATGTTCAAGTCCCACATCAATGAATAATAAAGTTTTAAATTTATTTTAAAATATATTCACCTATATAGTCTAGCATAAATTTGTCATACATATTCATTCGGAACAGTGACAAAAGCCAAAACTACATATTTTTTCGTCTGTTTCCACTTCCGTTGTAATCACACTACCGGTTCAGTAACTACTCATATTCGTTTTTGCTCAGTAATAACAAGGTCCAATGTTGAATATATTTCCACGTGCTTACTGACAAAAAATTGTTTCTTATTTTGAACACACGGTAAGTTTAAATTCATATTAATAATGCTTAAAAGACTTCATATGCACTAAAATTAGGGTTACTTGCTTTCTCTGTTTAATAATAAACAAACAATGTTTGTTTTTAAAAGTTCATTATTTGAGATGTGAACATGCCACATCTATGTTGGTGTCATTTTTACAACCACCGCTTAAATAATCTATACGTGTAAAGAGACATAAGAAAAGGACAGTATTGACAAATGACATACCAGTTTGCTGTAACTCACAGGATGGCGCTCTGTCTTATAAAAGTTTGGAAACTCTTGAGATTTCACTGAGTATCTTATGACTGACATTGTCAGTGTGGTTTGTCTCTGCAGTAACACTGACAAAATCCCAAATATTATCCCGCGCGTTTATTTGAGAACCTTGGGTTGTTGTTTCGGCGTCTTTACCAAAACGTATCGATTACCGTCAACAGTTGTTAAAAATAAAGAAACAAACAATAACAATAAAAAAATATATATTTCAAGCACTAATGTTATTACTTTATAAAGAGGCACATCCTTTCAGAAATGTCAGGTTGCACACAGATAACTTTCTGAGTGATAATGCAGCTCTTTGCAAACGTCTTGAGATTTGGATTCAAGTTTCGTGAGATAAGAGAAAAATGGTTCTTTATGTCAATTTGTCCACTGTGGTGAACCTGTATAGAAGGTTTTTCCATGTGAAATATTTCCGTAAACACGCTTGTAAAAAGGCCTCTTCAACAGAGGTCACTTGAAAAAGTTTCAGGACTGCAGAATTAAAGACGTACTTCAAAGGGATAAATGTTACACGTTCTTTCAAAAAACATGATCACAAACTGGGCTTCTGACTAAAATGTTTTCGTGTTCGCAGAGTCCGCTGGAGAAATCACGTGACTCAAGGAGCTGCTTACGAGCTGCGGCGCCAGGGAGGAGCCAGAATTGACGTAGCAGCCTCAAAAAAGATGTTTTCACTCTTCTCTACCGCCTAGTCTGTGGAAAGAGATTTAGAAACATTTGACCATTTTTTGGAAAATCACTGTCATATTCTGTGATTGTTATAAAATTTGTTTCTTGTTTAATATGAAGAAGACATATTTAGAAGTTTTTTACTCTAAAGATAATTTTATGGCTTAAAGTATAATACTTATTCAGTGTTAGATATTCTATCACTCTCGATACATACCCCCCCCCCCCATCGTATTTACAAAAAATAGACTGTTACAAATTAATTTTATTACAGTAACGCAACTGTACGATATTTTAGAAGGGTGTATTTTACTTGCAAGATAAAGAAAAACTTTAAACTTGTCTTAAAGACAATTTGAATTATAAATATGACAAACACGTACAGTGTATACTTTAAGGAATATATAATTGTTGTACACTAGGAGGTACCGTTATTTAAGTGTGTTTTGACAATGAGCGGTTTTCATAGTACGTCCTGATAATGGCAACAAAGACCCATTATACATTATGTCTTATCAAAATGATAACGTCAAAGCTTCCACTGTTTCTTTGTCATTTCCAGGAGGTTTTTTGTATACGTACTAAAATTAAGTTCATAAGAAAATAAATAAATCATGGTATAACCTAATTGTCAATCAGATTTAACGTGCACTAAAATAACAACGAAAAGGAAAGATCACTAAATCATTTTCTGTCATAGTTCGGTGGTTAGGACACTCGACTCCCGATCTTTGTGTTGTGGGTTCGAATCCCGCTTACTGTTCATGCTCGCCTTTCAATCCTGGGAGGCAGTGTAAGGTGACGATCAATCCCACTATTTCTATAGTCGAGCTGAACGGTGAAAATTCTATAGACCATACAACCCTATATTTCAAAGTTTTTGCCGATACACCTGTAAAAAAATTGTGGTTCCACACGTTATGTGGGAGTGTCTTCTGTGAATATTTATTTTAGATACAAAGTAAGAGCACGAACTTATCCCTAGTTAGTTAGACTTTTGGGTAAAAAGCCTTAATTGGTCCGAATTATGCCATTGAATTTTTGAAGCCTGAAGTATAATGAGTACAGTTTTTGATCCCTAGATTACACTGCTATAACAACTGAGTGTAACTTCAGAGAGTATTGAGTATCACTGAAGTGATTCAAACAGTAGCTAGAGACACTGTATAAACTACTAGTGTACTTGATAAAGTATTATGGCAGCACGTTAATATATGTATATTAATAAATAAACATGTTTAGTTTCATAAGCATGAATAACAGTTAAATAGTCATTTATGAGCGTTTTATAACACAAATGAAAGAATTAATCGAAGGGCACACCAATAAAAATCAACAAGAGTATGAAGACAAACAATTTGATCCTGATAGAGGTTAAGAATTGGTAAGCATGAGATCAACTATGATGATTGACTTAAGAGAGTATTATTGGAAAATGCAGGGTACCCGTTGTTTTCATTAATGCTGGTAAGAAAATGGAACATTTAGCAGGTAGGAAAATTTAATGGAAAAGATAAAAGTAACGAAAAGACAGTCACTATGGATGAGAGAGAGAAAAAACCTAGTTTTACATGGTGTTTGAAGAGTACTGTTTTACCTGACACTTTTCATGAACAGTATAACAGAAAATATATTGAATGAATTGAGGTGAAATATTTATGAGTGGTTGAATTTATAACTAGTGAATGAAATTCACAGACATTGGCTCAGATATCATAACAAATATAACTTCATATGTGCTCAGTGTTTTATTTTATTGAGATAGAATATCTTCAGCTCATGAGTATTGCAATATGTTTAATAAACATATAATTTTACTACATATTTTCTTAAACCTTTTTCGTTACAAAATATGAGAATAAATAATAAAAATGCAAACTGTATGTATTCGTTCTCTTGAATGAAATTATTGGTGAAGCTAATAGTTAAATATAATGTTGAAATGACGTAACGTGAATCATCTTGAGTGTGTAAGAACCTGTTGTAGGATTGACCCTCATTTCTTCTCACAACAACTGACAATCAGATGTTAGAACGAAGAACTGGGCCACTTCAGATTGTAGGGTATTTGTTCTAGTTGTCCAGAAAACAGAACAGAAGTTACTAGAACAAGAGATATTTAGTTAGTTAGATACCAGTAAAAGAATGAGAATCTGGATATACTCAGAATGCTTGACTACATGTTCTCTGGGTGATGCATTGTGAGTATCAACAAAGCTGGTATGAATGTCATTTCATCATTGCCTAATTTCATAGTTCATGGTTAAAATTGCACACTATGACCCCCTTTAATGTGCACACTAGTTTGATTTTTTTTACCAAATGAAAATCTTTCAACCTTGCACTTGAGTCTGGTCCTTGAGCATTTAATTTTAAGTTTCAAGCAGGCTCAGTCTCTCCCTTCTTTAAATGCCTCCCCCCCAGTGGCACAGCGATATGTCTGCAGATGCAACACGATGGTGTATCTGCGCTTTTCTCACTAGGGATATCGAAACCCAGTTTCTAACGTTATGATTCTGCAGACACGCCGCTATGCCGCTTGAAGGTATTGCTATTTTATAAGTTTCAAAGGTTTTTGTTCTTTCTATGTGACTATTTTGTTTTAAAAGTTGATATATCTTTTTGTATTTCTTTAAATTTAAAATTGTTAATGTTTCATTTTTGTTGTTAAAACATTTATTTGTGTTACATAACATTTCAATATTAATGAAACTTAGTCTTAATTTAACGTTGTTTTCTATCACAATATTTAACCATGTAATATTTTATAATTTATGTTTCATTTCATTTTTGAAGGTTTTCATTTTATTTTTACATAACATATTAGAGTGCTTCTTTCTAAAGAGCTAGATCATTTTTGAGGGATTGTTTTGTTCTGACATTTTCGCATAGTCTTTTATACCAACTGTTCTATTTGGGATAGGAAATTGTTGATAGAGATCTTTTTCACAATTTATTCTTACTTAAAGGATTTTGTATAGATGTAAATGTGAACTTGTATATTGTATTACTATATTAAATGGTTACTTTATGTATTATGTACATTGCAACTTTTTGTTTTTATATTATGCATTGTGCTGTAATTTATCATTGAAGTGAAATATTTCCTTATTTATTTCATTCTATTTTTTTATGTGATTATACAGTGAATAATAAAAGTTAAAGGTTATTTTATTTGCTTTTATCAGATTATGCTTCACAATTAATTAATTTTTATATGACAATTAAATGGTTCTTTTTTCACTAACTTGTTATTACATTTCATTTTAAAAGATAATTAGAGGGTTATTATTAATGTATTATCCTATATTTTGAATTTTAGGTAAGTTATCTCATTTTTCATTGTAGTTAACAATAGTTCACAGTCTTCCATGTGGCAAGTAATTGTTTGTTGGGATAAATTATTAACGTGCTTCTTGATTATATCATAAATTTAATTTAGTGGGTTTAAGTTTAATTATAATTATTGCCCTGAGGCCAATCATGAAACATTGATGAGGGAAGAAGTGTATTATGTAGCATATAATATATTTTCCATCAGGTTCATTAATATAGGATTTTTTACGTTTTCACTTAGTTTGTTATCTATGCAGTTTTAGCATAAGCACATTGCCGAGAAAAAACACTGAAATTGTTTCGTTATAGTTGTCTATCTGTCTCTGTTGTTGTCGATAGTATATGGTATCTACTCTGCCCGTAGGGATGTTGCAGAATCTTTACACATTAATGCAGGAAAGGGTTAACGATTACAATGTTCTTGGCAGCTCAAGTGTATGATGTTTGTATGTTACAACCAATAAATGCAGAGGTGTTACTGCAAATGAAGGATTGTTTGTTTGTATTTTGAATTTTGCACAAAGCTATACGAGGACTATCTGCGCTAGACATCCCTAATCTAGCAGTGTAAGACTAGAAGGAAGGCAGCTAGTCGTTACAACCCACCGCCAACTGTTGGACTACTCTTTTACCAACGAATAGTGGAATTGAATGTACTTTATAACGTCCCCACGCCTGAAAGAGCGAACATGTTTGGTGTGGCTGGGATCCGAATCCGCGACCCTCGGATTACGAGTCGAATACCTTAACCACCTGTCGTGTTTCAAAAAATCACAGAACTTTGAAACACATTTCACGTTCCTGAACAACAGTTTTGTTCCAAAGACGAAATGCAATGGGACAAAATCGAGGTTACTGAAAGTGAATTAAATACATCCAGAAGAGGAATAAAGGAAGCCATGTACAATGAACAGGAAATTTTGTAACATAGCAAGGCTTAATTCGTGACTACTTGTAGAATATATGTTGATAAATTATAGAGAGCTATTATTATAAAGAGCTCACCAACTTTAGGATTATAGCCGAAATTTCGTTTTCTTTAATAAACTTGATTCAACGCTGAAATTTATTACAGTTTGAAATTTATTAAATTACAGAAACATTTGTAAACAGTAACCCAATTTTATTCAGTTGCATGCATTAAAATGGTGGTTAATATAAGTGATAAAAAAATTTCCCTCTTAAGTTGTACTTTTCTTTTGGCTAGTTTTATTAGTGTCGAAGAAAGAATTAGAGGTTATTAACTACAGTTTAATTACTGAAGATATCAATGAATGTCATGTAAAGAGATGACTACATGTCATCACTCAACTATTACTGTCAATTCGCCTACACTCATCGCCTCCAAAGCTCATACTTTTGTCAGGATTTCCTCTACATAGGGACGGTCCTTCTGTCTGATATTTTATTTAATTTTTTCTCTGTTGATTATTTATTTAAGAATAATACTTTTATTGCAGAGTAAAACAAATGCGTCACTCAGACAAATAGGTATATGCAATCAGAGATAAGTATCAGAAGAGAATTTCAATGTGCTAAATACAGGCATTTTGCTTTGCATCGAACTATAAATATTGAATATCATGATATAGCACCAGAATACTTGCTGTATAAATAAATTTTAAAATAGCCTCAAAGATCATGAGCTATTAGTAGTAGTAATGAGTGGTAATCAAGTCTGCATATTTTCGTGTTATTTCTCTGAAGGTATAATGAGTACTGGAAAACAATGTTTTTCAGAATTTCAACATTAAAAATACTCAAAACAAATTTCAACATTAAAAATACTCAAAACAAATTTCAACATTAAAAATACTCAAAACAAATTTCAACATTAAAAATACTCAAAACAAATTTCAACATTAAAAATACTCAAAACAAATTTCAACATTAAAAATACTCAAAACAAATTTCAACATTAAAAATACTCAAAACAAATTTCAACATTAAAAATACTCAAAACAAATTTCAACTTTTTGAAGCTGAAATTACGGATAAAATACTTTAGCAAAACTATTAGTACAACAAGCTTTTATTTGCGTACAAGAAATGTTGGATAATTTATTGTATAGCCTACTGAGCAAAATAAAAGACCACAGTGCCACAGCGGTATGTTTGCGAACTTGTAACGCTAGAAACTGAGTTTCGATACCCATGGTGGTCAGAGCATAGATGGCCCATTGAGCAAATTTGTGCTTAACTTCGAAACAAACAAACAAACAACATACAAGACCGATAGTTTTTTTGTCGTCACGATAATTTGTTTTTCCTTTTTCTAAAGACTTGAATTTATGCAATGGTCCCTATTATTTTTATTGTCTCTATATCTTTCATTTAGATAAAGTGACCTACAAACCTATTAAAATGGGCATATTTTCTCCTCCTTTCGGTAATATAATGTAAGTAATGTGTTCATGGTTTAGTACTTAACAAATCACTGTTGAATTATTTAGATGAAAGGTTGAACTATGGCAAATGGTGAGCAACTGACTAAAACACACACAACATAAACTACAAACATCAGATATCATGAAGTAAAAGGGAAAACAAATATATATGACTATATGATTTGTTTGCTCTTAAGCAAAATGCCACACACACAGGACTATCTGTGCTCTACTTAACACGGGTACGGAACCTCGGTTTCTAGTAGTTTACGTTCGTAGACATGCTACTGTAGGACACATGATTTAGATTAGTGAATTTTATAATTATATGAATATATCTTACGAACTAATACACTCTTAAAATATTTGATCATTTGCTTTGAAACCAGACCTAAAAATGGTTTATGGTACACAAAAAAATTTTTGAACAACACAAATAAGCCTCTCCTAGTTGGCTCAGCGATAACATTGAGGGCTTGACATGCTAAACATTGGGTTTCGATACCTGTGGCGGGCATAGCCCGGATGATATATTGTATAGCTTCGCGCTTATAAACAAACAGTAGAAAATCAGCTCCTGTCCAGAATGGCGGAAACAAGATAAATACGTGACAGTTAAGTATTCATTATACTAACAGGTTGATTTGTATTTATGTGAGCTAGTGCAGTTACAACTGAAATACAAACAAAGGGAGATGACGACAACGACAGAAACAAAATAATTTGATTTGTAAGAATTTTTTTCTCGGACATCATTAATAGGCAGTATGACAACGCTTATTTTAATATACGATTACTATCACTAAAGGCAAAAACTTGTAAGAAATTGTTTTGGTCCCTTATTTGAAAATAATCACACAAAATTCACTATCACCATTATTAAAGATCAGAACTTGTGAGAAACCATTTTGTTTTCTTAGTTGAAAATATTTACAGAAAATTTATGCCCAGTGTCATTTAAATTTACGTCGATCATTATGTAAGGGACACTGATCATAAAATTTTATGTTGCCTAAGCTGCAACTGAATGTTTTTATTGTTTTTATGAGAACAACTGCATCGAGTTCTTTCAACCCTAAAGTAATTAAAACTTGAAATTGCGTTAAATAAATTACTTAACTTCCAACTGCTGAAATCTTCTTACTGTACGTTTATTTTGTTTAGCTTAACTATCTATTCTGAAACAGTAAAACTATCATTGAATAGAAAGTGGCATTAAATCTAATATTCGCAAGGCTTACTGGTCAATACTTTTTACGTGTAATTACGAAAACATTCAAATGATTTTACATCATAAAACAAAGCATTATATTCTAAAATGTATAAAAGAATAATTAATGGAATAATAATATATTACAACACTATAACAAAGAAAGAATTATGTGGTGTAGTAAATGACTGGCCGAAATGTACAATAACATTATTTCCTACGTGTTGATGCTAAAGATTTTAATCTCTTATTATGTTACTGTAATTGAGCTATGTGTTTGCTATCACGGTAAACCAGAGAGAACGTTGACATTGCGGAAAAAGAAAGAAGCTAGACTGTAGGTATGCAAAACTGCCATGAGGAAATACTCCTGACATTTATGAAACGGGTTAAAAACGTCCCTACAACCTGTTTCTTTATTAGTATTTTTATAATCGGAAAAATTATTATAAAAGTATTTAAAGGACTCTGGAAGGTTAAGTTATACTGCTAACCCTTGCAATACACATACATTTACACACATAAAGGATTGTTTGTCGCCTGCTTTGATGAAAAACATTTGTGTGTGCATGTTTAGTAAATTATGAAGATAAATTGAAAAACATGAAGAAAAAACATAAACAAGCAACCATAAATTACTTTTTTGTAATTAAACATGTTTGTATGATGATTCTATGTTGCTTTTTATTAGATTTAGTTTGTTTGTTTGTTTGTTTTGAATTTCGCAAAAAGCTACTCGAGGGCTATCTGTGCTAGCCGTTCCTAATTTAGCAGTGTAAGACCAGAGGGAAGATAGCTCGTCATCACCACCCACCGCCAACTCTTGGGCTACTCTTTTACCAACGAATAGTAAGATTGACCGTCACATTATAACGCCCCCACGACTGAAAGGGCGAGCATGTTTAGCGCGACGGGGATGCGAACCCGCGCCCCTCAGACTACGAGTCGCACGCTTTGCCATGCCGGGCCATTAGATTTAGCACCTCAGTTATGTGTTTCTTAAGGAAGTGGTGAGTCACAAAGATGATTATTAACAATAACAAATAATTTCTATTAAATTATTCCTGCTAAAATGCATATTTGAACAATTCAGTTTTGTATTTTACATTTTATTTGGGGTCTTATTGTTTTTGACAACAATATAAACACTGCCAATACTACTTAATTTGTTATCAGAGGTAGATGCATTTAATTTTTTCGTTTTGTTGAAGATGAGGGTGTGTGTTTTTATGTATATTATTTAATGAGTTGTTTTTGATGGAATGACTGGCTGAAATTTATAATAATTGTATATTCTACGCTATAGTACTAACCAGTTTAATTTCTTATAATGTTACCACAATTTAACTCAATGGATGGTGTGACGATAGACAAACTTCACATTTTATTCGTGCCATTAAATTTTCTAATTAATATCTCTTAATATTGAATCAAAACTGAATTCATTCTTTAATTAGAAATATATTATTTTCGGTTTCAGTAAGAAACTATAACTTTGCATTTGCGTGAATAAGTAGCAAGCACGGGAAATTTTATTTAGTAGTATCATATGTCATGATATGTGCATCTAAGAAAATAATTATTAAATTAAAACAAACTAGCCAGTGTTTCCTCTGAAAAACAAACAAACATTGTTTGAAACGAAGAATTGGTTTAAGCATGGTATTACGTGGCTTTTTAAAATGAAGTACTAATACACTGAGACTACGGCAGAATTCAATTTATATCGTAAAAGAAGGTACCTTCATTCTATTTTTAAATTTAGTTTCTCATGAATGAGTAACAAATATTTTGTAATATACAACTTCCGATTAGAGTAAACTATGTTCTGAGGGCAAATCAATTAGTATTATTTAAGGTTTATATAATTTATATAAATTTATATAAAATTATATGCTGTATTTTCGTTTCAACTTATAAAGATTAGATTGCATTCTTTCATCAGTTGGGTACCCTTGATGCTAACGATACTTTCGATCGTATAGGTTTGTCTACATTTCCTCGAGTGCGTTTTATGCTATCAAAATATGATTTAATAAACTATGCTTTCAAAGAAAAAAAACGTGTTCAATAAGAACTGCAACATAATATGTACATATATATATAGAGAGAAAGAGATATTTGCCATCTCAACAACGGTTGAGAAAGAAGTGACATAAAATAATAAAATTAATGATATACACTAACAGTTTAGTCTCCAAGTTAGTTACGTATTTTAATTTCTTAATACTTGGTCTTGTTGAAAACCGCTCCGATGTATCAATTAAACAACCAGTTGTGTCCCACTTTAGATATTCTCACTGATATATGTATCCCTAAGATTTTATTTGCTACAAAAATAATCTGTGAAACACATATTTAATCTCTTCAATTTCTGACATCTATTTAGAAAAAAAATCCCCAAATTACTAATAAGTTTCATTCCAAGTTGCAGGCAGCAATCAAATCTGAAATAAACCGGAAATGTCTTCCTGTTTTATTATAATGTACGCTGAAAAGGCTCAGAAAAAAGTAATTAACACTTAAGACAGTGTACTGTCTAAACTATAAAAAAAGAAATAAACTGTCGTTAGGATACTTTACTTAATACATGTATAGAGATGATAAATACCGGAAATATGATTCTTCTCAGAACAAAATTTGGGGATTTTTATTCCTCTTTTTCTTCAAACACTAAGGATTCTTTGTCCAACTTCACTCAAGCCACAAGGTGGTTTTGTAAACACGTGTCTGTCTTCTCATCTCACAGGGGCTACCAGAGTTCGTTAGAAGTATCAAATCTTCGGGGACGTCAATTTATTGCAGTTGAAAATAATACGTTTATACAATATAAGCATAAAGTATATTATGTATTCAATAGTTACTACGTTCACACATAAAGGAGTTATCATTTTACATTCATATATTATCGATATCTACATATTTTTAATTTGGCAGATTTTCTTGTTTTCCGTTTTTTTTCTATTTTTTTAAGTATAAACAATATGAATGAATGCTACGCTTGTAAGCTTAATCTATTATCTTAATGTAAACACAATCTGTAAGTCCGACTCAATTACTCCACCAGTTCGAAGAATTAACATGAAGAAAACTCCTTGTTTATCTTGGCTAGTCAAAACATACACTCTGGGAACTCTCATTTTGCTTCGAATCGTTAAGACCAACATTACAATACAATGTTAGTAAAATTCGTTTCGTAAAAAATCTATTGGAAGGTTTTGAAGACATGAATATTGTTAAGTACTTTCTCAATGTGGTATTACAGCCATATTTTACAGTAATGCCAAAAATTGTCATAAAACAAATAAAAAACTGGAGTTTTACAGAAAAAGTTCAAAGAGAAAGAGCAGTCACGTATTGTTCCTTAAATATTCTGACTCGTGTAAGCACCCTTAATTAATTTTACTTGTTATTACAAAATAATTAATTAGTTAAAACACCTGAACCTGTTTGGTGATCTAGTGTGATACTTTAACATCAAACCGCTACTATTATTTGTACAAATATTGTTGTTGTGTTCTGATTTCAGACATCATGCTTAGAAGAAAAGATAAACATTTCTCACTTACATGGTATTTTCTTTTGGTTCATCTTATGATCTTTACAAACCTGGACCAAGCATGGCCTAGTGGTTAAGATGCGCGGACTATTAATTCGACGGTTAATAGTTCGCAGTCCTTTGTTTCAAAAACACAAATACTCTTCGCACTTTTGGCTCGTAAGTGAGTTATAATAGTAACGCTCATATCCCGCTATTTGAGAAGAAAAGCATAACTGAAAGAAGGTGCTGTTAACTAGGCACTTTCCTTTCGTCTATCTATTCAAAATTAAAGGCAGATATTACTAGTGCAAAGTTCTGAAACAAACGCTTTCTCACAAATAATGCTAATAGACTAGAGAAACAGATATGACTGCATAAAAACTATTACATAAGCGCATCTTTAGATAAGTCAAGTGTTCAAAGCAATGGAGAAACATAAAGCTGAGTATGACCTGTACCATACTTTCTCATTATTCTGTGTGTGACTGAAAAATGTTACTGCTTCAAAGAGTTTTGTGTTATAATTGTTTTATCCAAACGTTATCCATAAGTCCTTCTGAAAATAAATAGTAAAACTTCAGTTCTTGAGACTAAACACGTGATATTATCATCTATACTTGTGTGCGCGTGTATATATTTATTATGTTTTTACCCATTAAAAAGAAAAACATATTTTTTATTCAATGTCCCATTGCAATGAAACATTCGAGTCAGAAAACTTAATAAAGGAGTGTTTTTTATTTTAACTTTCAGAAGAAATCTAGCTTCACACAGTTTAGCACGATATAGATATTAAAATTTTTAGATAGGGCAAAAATGTTTGATTTTACATTTTAAGTTTTAAAGAGCTTTCTGGGCGCCATATTTTTCTTCTCTCGTCTCTTAGGTCGAAAGGTGTCTCCTCTTATAATTTGTCTTGTAGCAAGTTACGTGTTATGTTTTCATGAAGATATTGTGGATTTATAAACATTTAATATCAGTGAATACTTTCAATACTCTTTCTGTAACAAAAACTTGAAAAGCTTATGATTACTACGCGAGAGCTAAGAATTAGAAATTTTATAACAGAAGTAAATAAAAGAAAAAAGTTGACGAAAGTCATAAGTTTTCCTTGTTCCGCAGAAGTAAGCATTTTGCATTGTCTTAATAAGGTTAGCATTTATATTCGTGATGAGTTTGACTTCATAAAAGAGTAATAATTATAATTTGTATTTTTTACCATTTTCTTCTCTGTTTACTAAATTCATAATAATAACTTACATAAAAGTCGCCGGATTCGTGTTTGTTTTTAACATACATTTAAAATTTTGCACGAGAAGCAAGTTTCAATTATAGTTATAAAAGTCTATAAATTCATGATATGCAAAGTTCAACAATAGAGTAAGAAAACAACAACAAATGAATGAAATTTTGTAATACATATCATATAGATAATGAACAATTTAACGAATGTGTGTTTAGAAGAGAAAAAAATATATTCGAAATGATCTATATATGTATGTTTCGAAGAAACATTAAACGGTTTCATGGCTCCTACCAGAATATATCTAATCTATCTACATAAACTGAAACTTTAAGGAATGCTAGTTAAAAACGACAGTGTTGACTTATATATGGTGCTCATTTCAAAACGCAGTTGTTAACAAGGTGATATGAAGATGTATGTCATTATTTAGACAGGGACTTTGTACCAGGGAGTATTTTGTTCCGAATTTGGGAAGGATATGTCTGTATAAGTATCTGATAAGTGAGAGGAACACTGACAATAAATGAATAAATCATTGGTTACGTTATGATATTCCAAGACATCCATAAAAAGGTGCGAGAGAGAAAATTTTGCCTTCGAAACTTCGTGATTTTATAAGGAGAATTATGCACTTCATTAGCTACAATGGTCACGCAAAGAACACATGAAAGAGGAAAATATCTGTCTTACAGATTCGTTAAAAATAAGTTAGAAAAGAAAGAAACGCCACAAACGTGACGACTGTAAAACATTCTCCGGTTTCCGTATACTGTTGTAAATTTATTTTGTGGCTGAAGCACGCAATCACGAAATGAGTCTTACTTGTTTCATTTTAGTCATGACTACTGATTCACAATAGTTTGTTTGTTTCACGGTACTTGAGAGCAACACGTGTTCGAAGATGTCTTGTATTTGAAAGCATTCGCCAGAATCATTCTTCTCAAAATCCGGTGGATATTCTTTTCATTCTGGATTTCTACAAGATATCTAAGATCCAGGGTTTATTATAATATTAACGTTGTTTAAATCCCTTGTTACCATTTATGGTTTAAAGATCGGGACTTGTTAATGAAGCGTTACTCGGAAACACTAATATGATTTACTGGTTGTAGTAATTCCGCACTTCGACCAATAGCTGTTAATTCTTCGTGATCACAAAGCTGAATACGTTACAAAACACTACAAAAATAGATTGTCATACGTTAAATATTAAAAGGATTTAGGAAAAAACTAGCCACGAACGGTTGTAACTATAAAAGAGAAGCGTTTGAGGGAAAAGATTACAGCATAGTACTATAAAGTGGATCTGATGACAAATCGTTATGACATAAGGAGTCTAAAACAGTACACGTAGGTGTAGGTATGAGACATTACAAAACTTTTTCATGCAAGACATATAATCCTTTCATCGAATAAAGGCTAATTATTTATACATATTATATTACATTTCATAGAGTAAGGATTCCTAAGGTAAGGCACATCATAATGGGTTATTATTATTGTCCACCTCAAACAGGCCAGCTTATCTATTTTCTTTCTGCTCCTAATTTGTTACGAAAACAACTACCAAGAGCTTGTTTTTACTCCACATCATTATTGGTCGTTAAATTGCAATCATTATCATTTCGGATATTAGTTATCTAAAACACTTTGATCCTTAATCTTGGTTAGGGTCTAGACCAGTCATCAAAAGGTTGTTGAGCTTAGATCATGGTCAGTTTGGAAATAAGAGCTATGACCTATGTCTACCCCCGCTTTTTGTTTAATAGAAATAGACAGGACATAACAATAAATTTTCATTTCAAAATACTTTCTCTAATTCTGGTTATATAGTCAGTTTTGGAATTAAGTAAAATTGAAGTGAATAAGAATTATTCGTCACGTGGCTACTGGAATCGAGTAAAAGTAAGAGAGTTTCTTGTACTAAAGTTACTTTATTTATTTATTACATATTTGCTCCCCACTAGCACAGTAGTACGTCTGCTGACTTACAATACTAGAAATTGGGTTTCGAAACCTGTGGTAGGTACAGCACAGGTCACCTATTGTGTAGCTTTGCGCTTAAATTCAAACAAACTTATATATCAATATTTATTAATAATTTTCATTGTTACAGACTCAAATATTTACATAAAATCTATGTCTGCTGAGAAGTGAAAATTTTAGAAACGTTATTATTTCAACAGAAAAATTAACAGATTTGTTTCAATAACTTAGTTATTTGTTGAAACAAAGACGTGGAGAGATTTATAAGAATTGACAACACATACAAAGTGCTAGTGAAAATTTCTAGACGTGAGAGAAGGACATTAAACTGTGTAGTTTCGCTATAATCTTTTTTCGGTACTAGATCTTCGTTAAAAATTAAAAATAATTGAATAGCTTCCCGTTTAAGGCTGTAAAAAACAACAACAAATACAACATAAACGTGTTCTGATTTTAATAGACCGTGTGAAAACTAGCTCTTAGCCTATTAAGATTAATCCGGGTCACCACTACAATAAATAATCTGACGTAAATATTAGGAAGTAGCAAAAACAAACAAATGTGCTTTTGAAGAGAATAAGTATTACTGTTATGCTGCAGTTATCTTAGTCTATTTCTGAGAACTTGTTAATACTAAAACACATCACAAACATGTTAAGATAAGTACAGGAGTGCTAGAAACTTGCAGCTTTAGTAACATAAGTATCGACAATCACGTCTTTTGACCATTTACCTGTTTCCCACATTTAGTTCGATGTTATATTTTCAGCCTTTTGAAATAATCTACCTAAATGAATTACATGTTCTACGTGTAAAAAATTTAGCGTTTCCTTAGGTGATTTGTTGTTTAATTTTCTTATTTAAATAATATTTTTCAACTACTTCTAATGTTAAGTCAACATTAAAATTCTTTAATAATTATAATCGCAGTTTATGTTTGTATCATTAGGTCATAGATATATAACGCTTAGTGTTTTGACAACTTTGACGTATCTAATTAACTTTACTCAAACACAAACGACAGAGAATGTTTTCCTTTAGCGAATTTCTGCTTTTGTTATGTCAAGCATAGTTACGTTCACACAAAATAACACGAGCAACAACAAGAAAACAAAACACGCCATATGTATTTATATATATTTTAATTACTTTTTACTCTCCCGAGTAGACTTATATTTATATAAAAGTTTAAGGTTATGCAGTATCAACGTTATTATTTTGTTCTTCTGAAAACGTACAATATATACTCCAAAACTACTGAATACATATAGTATACACTCCCCAACTATAAGAAGCTTTGTTCTGTTCTTGCGATCTACTCTCGTCTAGGGTTAGTGATGAGCGTTGAAATTTCTTGAAAACTGAGTATCTAAGTGACAAGTGAGGGATCAAATGATAGATTGGGTATCACAGCTATTTTTACTATTTGAAACAAATCGTAATTAAAGAGATTTTCTGTTTATCAAACGTACAGTTCGGAGCAGCTTAATTATTTTATTCTCGTTTTACACTTACATAAAGAAAAAAACTGATTTTAGTTTTATATTTTTACGGAGGGTTAATAGCATTTTATAAAAACAATGTTCTACGTTTATTATTATTTTGGTCGATACTTTTGCTATCATCGATGGTGCCCAGCCAGGTGGCTATGGTTACTCACCTCTGCCAAAGCCACAATTTTCACCGAAATTATCTTTTTGAGAATATTTACATAGATCTTCTACTATGTGTAGTTATCTGTTTCCAAGACCCACTTTGAAATTGAAACTAAGCTCAAGAGTCCATTAATGATGCAATAAGAGGTACGAGGCTGAATAAAATTGCTAGATTTTAGTGTTTTCGTTCATGTTTTTTAATTTAAACAGCCATTGATTTAGAGAAGTGAACACTGATCAGCCTCAAAACCTTCTTTTTAATTCTGTTAATCGTATACTAGAGATGTAATGTACTTCAATGATTTAAATGTCTTGTTGTGCAACTTTCCATGAAGAACATACAAAGCTTTCTAACTTGAAATGTTGTATATCATGTTTGTTTTAAATCACTTCACAATCATGTTATATGAAAGTTCTTCTTCAAAAAAGTGTTACAACACTTTCTTCTAATAATAAGTCTTCCCGTTACGTGGTTCGTCAAGTAACAAACCTTGAATTTTTCTATTAGGTTGAGGAATAATTCGTGAGCGTTTTTAAATAATTTCATTCAAGCATTACATGCAAGACTATACAATACTTCAATGCATGAACACATTACACCCAAAACATTTATTATGATACTTTATTTCAGGTAATACTTAGGTATATAGTATGCATTGTTTTAAACGAAATTGCAAGAAATTAAATGCGAAAAGCAGATGGTGTCGATAATGCTCGATTTTGTCCACTTGACATTCCATTTAATGAGCTGAAAATGAAAGCAAAAATTAAAGACATATGAAAATCAAACACACCATCTATTAGAGCAAAAAATTATCTACCAAATGACATGAAATATTTTGCGAAAGCGTTTCATTTATGAATATATTTTTTTAACTTGAAAAAACGCTCACGAATTATTCCTCAACCCAATAGTTGATATTGTGCTTATTTTATTTATAACCTTTCTTGATTTCAGTTGGCAAAATTTCTCGAAATCGTGCACCAGCTGATCAACTAGTAGCTTCTCAAGTTTTCCATTTCGTAAAACTTCCATTATCGTGTTATTTCTATCAGGTTTAATATAATTTATTTCCTTATTCATTCACTAGTATTATCGATTTTTGCAGTTTATTGGATTTAACCCTCTCGCTGCGGGTTAGGTCAAAGTGCCCATATCACGATCTTTTACATTCAATTCCTTTACTTTACAAGTATCTTACGTGATAGAAAAAGAGAGAGAGAGAGAATACTATTTTCGAAACATGGCGCGTGGCTATATTCTGGAAAATCTGTTGTAAAAATCAAAATAATTTTAACGAAGCTTAAATTTGTACCATCAGGCAGGGAAAAAAAAAATTCCTCGTTCTTGTAATCGCTAAGGCATAAAACTTACTGAAATGCAAACATGCGTAACAAGGTTAACCTTCTTCTATTATTCATTATAAATTTCTTAAGTTACACAGAAATGAATGAGCCATATTTGCAAAAAACAACAACTAACTTAGGATGCAATTTTGTCTTTGTTTTTTTCTTGTAGGCTTACGATTCTTATGCACGTTTGTACAAGGGATAAATTTTCACGCGATAAATATATGTTCGAAACAAAAGTATATCTTTTTATTTCTTTACATAGACACTTCACGAATTTGTATTAAACTATTAACTTAAAGTGAACTCTGTGCTTTTTTACTAAATTCATAAGTTTCAAAAAAGTAATAAACACCTCTTCTCTACATCTGTTTTCTGTTTTTTAACAATTCATTTAAACAATAATGACTTTAAAAATACTTACTGGAGGTAAAACGCTGTATTTGAAAACTGTCATGAACTTAGAACGTATACTTGAATGGAAACAACCAAAACAGACATTATTGTAGTCAGCATTTGAACTATTTTTGTTGGAACCTTTTCACAGTGAAACTTGTAGATTCGAAAAAAAGTAAGATCTCGGTTTCATCTATTGTTAAAATAACACGAAATCAGGCGCTGATGGTTGGTAACGGATTTTATAGGACAAATGAATACGATGTGTTACACATACCTAAACATTCTATCAAGGATAGTTTAATTCTTTTGTTCTGCAACCACCATTAAAACAAAACAAAAAAGTTGTTTTCACACTGTGCCTCGTAATGAAGAGAAATATTTTATATCCCTGGGTGGATAGTCCCCCGCTGGGACAGCGGAAAGTCTTCGGATTTACAACGCTAAAATCAGGGGTTCGATTCCTCTCAGTGGACACAGCAGATAGCCCCGTGTGGCTTTGCTATAAGGAAACACACACACGCTGGGCCGATAAGTTTTGGTTTCACAAAATCCTTCCAACTACTCTCATGTTTATTCTTTTTTGAGACCACATCCATTTCTTACGCTGGCAGAACTATGTTAGCTATTATCTGATAGTGCGTACACAGAAACGTTTAATGATGCCGCTCGCGTCCTAAAGCTTATCACCTGAAGTAGACTCAGCGGGTATTTTAAACAAAGTATTCCGTACCTCAGTCTGGCAGGTTCAGTTCCGCTATATAAACACACTCGTACCCTAAATGTGAAGCTAAAAACATTGGGCCTCTTAGTGTAGAAGTTGACAGAATTATTACGCGTGATTAATACCTGTAAAACTTGGGCAAAGTTTAAGCTCTATATAGTGCTGTTTTTTTTTTTTCAACCACAAGTGAAGCAGATGAATCTGTCACTGTTTTTAACACAGATGTAGCGGTATTGGAGATTAGATCTTACGTTCATTATTTTGAGGATAAACAAAACCAGCATGTATCATGTTTTGAAAAGTCTTTAAATGTTGTTTTTAAGACTTGTGTAATATCGCTAGAAGCGAACATTTCGTTAAATGTTTCCTAAAATCAATCCATTTGCAAATCTATAGAGATTCACAAATATGTTGTCCCTCAATGAAAACTTAAATCAATAATTATTTAAATATTTTTTAAAATTTTATTTTCATTATTTTCTACATTTAATTCACATACGCATGTCATGACGACTATAAAATATAACAATGAAAGAATATTTAGTTCGATAAAATATTTAAGCCGTATGTATTGAGCAGTTCTCGAGTATGGCATTCTAGTGCGTATTTTCCACTCCCTCTTCTTATATTGTCGCCTGTAGGTACCTTATTAACTAAAACTATTTCGTTTTAAGAAAATCGACAAACCTTCTCCAGTAAATATAATAAATTCTGAGAACTAAGCACGTTTACTTCTTTTTTCTCCTAGTATAATAATGTTATAATAATGAAATACAAAAACATTATAATTTTCAACTAAGTTCCAAAATAATTATGTGAAAAATAGAAATAAGGAACTAATATGTTGAGGTGAGAACTTTATTTCTTCTTTCTTGTAAAAGACACTCAAAGTTAATTATTTTGACTTCTAGCTTTAGTTGATATCAGAGGACAATAATAATTTTCGTATTATTTCTTATCACGTAAGAAACTGTTATTTTTCTGCCTAATTGTGATTTGCTAATACGCTGATCTAAACCAAAGTTGCATATTCCATCATTTCCCAGCTGATAAATCGTACAACCACTACTCAGCTCGAACATGAGACTGCCCGGCATGGCCAGGTGATTAGAGCAATCGACTCGTAAACTGAGGGTCGCGGATTCAAATTCCCGTCACACCAATCACGTTCGCCCTTTCATTGTGACGATCAATCCCACTCATCGTTTGCAGGAGTAGCCTAAGAATTGGCGATGGGTGATAATGACTAGTTGCCTTTCCTCTAGCCTTACACTGCTAAGCTAGGGAAAGCTAGCGTAGATAGCCCTCGTGTAGCTTTGCGCGAATTCAAAAACAAACAAATGAACAAGAGACATAACACGATCAATTTTAACCTGTTACAAGTAATCTATGTCTTAGCCGCCGCAGCAGGTTTCTTGAGACGATGCCTTGCCGTTATTACCGTACTTGTCTTTAATTCTGAAGTAACGAGCCAAACCCTGGCTCAGTGACTAACACCTAATTGGCGTCCTCGTGGGTATCATGAACAAGCGTTCTGTCATGGTGAACTTAAACCTGCTGGTGAACTTCATAAAGTGATCGCTTGTAAAGTTAAAACGTAAAACGTGGGCTTGAGTTTGTATATTGTTTCGGTTAATCTGCTGATACGTGATATATGTGTGTATATATATAATATTCGTTTTGAAATATCTTTACCTGTATATCCCTCTCACATGGAAATTTTCGTGAACGAATTCAACGGTTTCCAATACTCTTTTTTTCTAGGGTCTGGATTATATTCCGTAGAAATCAGTTAACATAATAATCAAAATGAACAAATCATATTAAAATTCTCGTTCACACTATTTTATGGAAATCCTAAACAAAGTGTCTTAATTTTGTTTAATTCTTGCTTTAGATATAAAACGATGACTAAATTTTTTTTATATTATGTGAGGTGTTAGTTTTCTATCTTACAAACGTTAAGATAAATTTTAAGTAATAAAAAAATCGTCAAACTTTTCATTAACGATTGAATTTAGTTGTTTCTTCAGTGAAAGCCACAGAATAGATTATCTCTTCTCTGTCCACCATGGGGTATCGAAACCCGGATTTTACCATTAACAGTCCCATCGGAGAACTGAATTGTAAGTGTTGTCATGAAGATGTAAAACTTATGAAAAGGGATCAAGTGACATATATAACTTTGCAATGTCGTAACGCATATTATTTTGGAAACCCTTCCGGCAAACATTTTAATGTCATAACTCAGTCGATTATTATATATACCTACCATGAAATGTCAGCCAGTGATTTAAAAGTTTAAATTTTAAAAGTTAAGTTTAAAAGTCGACCCTAAGATTACGAGTCGAGTGCCCTAATCACCTGGTAATAATATAACGAACTTCTTGTTTTCTATATGTATTTTCACTAGCTTACCTCATCAAAAAGATGCACTCGCGCACACGAATGTGAATAAGATAAGTAATACCTAAGTGCATACTCTTAGGGTCTACTTAATATATTTGGTGAACTTTCAATTATACAGACTCTTTGTTTTTCTTGGATCTATGGCAGTCACACTTCTTTTCTATGCGATTTTTCGTTTGCTTGCTTCATAATAAGATGCACATGCACACTTATAAGTAATAATACCCAATTAAAGACCCTCAGGGTCTACTGTGTGGGTGCAAATTCCGGGTTTCTATATTCTCAACTCTTGGAGCTATGGTGGTCACATACAGACCTACAGTCAAACAGATATGGATAGATAAGTATATTTCTGTCTGCCTTTTTCACATTTTGGCTAGTAAAAATGTTGCAGTTTGAAAAATCGAGGACGGTGTGAAATTTGAGTCATTCTTAATGACCAGACTAATATTCTTGTTTAATTTTAGTTTTTCGAAAGGACATAATCAAGATTAAAATTTAAGCCTGTTGGCCTATAAATAGTAACCCTTAAAATGGTTCTTTTACCATGTCCGTTTCAATTGTCCACATTGACAATTTGTCCACAAAACTTCTTTCAGCTTACAATAGTTATTTATTGCTAGTAATTCAGATATAATAGATATTATCAATACGTAAACATTTAAGCATGTGTATAAGTGTTTACATTCTCTTTATCTATATTTGGTTTAAGCATCCTAATAATTGAAGTTTGTTTTACAACTCGTAATAAAAAGCACATTTTTACAGATTTCGTCTAACGTACATTTATTACAAACAAGAATTAGCGAATATATTTAATGACAATTTCACACACTATATTCATCACCAATAAATATTATATTTTTAAATGTAAAAACATTACAAGTAACAGCTAATACTATTTTTCGTTGCTACGTGTAATAAAAGTTGTGGTTTAATTTTAATTATACGCAATTTATTCATCTTTGTAAATAGCTTCCGTAACCATTGACTTTTAAATATTTTACTATTTTACAGGTAAAAAAACGGCGACAAATTATTAAAGGGACATTTTCAAAATGTGCATATTTAATGTGCTCAGACCGTTCTCTATCTGAATCCATGTATTTATTCCGGTGTTATTTTAGCGTCAAAACAATAGTATTTGCAAATTTGCAAATATAAGTTTAAAGCTTTGCAGGCAATGAGTTGAAACAATAGTAAATGCTTCAAGTACGTATATTATATAAACTCCTGCCAAAGCATGTTTGTTATTTTAATTATTGTGTTTTCGAAGCAGCCTAAATCATTAAATTCAAGATAATTCATCTATTTAGCAAAGGATAAGAACACTTTAATGTAATATCAGGCAAGATCATTATTTGCCTAAGTAGTAGCCTCACTCAGCGTGGCATTAACTGAAAATTATGTTATTCGATTTTCGCTTAATTATCAGGAAATACTGAGTAAAGGAAACAGCTGGTAATTAAACGTATACGGATACAATGTAACATTCATGTTCACTCCAAAGATGTTTAAACGGATGGAGATAAATAGTTACTTAAGGAAGAAGACTGAAATCTTGTATTGCTCTTTAAACCATTTTAGAACAGCACTAACGTGGTGGATTGTTCCTTTATTATTTGAAAAAATTCCTTGTCTATGGGTGTGGAAATACTGTGTCGTGAGCTGTTTGGTAACTGTGTAAAAGATGATTCAGTGTTAGATAATCGTTAAAAGAATGAAAAGACACACTGCTCACCACGAGTAATTTATCTTTACCATTATTTAGTGCTCAGCAAGAGCTAATTTTTATCTTACATAAATACGGGTTAATAATTAATATTTTTATTTGGAAAGCTATTGAACTTTATGTTTTCACCATATATTTTGGATTTCTGAAAGAAGTTCTACTACAAAGGGCCCGGCTTGACTCGTAATCTGATGGGTGCTGGTTCGAATCCCCGTCGCACCAAACATTCTTACCCTTTCAGTCGTGGGAGTGTTATAAAGTGACGACCAATCCCACTATTAAGTGGTAAAAGAGTAGCCCAAGAGTTGGCGGTGGGTGGTGATGACTAGCTGCCGTCCCTCTAATCTTACGCTGCTAAATTTGGGACGATTTGCACAGATAGCCCTCGTGTAGCTTTGCACGAAATTCAAAAACAAAATAAATCTACTGTAAAGGATAATGTAACTGTTTCATAAACCAAAATAGGAAACTAAACGTTTTGTTTATGATATAATAGCCTACTAATGGCACAGTGGTAAGTGTCAAAACTTACAACGTTAAAAACCAGGTTTCGATACCTGTGGTAAACATAGTACAAATAACCTATTTCATAGCTTTGCGCTTAATAACAAACAAACAAACACGTGTGAAATAATGAGATTTCTCAATATTTTCAATAATTGAGGCAAATTATGGAATATTCAAGAAATTCAAAAAAAAAAAAAATGAAATCGATGATGTAGAAATTCAAACAACGACTATACTATCTAGGTTTGGAATAGTTTCCTTATTTTTGAAAGTACCCCACTAAAACAACACCGATTATTTTACAAAAATTTGAATGGGACAACATGTCTAAATCCTCAATTATGAAAACGCTGGATATTTTCACTTGGGTAGATAACTTTTACAGAATAGTAGACAGTGTTTCTTATATGTTATAAACTCTTACTATCTTTTATAATTTGTATTAAGATGCACCAATAGCATTCCCTTACCCAGTTTATTCTAATAGTAGCATATATGAAACAACTTTCATTTCTGGACTATTAGTTATAAAAAAAGCCATGTTTTGTCACTCGGACAAACACTTTGGGATAAAAGTGACCAATATCTTTGTTTCATTTAACGTAAAACTTTAACTACCAAATAAGTTACTTAAGCTGTGACACTCTTTTCAATATATGCACTTAATTATATATAAAATAGATTAAGCATAATGAATAAACAGCAAAACTGATGTGAAAGCAATATCAAACCCATAAAACGAAAAAAACTTTTCTTACCACAAAGTCGTATAAAGAGCTTTATTGTACTTGTTAGAGTACATTGCTTTATGTTAAGAATTGAGTATTTTTTAAGAATGAATTTCTTGATTTCGTATGGCTCTGAAATTATTTCTTCCAAGGTCAAATTTTCTTTGAAGAGAGCTATTATTAATCTTAAATCACACATCCTGACAAACTTCCCACAAGCCCTTTATTAAAAGTTGTTTTTGGTTTTATGACTACTTCGTGTTTATAGTACCAGGATAGATGTCCAATTTCATCACAATAGTATTTTTTTCGTCATACAGGTTTTTGAAATAGCCTGAAAACATTTAGAATTAAACAAAACTCAACATTTCGTATCTGATTATAGTGATTTATCTTTGAAAATACCTTAAAACATAGTGTACAGTTTTTTTTTAGTCATACAGATTTTTTTCTTTTTTTATAACCATACCTTTTTATGGATAAAAGTGTGACACTAAAATAGTTTGAAGTGTTACAGTTTCTCTCCTTATACGGAAAATATTGGCATGTTTTGTTCTTTGTACTACAATGTTCAACAATTTAACTTTATAAATATCATTCGCGCAAAACTCTGATAAATCTTTCTCCATCTACAATTTTAACCATGGAGGCGTTACATATTGAATGTTTTTTTTTTTTTCATCTATAAGTCTACCTGTAGAAACATGGCGAGTTGAATGTTTTTTTCCATCAAAAAATCTACTCATGGAGGCTTTGCGTGTTGAATGATCAGTAATACTGTTTCCATCAAATTTATAGGTGAATGTGTCTGGGTGTTAAACCTATTGTTTCTTTTCATAAAATACAATTGATCCTGTATATACAGGATTACCTTCTACGCTTGATAAAAAAAAAAACTTAAATAATCTGCAAGTAAAAACAACAAATGGCTTGAAAACGTTTAGAATTAAATAAAACTCAACATTTCTTATCTGATTTTAGAGATTTATCTTTGAAAATATCTTAAAACACGTTATACATTTACTTCTTCTTCAGGCTTATAACTCAACAACCAGAGAAGATTAACGTTTCATAAGAAACACGACATATTGTTGTAACAGTTTTTATTGTTAACAGGTTCGTTTTGATTATTTGATAAATAAATTGCAACGTCCATTCTGCTTAGTGAGTAGAAAGTGTTTTATGACTTGAACCATTAACTCTACAACTCATTTTTGCTTGTAGGCTTAACTTGTAAATGGAACTAGACAGTCATTTACTTTCGTGAGCCAGCCGTTGTTATAAATCATGTTGGCTTTGAACGTAATAATAACTTGTATGTAAGATTTGTGTTGGATTATGTAAAGCAAGGATAAAAAATGTCATGCATAATCCGCAGCTATTACGACCGTTTGTAAAATCATTTTTCATAGTATTCTTATTGAATATTGTCTGAAAAGTAGCGAAAGTGTCAATGATATATATTTTAATCCAAAATAAATTGTGCTTACTACAAAATTTCAAAAAATAACGATTTCCGGCAGGATTTTTATACAGAAACATAATACAACTTGTGCATGTATAATTTATTGTTGAATTAAGTTAGTAATCCTTACGCTAAACACAAGGTATGCAAATGATTTAGATAACATTGGAAATAATTACAAAGCTAGTCCTATTAAATGCCTACCCCCTTAGGTAAAGCAATATATTTGCGGGCTTATAACGCTGGAAAAACCAGAGAAGGAAAGAGAACAGAAAGAAAAATGGGAAGTTTGGAGATAAACAACAAACACACAGAAGAAGCCAATTAAAAGAGCAGCATGGGTGACAAGTATGGGCTAGATGGGCTTTCCTATCGCGAAATTTCATAAGTAGTGATGTTTGGTGTTGAAATTCTCAAACAGATATAGAGAGAAGTTGGGCAGTTTGATCCTTGCACCATTTTAGCAGTGAGGGCGTAATAACGTGACGATCAATCTTACTATTCGTTGGCAAAAGAGTAGCCCAAAAGTTGGCGGTAGGTGGTGATGACTAGCACAGATAGCCCTCGTGTAGCTGTGAGCAACATTCCAAAATCAAGGAGATTTGTCCTTGCATTTACGAATTCATTTTCCAGATATTCCATTTTGTAACTGACTTCTTTTTGTACCTTTTAAAGTTTGCCATGACAATCTTTCTACATTTCATAGATTGATTTTTGTATTTCATTAATGCCCTTTTGTTCATCTTTACTTTTGTCATTAAATTCTTTCTGTTATTTATACTTTTACTTTTGTACTACTTCAACTTTGCTTCTCTAATTTGTCTTGATTCAAATTTAATTTTGTAATGATCCCTCTATTAAATCCCTGTCTCTTATTTTACTTCCTGTCCCTTTCTTCTTGTTATTACCACTGCTTCATCATTTCTAATTTTACTTCGAGCACATGTCATCATCATTTTGAATTTGAAGTACTCTCCAGAAAAATACTTTTAACCAAAATAATCCCACTCTTGAACCTATTATTGAGTATGTTTTTTTGGTTATCTTTTTTAAAAAATGTATATATATATATGTTATATATAAAAAATGGGACGTTTTAATTCTTCATATACTAGTACAATCTTTATAAATATGTTTGATATTTGTCTTAACTCACAAATAAAACTAAATTGTCACTTTTTTATCCTTACTCTTTCAGTACTTTGTTGAAAACAAAAAATGTATGCTAGTAAACTAACTAACACAGACTTAATAATTTACTATTAACTAATCAATCGATGATTACTCTGCCATTATTTTGTATTATCCAAAAGCTTCCTCTGCCCTTAGGAAACATAGAGTTACTCACATTTCACATCAAAACAAAACTCTCCTTAGCAATCAATACAAACTTCTGAGTTAAGATATTAAAAAGTCATAGCCAACAACAATGTGATACAGAACTGCTCTCAGGCCAAAAACTTAGACCTCGAAATTACAGCATCAAACACTCTCTCATTTAGTTAAAACCTTCTCAAAATAATACTGAATTAAAATGAAATTGCATTTTTAATGCTTTTATCTTTCAAGCAGCAAAAAAAGGATAACATAAAAAAACATTAGAAATGTTCTTGACAATAACAGATGTAGATTTATGGTCAAAACAGTACTAAAAACTTTATTTTACGATTGAAAACATTCAACATTTTGTGTTTATTTTACTTAAACACGTGACAATAGAAATAAATTATGATAATATTGTTTAGGAAAGGAAATTTTGCAAACGACAATAACTTAAATGAATGTTCGTTAAAATATAAACTTTAAAATAGAAATGTCATTTGGTAATTGACTAACTATTTAGATACTAAGGGTTGGAAGATTCTCTTTCTCAGAATGCCATACAATTTTGTTACTTGGTTCAATCTCTCAAAAAAGCAACAAAAGAAACAAATAATTTCAGTCAAGATTAGACGCAAAATACAAAACTAAAAACACAGATATTTTATTGTATATTTCTCTCATTTACAGTTTGTCCCGTGAATTACTAGGACACACAACCCATTTATGAATGGAATAACTCTATAGTTAATTTACAAATGCATTATACATTATAGTTTTAAATATAATATATAAGTTGTATGTTTCAATGTCTATGGATTTAGCATCTAATTTACCTTAACCTTTAAGATATACAACGTTTTAATTTGAAACAGTATATTAACAAAGTGCTATGCTGTTACACTTTTGTTATTCAACAAGTAGCAAAATAATTTGTTGATTTGTTTCGAATATTCACGCAAAGCTATGAGCGGGCTGTCTGCAGAGGCTTTCTCTGATTTTCAACTGTAGAGAGGACAGTAAGCTTTTTTGTGGCTTACTTTACTTGAGAGTAAGATTTGTTTATCACTTTTAAAATACACCGATGTTTTTGAAGAAATATGATTTTACGGCAAACCACGAACCCTCCTCTTCACAGTATAGCACCCTAACTATAATATTAACAAAAACATCTTCCCTAGCATGAGCTAATTCAAAAAATTCTTTAGGGTACTAACTAACCTTTTGTCCTACTTTATCATTTGTCGTTCATGTGTATTACTATGAAATAAACGATCATAACAATCAAGCAACGTTAAAGAATAAGTTAAGTTTCAACAACGTTATTACTGACATATTTCTATACAATCATCAAATTTCAAAAATCATAAACACGGACACTTATTTAGAGCCACAGGAAACCAGGACTTAAGAAGATAGTTTACTGTGAAATTAAGATATATTGTTTTAAAAATAACAACTCGTTAAAAAACACAAACTTCAGTACCTTAGTCATTTCTAAGCTAGATTCCTTAGCACCAAAGATATTACTTTTGTGTTTGATAATCTATAAAAACTCACCAAATCTGCTTTTCAGCGTGACTGATACTAGACACACAGACATACAAATATCA